>NW_023270377.1:100834870-100954156 GCF_011800145.1 Mirounga leonina
GACCCTGGGATCATGACCTGAGCCGAAGGCAGATGCTTAGCTGACTGAGCCACCCAGGCGTCCCTAGATTAATTCATTAAAAAAAAAACCCAAAAACCTTCAATTAGAAAGGAAACCATACCACTACCATACACAGAAAACCTTATCATCTGCCACTTACAGGAAGGAACACAAATGGAAATGACTATTTAATTCTAGCTAAATGTGGCCGACTGGGATGGTTCTGAGCTTGAGGCTGGCCCTCCTTGTTGAACAAATGCAATGTTCGAAAGATGTTCAAGCTTGCCAGCATCAAACCCCTTGATATAATTAGCAGCTGTTGAAAAAGAATTGATTTCGGGCGCCTGGGTGGCTCAGTTGGTTAAGCGACTGCCTTCGGCTCAGGTCATGATCCCGGAGTCCCGGGATCGAGTCCCGCATCGGGCTCCCTGCTCGGCAGGGAGTCTGCTTCTCCCTCTGACCCTCCCCCCTCTCATGCTCTGTCTCTCATTGTCTCTCTCTCAAATAAATAAAATCTTAAAAAAAAAAAAAAAAGCTTTGCAATCCATTATACTACATCAATTTCCCTAAGAATAACTTGGTGTCCTGATTAAATACCAGGGAGGTAGATGGATCAGTCTATCAAAATGGGAGTTTTTATACTACAGAATACTACGTCTAGCCCTCCCTTACTTTGATATCATACTCACATGAAAGCTTCTGAGCTCTCATTTTCCCTCTCCCTTCCTCCCTGTCTTGCACATACACACACAACAAATATGACAAAATTGTAAAAACTTTTTCCCCAGGGCGCCTGGGTGGCTCAGTTGGTTAAGCGACTGCCTTCGGCTCAAGTCATGATCCTGGAGTCCCTGGATCGAGTCCCGCATCGGGCTCCCTGCCCGGCGGGGAGTCTGCTTCTCCCTCTGACCTTCCCCCCCTCTCATGTGCTCTCTCTCTCCTCTCATCCTCTCTCTCAAATAAATAAATAAAAAATCTTTAAAAAAAGAAAAGAAAAAGAATTGATTTAGAAGGGAATAACCTTCTCCTGGCGGAGCTGGTGTTCTCTAACAGGTACCAGCCCCACGCTGGGGACAAGAACGTGTGAGTTGAAATTTGCCAGGCTGTGTGTGAGCGTATGTGTGAGTGTGCGTACATGTGTACTGGTGTGCAAATGTGCGTGCATGTGACAGTGTGTGCCCGTGGGAGTATGGTAATGAGTGTGTCGGGGGCGTGGGGCCGCAGGGACGCAGAGCGGAGAAGTCACTTGGGCGTGTTGGGGGCCTGTGTCTCCCTTCAGTGATGCTGCAGTGATAGGTGTTGGGGCTGAGGCTGGGGGCGGTGCAGGCCTAGCCCTGGAACCCACCGCCCCAGGGAAAACTTGCGGTTTGCTGGAGGCCTGAGGAGCTGAGCCTGATTGGCTGGTGTGTTGACCTAAGGCGGCGTCAGGGGCTGGAGGCTTAGGGGGCCTCGGGAAGAAGAGGATGTGTGGAAAGGACATCCTTCTGCCTCCCCTTCTTCCAGAGGCCTCTCCCCGGCCCCTGAACCCAGCCCACGCTCCTCTTGGGAGGAAGTGCCAGGCTGGGGGAAGCAGGTCGCTCAACTATGTCCAAACGCCCCCAGGGGCTCTATGACTGCGAGCACAAGTATGCGTGCATCCACGTGTGTGCCCTTGGGAGTGTGTGTGCCGGCCCCGTGTGCCTCCACACGCAGCACCAGCTTCAACAGCCCACCCCCCAGGAGTGGGGGGGCGACCTTCCTGATTGGGAAGCTTTCTCACCCCACCTGCCTCTCTCGGTCCGCGCGTACAGAGGCCGTGTGACCTGCCCAAGGTCACGTGGTACTGATGTCATGCCTTTTTGCAGGAGGTTTATTTGAAAATTTCTGGAACTTCAGGAATTTGGGAGGGGGGGAGGATTGTCTTCTGCTTTGAGGCAGAAAGAACAAATAAGATAGGAAAAGTAACTTGGGACCGGGCCATTCCGTCTGCCTGACAACTTCCCAGGGCCCAGGATGGTAGGCATGGGAGCTGCTGTGGGAGGCCAGTGTCTCCCAGGGGCGGGCTCCTTCCCTCGCCAGGCCGAGAAGCCCACAGAGTCCGGGTTAGCAGGCCCACGGATACAGAACAACTCGGCCTCTGGTGCAGGGGGATTCGGGCGATTATAACTTCCACGGGACAAGAGGCTGATTCTTCCTGGAGCTTTAGTCTCCCCATCTATTAGATGAGGCCAAGGGCAGGTGCCTGCCCTGGAAGTTTGTGAGGATTGGATGAAATTAAGCCTGAGGTCAGTTAGCACAGTGCCTGGCCTGCAGAAACAGAAGGAGAGACACCTGGCTGGGGTCACACTGTCTCCGAGTGAGAGCTGGATGCAACGGTCAGCTTATTTGACTCCCAGCCCCCACCCCTCCCCTGGCCTTGCTGCTATGGGCAGGGATTCGTTTCCGAAAGCACCCCGCAGAGTGTGTCCTGGACGTCACCCGCCTGGGTCCCATGGCTCCTGCTGGCACAGCAGAGGGCCCTGAGGCTCCAAAGGAGGACACACTGCTTCAGAGTCCTAGGAACAGGATT
Source organism: Mirounga leonina (assembly GCF_011800145.1). Classification (NCBI taxonomy): domain Eukaryota; kingdom Metazoa; phylum Chordata; class Mammalia; order Carnivora; family Phocidae; genus Mirounga; species Mirounga leonina. Next base: position 100,837,419 of record NW_023270377.1, read on the forward strand.
CCTGGGGCTCCGACTGAGGCCAGGTGTCCCTTCGGGTCTTCAGAGAGGGTGGCCCCACAAAGGTCAGTGCACAAGGAGAGCGTCTGTGGCTAAACCTTCTGGTCAACCAGTCTTTCCCTAGTATCAAGTTCTGCCTTCTGGGAAGAGAGGATGCTTGGCAGCCCTCTGATGCCCTGAGCAGGGGGGCTGGCTGCTCAGCAGGCCCTGGCCCCCAGCACCCGTTCACCACCAAGTCCTGTTGGCTCTCTCTCCAGCAGACTTCGCCTGTTGCCTCATTCACAGCGTCTGGCCTGCATCGCGGGGCTTGCCCCTCACCTCTGTTGCCCAGCTGGGCTTTTCTAAGGCCGGAGGCCACTGGTGCCCCCCACTGTCTGCAAGATGAGGCTCAGGCTCCACAGCATTCCCCAAGATCTCTGAGTCCTTCTGTTCTCATTCCCTTGACCTACACATCCCCACGAGAGAGCTAGTTGGCATTTGCTAATACTGCAGGGTGTTCACACCTTCGTGCCTTTGCCAAGCTGTTCCCCGGCCCAGAATGCCCTTCTCCCTATCACTTGGGCAAATACTCCCTTACCTCTCGAGACAGAGCCTGCCTGCCATTCCTGCTCTGTATTCTTTTCTGAAGCCCCTCCCAGCCCCCACGCGCCCACCACACTCAAGACACTTGGGGGCAGATGTTCGTGATGCGTCAGCTGCGTCCTCAGACACCAGGGCAGCCTCGGACACACAGGAGGTGCCCAGCGAATGTGTGCAGCTCCCGAATTGGCACCGGAGTGGGTGGTGGGGCCCCCGCTGCCAAGCTCCGACCCGGCACGGCGAGCCCATTTATACCTGTTCTCACGTCTGCGGCACTGAGCCAGACCAACCTGGGAGCCCCTCTTCTGTCTGCTCTTGCACAAAGCCTTCCAATAATTCCCCACCCCCTCAGAAAACAGAAAGGTCTATTAAACGCAGGAAACAAAACAACCCAGTGGGGTCCACACCCGCTGGAGCTGGGCCATCCGAGGGAGTGTGCTGTAGAGGGCATGTCCCTCTTTGAATCTCCTCTCACCTGTCTCCTGGGCCATCCTGGCCGAGCTCATAGCGACAGAGGACGCTGTCCTCCAGCAGGCATGTACTGGGTCTGGGGAGGGGGTGTCTGGGAGCTGCAGGCCTGCCCCACCCATCACCACCCCCAAAGCCAGGGTCCTATCTCCATCAAGTAAGCCTCACTCTTGTCCTGGCCTTGGGTCCCTGAATCCGGCTTCCCCTGGTGCCGGCCCAGGCGTGGAAAAGGAGGCCCTGTCTCCTCCAGTCCTGCGGAAAGGGCCAGGCCTGGGGTGGAGGCGGGTGAGGGGCCCTCAAAGTGGGCTGTCCTTTTTATGCAACCTGAGGTGGAGACTCGGGTTCCCAGGGAGGCTTGCGAGGCCTTCCCTGCTCCTGGGCTGGTGGGATGGGGTGCTGATCAGAACCATTGAGGTTAGTATTTGATCTCTCATCCCTCTTCCTGGAACATTCCCCCCTCACCAGCTCCTCTGTACTGTTCCCTCTTGTTCATCATCCAGCACCCGCTCAAGTGGCCTCTCCCCAGGGAACCTCCCTTCTGGCTGGATCCAAGGCCCTTTCCATATGCTTCCAGACCCGAGGCTGAAGCCTGGGCAACAACAGGCCACAGGCTTGCTCTGTTTGCTCAGTGCAGTTTCAGAAACATTCCAAACAGTTGGCAATGTTTTATTTATTTATTTATTTATTTATTTATTTATTTATTTATTTATTTATTTAAGATTTATTTGTTTATTGAGAGAGAGAGAGATAGAAGGAGTATGGGGTGGGGAGAGCAGAGGGAGAAGGAGAGAATTCTCAAGCAGGCTCCATGCTGAGTGCAGAGCTCCCTGCAGGGCTGGATCCTATGACCCATGAGATCATGTCCTAAGCCAAAACCGAGAGTCGGACACTCAACTGACTGAGCCACCTAGGCACCCCATTAGCAATGTTTTAAAGTTCATGGCTTTTCTTAAAAAGTTGGGCCATGGGGTAACGCGGGGCCCACATTTTCAAACATGGACAGTGGTGGGTGACTGAGGCACATAGGATGGGGTCTCACGGTACCCATCTGGCTGCTGATGGGTTTATAGCACCTCCCTGGACCCTGTTTGCATTTGAATTTGCCACCTCTGGTTCCAGAATATAAATTCCTCCTGGGAAGGCCCCGGAGTCTCACTTATCCCTTTACTCAGGGTCAGCCACAAGAATAGCACATGGGGGCAGGGAGGTGGGAGAATTTGGGGGTGGGGAGAGGAAGGACACCCAATGAATGTTTGCAAGCTGTATCTGAAGGAGGCATGCACCGCAGGGGGAGGAATTGTTTGTAAGAGAAAGGGAGGTCGGGGGAAGGTTGAGAAGATGTGGCAGCCACTGGAGCGCCTCGAGAAGTGCCTTCCCAGGAGGAGCGGCAGCCCGGGGAAGAGGCTCAGAGGTGGAAGAGGGCATGGCACCTTAGGAGAGCCGAAGGTAGCCAGGTCTGGCTGCAGTCCAGGTGTCTGTGGGGCCACAGTGGTGGATGCGGTTGGAAAAACCTGAGCTGAATCTTGAAGGGCAAGTGGATATTTATGAGGAGGTAGATAAGCCTCAGGAGAAAATTCCAGGGGAAAGAGTCACAATGCACAGACACAGGGCGTGAGAGGAAGGGCGTCCCTCATGTTTGTGCATGGCAAGGAGTTCACGGTGGTGGGAGCTTGAACAGTGTTGTTAGGAGGGGGCTACTGATGGAAAGAGGCTGGACCGATGGAGGAGGTGAGCCAGGCCTGGGTAAGAGAGGCATTAGCTCAAGCCCAGCCGAGAATTTGCTTTTCTCTCTCTCTTTCTCTCTTTTTTTTTTGGAAAGCAATGGGAGTGATGGAGTTGGATTTTTGTGTTAGGAAGACAGTTTTGGTAAACTGGTATTTGTAGTTGTCAGTTTTAATACGTCTTAGAGACTGATGGACCAAGCAGACCAAAAACGATGTAAAAAATTGAGAGACATGATTAATAAACTTACTTTTACATAGGCATATAAAATGTTGCACAAACAGAGAATGCAAATGTTATTGAAGCATGAATGGAGCATTTGCAAAAACCGTCCTTGTGCTGGGCCTCAAAGGAAGCCCCAGTGCAGGCCTAAAAGAACCAACTTCATAAAACTATGTTCTCTGATTACCACGCAATAAAATCATAAATCAGGGACTGAAGGATAACTGCAAACATTCTGAATGTCTGGAAACTATGTAACATCCTAGTAAATTACACCCAGATTAAAGAGGAAGTCACCAGGGGGAATTATCTAATACCTAGACTTGAATGGCCATAAAAATTCTATATGGCCAAATTTTGAGACACAGCTTAAAAAAAAAAAAGACTCAGGAAAATATGCAGCTTTAGATACATTTATCAGAAAACAAGAAAAAAATGAAACAAACATGCTAAGCATTCAGCTCAAGAATTTGGAAAAGAGTAATAAAGCAAACAGAAGAAAAAGGGTGAAATAATAAAATAAGGAATTCGAGGAAATAGAGATCAAAAAAGAGTACCAAATGCCAAAAGTTGCTTCTTTGAATAAATCAATATGACTTATCAAAAAAAATAGAATAAGTATGCAAATACAATGTATAATAAAAAATGAAAATAACTACAAAGAAATGATATTCTAAGACTATAATAATAGTAAGAATAGCCACAGGATAATAAACTGATACACCTGAGCAAAATGAATAAAGTCCTGGAAAACACAAAGTGATAACCAAGCTGGAGAAGAAAGAAAAAACTTCAATGGGTCAATAGTTATTTAAAAAATTGAAATGCTAGCACAGTTCTTTTTTTTTTTTTTTAAAGATTTTATTTATTTATTTGACAGAGAGAGACACAGCGAAAGAGGGAACACAAGCAGGGGGAGTGGGAGAGGGAGAAGCAGGCTTCCTGCTGAGCAGAGAGCCCGATGTGGGGCTCCATCCCAGGACCCTGGGACCATGACCCGAGCCGAAGGCAGACACTCAATGACTGAGCCACCCAGGCGCCCCTAGCACAGTTCTTTTTACAAAAAAGTCTCGGTCCAGACAGTCTTATAGGTGAGTTTTATTAAACTTGCTCTCTTACAAAAATTTGTTCCAGGGTTAGACAAAGAAGGAAAGATGCCCGCTAATTTAATAAGGCTGGTTAGTATAGCCTAGATTCTGAAACATGATGAGGACAGGACACGAAATTATAGACTTATTTAACTAACGAGCACAGTGGACATAGGGTTTGTTCTAGGAGTGCAAGGATAGTTCAACGTCAGAAAATCTATCATGCAATTCTTCCCATTAATGAGTGAAAGGACCAACTCATACGATTATTTCAATAGCACTTAAGAAATTCTAGCATCTATTTCTGATTAAAAGCCTCTAAGAAAAACAAACTGAGGGTTCTAGAGGGGAGGGGGCTGGGGAGATGTGTTAGCCTGGTGATGGGTATTAAAGAGGGCACATATTGCATGGAAAAAAAAATTAATATGCTTAAAAAAAAAAGCCTCTAAGAAAACCAAGAATAGAAAGGAGTTTCCTTGATAAAGTTTATATAACAAAAACCTACAGTAAAATCATAATCAATTGAGAAAATTTAGGTTCATTTTTATTAAGATTTTTAAAATTAATTCATTTATTTTTTAAGTATTCTCTATACCCAACGTGGAGCTCAAACTTATGACCCCAAGATCAAGAGTTGCATGCTCTTCCAACTGAGCCAGCCCGGTGCCCCATTCCCATTAAGATTTAGAACAAGACAACTATACTTACACTGTCACGGCTGTGTTTTTTTTTTTTAATATAGTATTACAGGGATTGGCCAAAGCTGTAAGGCAAGGAAAAGGCATACAAAGTGTAAGGATTGAAACGGAGGAGAAAAGAGTGTCCTTTGTGGAAGACACTATTGACTGCATGGAGGGCCAAGTAAATCAACAGAAAAATGATGAGAACTGGTAAGTAAACTCATGACATGGCAAGATGAAAGACTGACTTAAAAATATCAACAGCATTCCTTTATACCAAGGGTTGGCCAACTATCTATAAATGGCTAAATAGTTAATGATTTTTGGCTTTGCAGGCCACAGATGGTTTCTATCCTACATTCTTTTTCCTTTCCTTTCTTTTCTTAAGAACCCTTTAAAAGCATGAAAACAAGTGTTAGCTCCATGGGTCATATGAAAACAGGCCATGGGTTGGATTGGAGCTGTGGGCCATAGTTTGCCCCTCCCTGCTCTGTACCTGCAATACTGGCCAGAACATATAATCAAAACGGAGATACTATTCACAGCATCATAGGACCTATGAACTCTCTAGGAATTAATCTAACAGAAAACAAACAAGGCTCTCTTGGAGAGAACAGGCTGTCTACTGAAGGAAATTTTAAAAAGATTTGAAAAGATGAAGAGGTATTCTATATCCATAAATGAGAAGAGTTGACATCATAAGGATGTTAACAACCTCCACAGTAATCTGTAAAGTGAAAAGCAATCTTAATAAAAAAGTTTGCTGGGTTTCTCAAAGAAGCCAGCAAATTCATTCTAAAGCTTATATGGAAAAATAAAGGTCCATGAGTAGTAAATCAATTTTGAAAAAAGAGTAGCAAAATTGAGTCTGTGTGGCAGACACTTCTTTTTATCCCTCCATATTCTTTCTACACTCTTTTCTTTTGTATAGAACTCCCCAGTTTTAGCCCAAGCACATGGCTGCCCAGTCAACCACCATATTTTCCAGAATCCTTTGCAGCAAGGTGTGGCTTGTAACCAAGTTTAGGTCAATGAAATGTGAGTAGATGTATGGGCAACTTTGGGGCCATGTCCTTAAAAGGACATCTCTCTCCTTTTCATACGCTAGAATAGTGAGCCACCATCTCCCAGTGGATGAGGATCATGTCCAAGGGAACAGAGGAACAATAGAGTTGATGGAACCTGGAAATTTGGGTGACCTTGTGCAGTAGAACTGCCTACCAGCTCAGAAATTTATACAAAAGAGAATTAACTTTCATTTTGCTAAAGTTCCTGCTTTATGATCTCTGTTAAAACAGCCAAACCAATATCCTAATTCATATAAAGGGGTATTTCTTCTGCCAGACAATAAGAATACTATAAGCTATAGTAGTAAGATGGGGTGCTGGAGCAGGAACACATACACAGAGACAATAGGCCAGAACAAGGAGCCCAGAAATCGTCCCATGAATATACAGGGACAAGATAGAGTGTTAAAGATAGCAACACAGGACAACAGAAAAGAACAGGTTTTGGTAGATCATACTGGGACAATTGACTATATGGGAAAAGATAAAGTTGTATTCATACACTAAATCATATATAAAGGTAGACTCCAGATAAATTGAAGATCTAAATGAGAATGACTAATGTATAAGGTTAATAGTAAAAGGTGTAGAGAACTTTTTTAGTGTGTGACCTGGCATGGGAAAAGACCATTTTATTTTTTTACATTTTTATACCTACACAAAAGTGATAAGAACCCCTTGATTCAATATTATTATCTCATATCCAGCTTGAGTTCAAATGGCAAAGACTCTTTAAACAAGATCTAAAAAGTACAAACCACAAGGCAAAACAACAACAACAACAAAAAAACAATATCAATATCAAATATTTCTATTTAGTAAAGGACACTGAAAAAATAAATGGCAGATAAGGAAAATCGACAAGGAATTCTATCTAGAAATTGCAAGGAGATGTCAATCAGCTATGGTCACTAGACATACTATTTAGTTTAGCTGAGATTTTTGCTTTTAATAGCAAGAATTTCTTGATGAAAAAAATTTCTTGATCAAAGTACTTTGATTTAACAGACATGTCTTAGGCAGCTGGTCCCCTCTTTGAGGAGCACTGACCAAGACTGTTCAAAGGACTCCAACAATAAGATAAAAACAGGAAACCAATACAAAAATGGGTGATGAATATGAATGGGCAATGCTCAGAAGAGGAATACCAAGTGACTGAAACATGTGAAGAGATGCCCCAACTCACCAATAACCAGTGAAACACACATCAAAACCAGGAATTAACATTTGTATCCATCAGAATGGCAAATTAGAAGGGTGGATGATGGATACCAGGTGTTGGCAGTTGTGTGGGGAGTTGAGGACTCTGTGCACGCTGAGTGTAGGAGTGTGAACAGGTACAGCCAGTCTGGAAAAAAAAAATCTTTATTATAATAAATATGTGTATGCTCTTTGGCTCAGAGATCCCATTCCTGGGTATATGTCCCAGCAAAATTCTTCAGACGGGGGCATGAATGAGGATAATCACAGTGGCATTGGCTATGGCAGCGAGAAATCACTGGCATCCTTGTACATTCCAAGGGAGTGGATCCGTGAATGCAGCAGCCACCATGGAAGCAGAAGAACCCTTAGGAGTGATGAATGACACAGCCCGGGGGAGAGTCTCAAGTCGCTTGCCAAGTGCGAAATTGTGGAAAGAGGAGCTCGATCGCATAATACCAGCAAATCCTCAAACTTTGGTCTCAGAACCAAATACTTAAAAATTATTGAAGACCCCAAAGAGATTTTGCTTATGTGGGTTATAGCTCTGTATTTATCATAATCAGAAACTGAAAATTTTAAGCCATTTATGAATTTACTAAAAAAGACAAATTCATTACTGTTAACATATTTTATTAAAAACAGTTTTATTTTCCAAAATAAAAAATACAGTGAGAAGTGGCATTGTTTAACATTTTGTAAATCTTTTAAATATCTGGCTTTATAAAAAACAGCTGGATTCCTCTATCTGCTTATGGATTCATTCTGTTCTGATATAACACATCATGTAGACTCTGGAAAACCCCACCATATATTCATGAGAGAATGAGAGGAAATAAGCAAATAATGTTAGTATTATGAAAATAGTTTTAACCTTGTGGATCCCTGGACCATACTTTGAGAACTGCTGCATTAAATGCTTATTGACAACACATAAATACACATAAAATTTCTTTTTTTAAAAAAATATTTTATTTATTTATTTGACAGAGAGAGACATAGCGAGAGAGGGAACACAAGCAGGGGGAGTGGGAGAGGGAGAAGCAGGCTTCCCGTGGAGCAGGGAGCCCGATGCGGGGCTCAATCCCAGGACTCTGGGATCATGACCTGAGCCGAAGGCAAATGCTTAACTGACTGAGCCACCCAGGCACCCCTACACATAAAATTTCACTACACATTTTATCCTTCAGGCATATCAAGGCTGTAGATCAAATATATTGGGTCAGTGCCTGTGGGGTACAAGAGGGGAGTGGGAGGGGGATGAGACAAAAGGGAAATAAAATACACAAAACAAAGCAAGAAAATGTCTGTGTGTGCTTTACTGAGGATTATGATTAACTTGGGTCTCTGCACCTAAGGTACAAAAATGCGATAAAATAAAGTGATATAAGAAGACAGTCCAGTGTGGCTGCTAAGTGGAGGATGACTGGCCAGGGCTTTGCGGGAGGCAAGGAGGCCAGTGTGTGTGTGTGTGTGTGTGTGTGTGTGTGTGTGTATGGGCAGGTAATTGGGGCAGAGCCGTGAATTCATCCAGGCTCAACTCCATGATGGTGGGCCAAGAGTGAGGAGATGCAGCCCCCATTGCTTCCCTTCCAGCTTTCCTGGATGCCTCCCAACTCCTGGACCAGACCTGGATACCCTCAGACACACCCAGGCCTCCTGGGCTGAGGCTGGCCGGAGTGGAAAGGTCTGTCCTCCCACATGTGCCCCACTACTGCAGTGTTATGGGCTCTATAGCAGGGCTGAGGAAAGATGTTCTGGGTGACCTCAAAGGCCCTTCCAGACATCTAGGCCATGACATGATGGTCATTTGGTGGCCTCTGAATGGGGATCCCAGCTCTGGGTTGCATACCATCGGGCTCCTCCCTCCTGGCCTCCACCCTGCTGGGTAAGGCTCAGGCAGGCAACGGGTACCTCATATCCCTGCATGCCAGCTGTGAGCAGTGCCCTGCCAGGGTTGACCATCCCACTTGCCTCAAGGCAGGCCCCACAGCTCTGCCCAGGCCCCTTGGAGATAGCTAGGGTCTTCCCAGGCTCTAGGTGGGAGGTAGAATTGAATTGAATGGATGCCCTGCTCCAAGTCTTACCCCAACCACTGATCCCATTGCTGGCAGTCTAGTTCACTGGTGGTCCTGTCCTGCCTTGTCTTGCCTGCCGATCATCTTTAAGAAGGCAGGTGTCCTGGAGACACTGCCCATACCTCAACCCTCTGTGTTCTACACCTTATCACCCTGCTCAGCCTTTCCCCCTCTTTACCCAATTCACCCCTACAAGCCCTTTGTCACTTTTGTCCAGCTACCCCCTACCCTGATCTAGGGCTCCTCCTCCTGTGGCTGGCACCCTGTTGTCCCCTGGCTGCAGTATAAGAGATTGAGGGCAGGAACAGTCGTTCCTGTGTCCCCAGGGCCCGGCACTCAGTGGGGGCTTGGTGTTTGAGGAATGAACGAGAGAAGTACAGAATGGGGCAGGAGTGCTGGCTATAAGGGACAGGGGGAGCTTTGGTTAGGAAGGGCGAAGGCTACTTCCTGCCATGTCCCTTGTTCTACCATGGCCAGGAGGCTCTGCCTCCCTGTCCTCGACTCCTGTGATGGTCAACACCCTTCCTGCCTACATCCTTTTAAAAAGGACGGAGCATTTCAAACAGGTAGAAAGTTGAGAATAGTATAATTAATTAATGTAATTAATACTCTTGAATCCCAAGCTTGTATTCAGCAGGGATGCCCAGGTTGTTAAAATACTAATTCATACAGGCTGGTATGTAGCTGCCATCCTGAGCCCTTGGATTACCATGCTTTCCAAGATGAAGACCTCCTAGACCTCTCTGCCTCCTGGCAATTAAAGGGTTAATGCCTGGCCCAGCCCATGGGTGGGGTGTGGGGCACACCTGGGTGCCACTATCTTAAGAGTTGCTATATATTTGAAATATCCCCCTGCAGGAGCCATTCTCAGCTTTGTCAGAGCAGAACATATTTTTATATTTATTCCAGATTTTCTTTAAAAAAATAAAACAACTGGGAACATTGAAGCTCCCTATGGACCCCTTCCCACTCTGTCTCCATCATAATGAATTTGCTGTTCTTCATTCCCTTGCATGTGGTTATGTTTTTGTTACATAGGTAAGTATCCATAAACAAGATATTGTACTGTTTTGCATAATTTGAAACTTTATATAAATGCTACCAAGCTGTACATATCCTTCTGCAACTTGCTTTTATGCCCAATATTTTTTTGAGATGGTCCATGTTGACACATGTAGCTTCAATTCATTCATTCTCACTGCTGAAATGTATTCCATTGTGTGAATATATCATGATTTTTTAAAATCTACTTTTGATGGAGATTTAGATTGTTTCCAATTGTTTGTTTTTTTGCAAGCAGTGATACAATAAACATTCTTGTGCATATTTTTTGGTGCACACGTGCATGGATTTCTGTTGGATGTGGTTCCAGTTATCTGTGGCTGCGTAACAAACTGTCCCCAAACTTAGTGGCTTAAAACGACAACCATTTTATATCTCACAATGCTGTGTATCAGGAATTTGGGGCAGGGCTCAGCTGGGAGATGTTTCTGTTCCACATGGCATTGACTGTGGTCACTCAGTGGGGTCACTCGATGGAGTTACTCTGAGTTGGTCTGGAAGGGGGTTTGGCTGGAAGACTAAGCTCAGTGAGATTGTTGACCAGAGCATCTATTGTTGATCTCTCCTGCATAGTGGTCTTTGGGTAGTCAGACTTTTTATGTGGGGGCTCAGGGACCCAGGGGTCAGTATCCCAGCAAACAAGGCAGAAGCCATGTGGCTTTTTATGTTACTTAACATCACTTCCACTGAACTCATTGATTGAAGCAGTCATAGACCCATCCATATTTTGGGGGAAGGAACATAGAGCCCACCTCTGGATAAGAGGAGTGTCAAGTAATTTACATTCTTAAAAACTGCATTACTTACATACTCAGGAGCATAGCACCTGCATTGTAGGGCATGGGCATCTTTGACTCTGCCAGGTATTACCCAGTTGCTCTCCCAAGTGGAAGTATAGGCAAGGTGTGAGGGTTTCTGGTTTTCCTATTCTCACCGACACCTACTATGGTCAGACTTTCCCCTTTTTTATTTTTTGAGAAATAGTAATTTACTATGGTTTTAACTTATTTAATTTTAATCATAATACATCATGACAAATAACGAAATTGAATGTCTTCTCATATGTTTATTGGCCACTTTGGTTTTCTTTTCCCCAAATTGCCTGTTCATATCTCTTGCACATTTTTCTATTGGGTTGTCCATCTTCTCCCAATTTATTTGTAAGAGTTTATTATATATATTACTTAGATAGCAATCCTTTGTCAGATATATGCATTATAAATATCTTCTCTTAGTTTGTGGCTAATCTGCTCACTTTTAAAATATCTTTGATTTTGATGTTAAATTTATCATTCTTTTTCTTTATGGTCTGTGTTTTTTGTGTCTTAACAAGTGCTTTCCTGTTTCCTTAGTTAACCTAGTATCACCTTGTATTATATCTCCATGTGCTTGATTTCTCCAGACTGGCTGGATTCTGGCTGTTTTTCCCCTGACCCTGGTCTGACTCCACATCTTCACTCCTATGTCATCTCCACTTGGAATGCCTCTTCTCTAAGATGGTCATGTAATCCCATCACTCCTCACAGCCTGCACTGATCCCTGTCCCTCCAAGCACGTTCCCAGAGACTTCTTCTCTTCCTTCCCCCTACTCTTCTTTCCTCCTCTCTTCTTTTCCCAGACCCACTGGTGTCTGTTTTAGCTTCTCTTTATTCCCTGCAGCTCTGTGCAGGTCTGGATTTGCAGGGCTGGATTTTTAGGGTTGGGGTTGCCTTCTCAGCACTGTGCCTGCACCCAGGAAAACTGGTTCTTGAGTTTGGCTGCAGAGGCCCAAGGGTTATATGACCCCCGAGTGTCTTCAACAGAAACATCAAATTTTTAACCATGCACACAAAACACAATATTAAAACAATTAAATATCTTTACAACAGAATATTAAAATAATAGTGTGATCTATTACCTAAACACCCTAAGACACATAAACAAAAAAGGAACACAATTTAAAGCAAGAATTAAAGAAATAAAAACTCCTAATTGCAAGCAGTCCCTTTGTCACTGAACTCTGTTGTGATTAACTGAAGCTTGGCATTTCTTCTGATTTTGAGGGAAGTCATCCTCTTTGGAATTTCTAGGACCAGTGTATGGTCACTTCTTCACAGCTTCCCATGGGGGTGGGCAGCTCTGGGTATCTCTGGCCATGCTAGGAGCCCAGAGCTCCCAACAGATACACTTTGTGCTCCTACACGATCCTCACTCTTGGCCCTTTTCCTTGGGTGTTTAGCCTCACATGGCATTCCCTCTCTTTCCAAAAAGCAGCGCAAAGCCCCCGTCATCTCTAAAGAGGAGATAATAGCAACAGAGGAAGAATGTAGCACCCTGTGAGGATGGGAGTCAGAGTGAGGGATGGGGTAGCTTCCACTGGGCAGGAATGTGGGGGGCTGGAAGCAGAGGGATTTGTCAGGGGTTGCTGGAATTGCCAGGGTCAGGGAGATGCAGATTTTGGTGCTGGGCTAGAAGGGCAAGGGGAGAAAAGTGAGGATGAAGGGTGCTTAGCTGGTCCAGAGGAATGACTTGAGGATGGGCGGGTGGGCTGTTGGTGTAAAGAAAGCCTGTCCTCCCCATGGTCAGCCCAGGGGTACAGGAGGCTGAGGATGAGGAGGATGGGGACCTCTGGGTGTGAGGGGTGGGGGGGGGCTGGGCAGGGACAAGTATGGTGCTGGTTTGGGCTCAGGGTAGAGCTGGTCTAGCAAGGCATTAGGAACACAAACTGTGGCCAGACCACCTGGGCTTGATGCTCTTACCCTTTTGTGCCTTATTTGCCTCATCTATAAAATGGGGGAAAGATAATATGATGTACTCTCTAGGGCTTTAGGAAAATTAAACTCATTTTATTTGTAGAAGGATTAGAATAATGACCAGAACAGGTTCAATTTAATTGAACTCCTCCTCCCCCTTTGAAACAAGTACCAATTACTCCTGAGAGGTAGATGGTGCCGGTAATGTATCTTATTTGGAAAGTGGGGAAACTGAGGTCCAGGGTTTGGAAGTGTTCTTCAGGGAGAGCTAGAAGCCCTGTTCAGGGTTTTCCCAGGAGACAGGGTGGAAAGGCATTCTTGCCCAAAGTGGCTCCCAAGCCTGGGGAGGCTTCCATGTGGCTCCTGCTGTGATAACAGTGTGGCATCCAGTCTTCTGCTAGTGGAAAACCTGAGAGCAGAGGAGGGTTGTTATCCAGTTTGTTGTGGCAAGGCTTGGCTCTACCAGGAGTGTGGGGACTCTGCTGCTGGGAGGGAGTGGTGTGGCTGGCCTAAAGAGGGCAACATTCCCTGGAGCCTAGGAAGGGACACTCCCACATCCTCCCAGCTCAGGGGTTGCCCTCAACATCCCCTTCCCAGCGATGCTCAGACCACAGGGTGCTCAAACTGCAGAGAGGCCCCTCCCATGGGATTTGAGGTTTAAAAGTAGGTTGGCTGAGGGCAATGTTTATCCTGAAGGAATGAATGGGGAATTGTGGGATTTCAGCAGCAGCAGGGAGGCCTGAAGAGTGGAGATGGGGCTGAGCCTTGGTTTCCAGGCATCGATTAACATCATCCTAACTCCTCCTGACTCCTGTCCTTTGGGCAGATGCCAGGAACAAATTAGTGATTAACTTTGGGCATCAGCCCATTTCCTGCAGTCATCCAAGCTTGCCCATTCACCTGTTTATTTTTTTCTTCATTCTGCATCCATGCATTCATACACCCATCCATCCATCCATCATCCCTCCATCCATCCACTCATCCACCCTTTTACCCATCCAGCTACTCACTTTGTGCTCATCAAGGGGCACCAAGGTCCAAGCTTTAGGATCCAGCAGGCTGAGTTTGCTGTCCTGGACCTAGCGTTTACAGGTCGGCTGCCCTTGTGCAGGTCACTTCACTTCTCTGTGCCTCAATTTCTTCAATTTCTACAATGGGAATGATGGTAGTGCCTACTTCACAGGACCTTTTGCGAGGCTTGAGACACACACTTGTTGGAGTGCTCAGCACGCACACAGTATTTTGTGTATTAGCTATTATTTCTTTGTTCTTCAATTCGCTCATTTATTCAGTTTCTCCATTCACCCTGTTCACTCATTCATTTATTCACAATTACCCTAGTCTAGGGAAAAGAACTTGATTTTCTTCTTGGTTCTTTTTATACCCTTCTATCTCTAGCTTTTGGTCTGAGGATTGAGGCTTTTCTTTCTTTTTTTTTTTTTTAAGATTTTATTTATTTATTTGAGAGAGAAAGAGAGAGAGAGAGCATAAGCGGGGGGAGGGTGAGGGAGAATCAGACTCCCTGCTGAGCAAGGAGCCTGATGCAGGGCTCTATCCCAGGATCCTAAGATCAAGACCTGAGCTGAAGGCAAACGCTTAACTGACTGAGCCACCCAGGTGCCCTAGGACTGGGGCTTTTCTTAAAAAGCAATGCTCCAAGCTGATCCCAGAGGCTGGATTTTAAGAAGGACTGGAAGAGGGGAGGACCTTCAGCAAATTCCCAGAACCCTGCCCATCAGTCTCAGTTGTTGACCAACTGGACTGCTTTTGGGTTCCTGGGTCCCATTTACCCACCTTTGTCCACTCCCTTCCAATGGGCAGAGATCCAAAGGCGAGAAGGACAACAGAGGGATTACCAGCCCCTTTTCTAGGCTAGGTTTTTCACAGACCTTCTGTGATTTAATCTTCCTTACGGTCTTTTAAGGTTTAGGGTTAGTCCCATTTTCCATTAAGAAAACTGAGATTCAGAGAGGTGAAGTGACTTGCCCGAGGTCCCAGAGCAGGGAGGTAGCAGAGTTGGGATTCATTCCTGGGGCTCCTAGGTCCCAAATCTCAATGCCCTCCCTCCAACTCCAGTAGCCCTCAATGCTGTCACTGGTTTGGAGGGCTGCTCAGAGTTGGGTTTCTTGCATGTGCCTCCCTTACCCCTACCCTGCCAACTGCTTCAGCTCTCCCTCTGAGCTCAGTCTGCACAGCCTCTTGACAGGCCCATTGAAGTCCCAGGAGCTGGTGGAGATCTGCAACAGTTTCAACTGGAGGTGGGTGGGGTGGGGGAGGGGGGAGTGTGCTTGACTCTGGGTTCTCCTGGGAAAGCAAGGTCACTGTGGTTCTCACCACAGTGGCAAGGGTGGCCAGTCAGCTGGGGAAGCCAGCGGGAGTGGGTCTGGAGAGGCCGTTCCTCTGCTTTCCCTCCTTGCTCTCAGCCCTCTGATAGGCCAGGTTGCAAAAGCCTGGCCCGAGGGAACCGAGACACGGTCTTCTGCTGACCGTTGCAAAAACAGGTACAGAGTCCGTCCTTGTCCTTGCCAGGCAGGAACCTGGCCTGAGGCCCAGGCGGATGCAGGCCTCTGGGAGCTTGCAAGTCACGTCCCTCTCATGGTCCTCCAGCCCGGGGTGGCATCTCTGTGTCAACTCTCTTCAATTCCATCTATTCTACACATACTTCCGGAGCCTCATAACACATTAACTCATGTGTTAGTCAGTCCTGTGCCAGCTACAGACAGCTTCATCCTCCTGCCCATATGAGACCCTAATGTGTCCATTGGGTAGTCAAGAGCAGAGCTCTCCAAGGGGACAGCCATCAGGGCGGGGTGCAGGGAGCACGAGGGCCAGGAGTCCAGGATGAGCACATGTTAGCGCCCACGCAGGAGATGCTGTGCTGGGGCCACCGTGGCTCCAGGCAGCAGATGAGCATGACGTCATCGAGAACTTCACGGCAACCACTAAACAACCAGGCTCTTCACATTGACCTCAGTGTGTGTCTGCCTTCTCTGGTTTGGTTTTGACAAAAATATATGGTGCCAGTATCCCAAAATATCCATCATTAGGACACCAGGTCCTATAAATAATAATAATATTTATTATTATAAATAAACAGTGGCGTAGTAACACAATGAAATACTACATAGCAGCAAAAAAGAACAAAGAACAAACTATTGCCCTGTGTAATGATGTGAGCGCCCCTCGCGGCCCTAATGATGAACCACGGCAGCGGGGTACACGCACATGCTATCTGATTCTATCCATATGATGTTCAAGAACAGACAAACTTGGGGCGCCTGGGTGGCTCAGTCGGTTAAGTGACTGCCTTCGGCTCAGGTCATGATCCTGGAGTCCCGGGATCGAGTCCCGCATTGGGCTCCCTGCTCAGCGGGGAGTCTGCTTCTCCCTCTGACCCTCTTCCCTCTCATGCTCTCTCTCATTCTCTCTCTCAAATAAATAAATAAAATCTTTAAAAAAAAAAAAGAACGGACAAACTTGAATATGGGGATGGAGGTAAGAAGGGTGGGCACCTTTGGGGGCATCTAGAATGGGAAGGGCTGGCTATCTACATCTTGATCTGGGTACTGGCCTCACAAGTCTATCCATATGCAGAAACTGCAAATGGGCCCTTTTTGTATGTTTGTTATCTTAATAAAAGCAAACAAACAAGACCCCAAACAATCTCACGAAGAGTGGTAGCGGACATTTGATGTGCTTTGGTTTATCGGCTTCCCTATTCTGATTGCAATGCCCCAAATTCCTCCAGGAAATACCTACCTTGCATCAGTGGACGCGGCCTCGGGCGGGCACATGGCTATGTGTGGCCAAGTAGACACTCCTTCTTGGAATGTGCTTTTTGGTCAGAGTAAGGAGAAAGGCCTGTAACTGTAGGAATTCTCCCACTCCAGAGGCTGTCTGTTAGCTGGCCCTGCTCTTGGGCACCCATGGAGGCTGCAGGCTGGTCTGTTGGACAACTGGCTTCCCTCCATCCTCTGGAGTCCCTGGCCTTCCAGCCAATTCCACTTGGCTTGGGTCAGTCGGTCAGTTTCAGAAAACCAGCCCCAGTGGCCCCTGCACCAGCTTTGTATGAGCACCGGGCCTTGGGGGGCATAGGGTAGGGATGGGGAAGCCAGGCTTGATTCCTTAGCCTTCGGGACACTATTCTTTGAAGAAGGAAATCAGGGCCCTTCTGAGTTGCCCATCTAGGGTCCCGCCTCACCCTCCATGGACCACAGCATGAGCCAGAAAGAAACCTCTGCTGTTCCAAGTTTCTTAGATTTGTGAGGGGTTTGTTACTGAGGTGTAACTTGGCCTGACTTTGCCAACAGTCACCATTTGGTATCTCAGTCCGGACCCTTTTTCTGGACTCCGGGCAGATGCATCCCATAGGGCCTGTCCACTTCGAGGCCCTACCGCTCACACGCTGCTCATTGACTGTGTTGTCCATCTGGATGAAAGAGGACATATCCATCCTCACTCTCAGGCCAGGAACCTCTCATCATCCTTGGCGCCTCCCCCAGCCTCTCCCTCATGCTGGCCGTGGTGCTCCTGGGCACGAGCTAGCCCGCTGTCCTTGCCCCCCGTCCTCACCCTCCTGCCTCCCTCACACACCGTGTGTGTCTCGTAGACCGTGGTGACGTCTCTCAGCCTGGCACACTGCTGCCCCCACTCTCTTCCCCTTGGCCAGAGTGGGCTTTGTAAAGTCAAAATTGAACGGAGCCGCCTGTCTAAAGCGCTTCAGTTGGTACCTTTGCCCTTAGCCCCCGAGACCCCCACGCGGTTGTGTGGGCATCTCCAGCCACGCTGGACCACGTGGGTCCTCTTTTGGTGCCACTAATCCTGTCCTTTATATTTTGTGTTCTGTTGCTTTAATATCTGGGGCACGGCCGACCCTGGAGGGACTGCCCCTCTAATTCCTGGTAGAAAACCCTCCTGTGGGGCACGGGGGTGGCTGAGTCGGTTAAGCGTCCGACTCTCGATTTCGGCTCAGGTCATGATCTCAGGGTCGTGAGATCAAGCCCCGCGTCAGGCTACACGTCCCACAGAGTCTGCTTCTTCCTTTCCCTCTGCTCCTCTCCTCTCTCTCTCTCTCTCTCAAATAATTAAATAAATAAAATCTTAAAAAAAAAAAAGACATCTGTGAGTGGCCTTTTCAAATACAAGCCAACCCATCCGGAGCCCACCCTCCGCCTGCTCCTCTGTGGGTTCTCACACTCCAGGCCGCCATCTTGCTGCCCTGATCCCCCGGGGCCAGGCACCAGGCAACCAGGGGCTGCCCTTGTACCCCCGAAGCCCACTGGGGTGGTACAGAGTAGTGAACCCTAAGCCTGCCAATGCTGCCTCACCTTCCTGCGGAAATCACAATAAAGGCTCTGGCCTGCATTTTCCCCTGTTCCCTCTGCCTCCTGACCAGCGTCAGGGCTTCCTCACGTGGTCCCCCCATGTCTTGGGTGCCCCCTTCTCTTGGGATCCGTGAGTATAACAGTTCTCTCTTCAGTGGCACTGCCTCTTCGGCTGTGGTTTTACCATACCTACGTAATAATAAAATGTGTAGAAAACAGCATGTTGCCCCTCTGTGCCTGGCCAACTCCTTGGCCTCCTCCAGCCTCCCATTAGGTGTCCTGTCTGTGGAGGCCCTTCCTCACCTGGCGCCCCTTCCCTGTGCTCTGAGACCTCCTACACACTCTGCATCACCCTTTACCGTAATTGGTGTCTTCAACGCTCGTCTCCTTTGGAAGGGTCTAATCTCCTGTAGAACAGCAACTGCTACCTTCTTGCTCACTGATTGTATTCCTGGTGCATTGTGTGTACGCAATAAATATTTGCTGTTGAATGACTGAATGTACGAACGGGTGTTGACCACAGCCACAGCATCGACGCTAGCCAAGAAGAGGCAGGAATAAGAATGGATTAAAGATGGCTGCAAAGTGATGCTACTCTCCTCGTCCAAACGCTGGGTCTGTTTCCCCCTCCCCTTGGTTATGAGCTGCCGTTTGACCAATAGAATGTACTGGAAGTGACACCCTACCTTCCAAGCCCAGCCCCAGTCCTTAAGAGATCTGCAATGTCTTCTTTTGCATCTTGGAACATTCCTCCTTGGAAGCCAGCAGCCATGGGGAGTATCCCACTTGTAGGAGAGCCGGTGCCCCCAGCCGACAACCCCAGCTGAGCTCCCAGCCTGCAGGCAGGATGGACTGCCCGCCGCGGGGGTGAAGCCATTCTGGACCTTCCAGCTCAGCCAATAGGCCAGCTGAAGCCGCTGAATGAGCCTCCATTGATGCTGCGTGGAGCAGACCTTCTTCTCAAACCCTGCCAAATTCCCGACCCATGAGAATCATGGGCAAACGGAATGGCGGTTGTTTTAACTGCTCAGCTTTGGGGGAGGGCGTTAGGCGGTGAGAGACAACGAGACATCCTGCTGCACACAAGGCCATGGTCTTGCATTATTTATGAAGCTCACAACGACCCTTTGACGAAGATATGATCACCATGCTACAGATGACGAAGACTGAGGACCAGGGATTAAATCCTTTGCCTAGTATCACCAACTTGGAGAAAGTGACAGAGCAGGCTTTTGTCCTCCTCCAAACCCGCCCTCCTTGCATCCATCCCCCTGCCCTCTCCATCTGGGAGAGAAGGGACTCGAGACCTAGTGGATGGGCCTAGGGGTGGGGTTGGGGCTGGGACCCAAGAGCCACCATGGTGGGAAGTGGAGGGGGAGAGGGTGTTTGGGGGAGACACCCCGTGACCGGCCAGCCCAAAGTGGCCCCAACCCTGGATGGGCATGAATGCTTGGCGGTGGGCCTGGGGGTGAAATCACATTTCCCCCACCAGGCCATTGCTTGGTCGCAGCGTGCCCCTGGCCTCACACCGCCTCGCTCCCCTTGGTTTTGCCTGGGAACAGACGTTGTCAACGGCAAGAGAACACCCTGAGGCTCGGCCACGCTTGTCGGGAGGCATTAGCGTGGGGCTTTGAAGTGGGGACCTCCCAGCCTTGCTCAGATGCTCTTTGCGGGGCTTTCTAAGGGCTCGTGGGGGTGGGGGCCGTCCCGGGCCAGCGTGGGCACTCGCAACTCGGCTGGTCTCCTCCCTGGCACTTGGCTGCCCCAGCTCCCTTCATCCTGGCAGGGGCTTGGAGGGCTCAGCGCTGCATCGGCCAGCGCAGGCTGCCAGCCAGGCTTCTCGGGCGCCCCGGGCTCGGATTAAAGCAGCAATAGTAGGTGGGGACCTCGAGATGAGACGCCGCCCCACCAAGAACCAGTACCTGCTACCTCAACCTCGTCACCTAGAGGTTACCACCCGCAGGGACTGCTCTCCTGTCTGTTTTCATCCTGCCTTCCTCCTTTTTTCTCCTTCCTTTCTTTCCTCTGTCTTCATTCTTTTCTTTCTCGCCTTCCCTCCCTCCTTCCCTTCCTTCCCACCCCTCTTTTGCTGTTTCGGTTTTTCCAAAGCAATTTCACACGTAGGCAGAATTTAGAATCACCTGGTTTTACAAGGCTTGTTACAAAAAACAGCAATCCTGGACCCTTTTCTCTGATTGCCTCTTTCCCAAGGGGGGTGTCTATTTTAACTATTGAAACTCACGATTTTGCCGCCTACCTCTCGGTTGCTAAATGCCATGCATGTAGGGCTAGTTCTGGGCTTCGCAGTGTAACCATCACCTATTCACTTCCCGCCAGGCAAGATGAGAGTTGAGTTCTTTTTCTTCTTTGCCAAGCACGCACGCGTACGCGCACATTCCCTCACATGCGCACATTCCACTCCCGTCCTCAAAAATAGTTATTGTGTTATTTTGCTTAGATACCATTTTTCTAGATTAAATTATAACTGTGACCCCTAGTTAGACGTGAGCTATGCAGAACATTGAGTATTTTCCCTTTGCTGAGAGATTTACTGTTTTCATAAATCTCTCTCTGGGTCTCTCTTTCTCAGTGTTTGCTTCGTTTTTGAAGTCCCTATCACGCATTGTACCGCAGACTCTGTCAATCATCTAAATCTTGTCCCAAGACGTTCACTTATGTGGGACACTCTGTCATTGTTCATCAGTGCGATGTCCCTCCCAGAGGCTTGACTATTCCAGACTGGCCTGGCTGCCTCTCTATAGGGACACGGCTGCCATCCTATGGCTTCCCTTCTCCGTCATCCTGGGGAGCCCCTCGGTCCCTCTCCTTTGGATTTCTGAATCCTCTATCTTCCTTCTTCTCTCTTTACTCCTTCTCGGTAGTGGAGGACAGCTTCCAGCAGCTTCCCAAGAAGTGTGGCTGCTTTGTGAGACCCGGCCTGGCTGAAGATGCTGTAGCCCTTGATGGCTGGTTTGCTGCGGTCTGACATTCCAGGTTGGGAATAATCTTCCCTCAGACGTTTGAAGAGTTTATTCTTTTGTGTTTTGGCTTCCAAAACAGTGGAGAAGACTGGAGCCACTCATATTCTTGACCTTCAGTATGAGATTATTTTTTACCTCTTTCTTAAGAGCAGAGGATCTTTTCTCTGTCCCAGAGAATATCCAATTAATGCACTATTTTCACTTCCTCTGCGGGGCCTTTTGTCTTTCTTTCTTTCTAGAACTCATGTTCTTTAGTTCTGCGGAATATTCTTGGATTATTTCAGTGGCAATTTTCTCCCCTCCTATCTTTCTGAAATGCCTATTACTTGAAGGTCTTGTGGGTTAGGCTTCAAATTTTCTTATTTGTTCTTTTGTATGTTCTATCTTTTCGGTCCTTGGTCCCTAGGCTGGGTAAGCTCCTCCCCTTAATTTTGTAACTTCTGCCCTCATGTCTTTAATTTCCAAAAGCTCCTTTTTTTTGGTCCCTGAATGTTCCTTTTATCACTTTTTTAAAAGGTTTTATTTATTTATTTGAGAGAGAGAGAGAGAGCAGGGAGAGGAGCAGAGGGAGAGGAACTGTGCTGAGCGCAGAGCCCAACGCGGAGCTCGATCTCACGACCCTGAGATCATGACCTGAGCCAAAACCAAGAGTCAGACGCTCAACCGACTGAGCCACCCAGACGCCCCTCTGAATGTTCTTTCTGATGGCATCCTCTTCTTGTTTCTGGAATGTAATGGAATCTCTTACCTCCTGAGGGGACTAATGATTGTTCCTTGCTGCTCTTTGCCAGACTGCCTCTTTTCCCCTTGTTTGTTTTGGTGGCTTTTCCATTAGAGGAGTCCCCAGGTGTCTGGAATCCTTGGCTTCCTGTGCATATTTAAGATGGAAGATTACAAAGCTGAGCAGAGGCTCCACGCTCACAGGTGTGGTCCGCGGGCTGTGAGTTTCACCAGCGGGAGAAGGAGCCACACAATTTGTCAGGTACCTGGGTCTTTCTTCTTCAGATTCCACAGAGATTAATCTGATTTCTTTCCTAGAGGGTAAAGGCCTGGCTGCCAGTATTCAGGAGGATAACTACGGCACAGCACAGACATCCCAGTTCATCGAGCTGAGTCAGAGGTGGGGCCGGGGTTCGAACCCTGACGGACTACTCTTGTTTCCACTGTGCTATGTCAGGTTGCGGTATAAAATTTATACTCACATATCCCACATCTTTACTCCAGTCTTGCCACCACTGAGTGCTCTGATTTAAACAAACCAAACTGTGAGAGTGCACCTAATACTATCAGAATAACACAGAATGTGCAAGGGAGGGGCGCCCGGGTGGCTCAGTCGGTTAAGCGTCTGCCTTCAGCTCAGGTCATGATCCCAGGGTCCCGGGATTGAGCCCCGCATCTGGCTCTGCTCAGCAGGGAGTCTGCTTCTCCCTCTTCCTCTGCTGATCCCCCTGCTTATGCTGTCTCTCTCTCTCTCTCTGTCTGTTAAATAAATAAATAAATAAAATCTTAAAAAAAAAAAAAAGAATGTGCAAGGGAAAAGCGCTAATTTCATAGTTTGGATTCAAGACTTCAGAGAGGTGAATTAAGTAAGCTGCCTAGGATCACAGAACAGAAGCAGCAGGACGGGGGGTTTGATTCCTTAGCTCAGGACCACTGCTTTATCCCTTAACAAAGCCCTTCGCCCTGGATCACCTCCTTTCCTGTACTGTCCTCATTGGCCTCAACTGCCCTTTTGTCTTCCCTCCCGGGGTGTGTCTGACTTCTCTTTCCCCTCACAGAGCTCCACGTAGGGCCTGGCACATAGTGGGCACTCCGTACATACTTCTTGAGATGAATGGAGCCCAGAGATGAGAAACAGAAGCTGAGAGAGACCGGTGATCTCTTCCAGGTGGTCATACCACAGGGACCAGGTCCTCTGACTCCTGGAGGCCAGATCAACATGCTTAAACCCTGGATAAAACCCAGCAGGGGTCAGCGGTTTGGCCAACAAAGGCCTTGCGTGTTCAGAGAGCACCTGCTTGGGCGGGGTTCTGGCAGGGAGAGGGGCCAGGGAAGCTCGTGCCAGCTCCCTGGAAGTGGTGGGCTTAGCCAGAGCCTGGAAGGAGTGCAACACGGCGGAGTGGCCCTTTTTTGTTCTTTTGAGTTTTCACCGTGGCCCTGGGGCTACGGTTGCCAGAGAAAATACAGAATGCCCAGTTAAATATGAATTTCACATAAGCAACCAATAATTTTTGGAATATGTATATCCCAACGATTGCATGGGATATACGTATACTTAAAAAAAAAATTTACTCATTGTTTACTTGCAATTTAATCTAACTGGGGGTCTGATATTTTTATTTGCTAAACCTGGCACCCTCCCTGGTGCCGGTGGCCCAGGTTGGGGGATCGGGCCCCAGGAAGGACAGGGACCTCCTGACATTTATGGAGTCAGGCTACTTACTTGGCTGTGTCGCCTCAGGCAGACTCTTGCCCTGAGTCCTCACTGCACGTGAGGAGGTCATCCAGGTGCTGCAGGCCCAGGAGGCGATGTGCACCCCAAACAGGGCCTAGGGTGTGACTCCGCTCTTCACAGTCACCTCAGGCCAGGGATGTGGCCTTCCTTCCCGGTGCAGAGAACTATCTGACTCCAGTCGTTTCTCAGGCCCCACCCCTGCCAGCCCTCTGCGCCCAGCCTCGCCCTCCTGCAGCTCCCTGCTCACTGCCCACCTCTCCCAGCAGCACCACATAGTAGACCAGGCCCTCCCACCATGAGGTCAGGTGCCCCGCTCCTCTGAGTAAAGGGCTCCTACCCCACATGGAGCAAAGCTAAGTCCTTCCAAGGCCTTAGCATCCCCTCCCAGGCTCTCCCCAGCCCTGTCTGCTCCCAGCCGGGCTCTTCTCTCCTGTTTCCTGAAACTCGCCTTGCTTCTCTTTTTACCCCGTGGCAAGCACCATTGTTTGCAGTGCATGTGTGTTTACTTGCTGCTCTGCTTTCTGACTACCCCCTAGATTGAAAACAAGAGGAGGATAGGGCTTTGCTTTTTATCTGTGAATCTATAATTTATCTGTGCACGTTTGTGCACTCAAACCTGGAACACATCGCAGGACTCACCGTGTGTTGCTGAAGGAAGGCGCAAGGAAGCTGAAGGTCAGAGGGGCCTGCCGGGCTGTCCAAGGCCATGCAGCCGGCAAATGCCAGAGCTGGGGTGCGCTTGGTCTGTTGGAGCCCCGACTACACACGCTGACAGATTTAAAGTGCACTTGAGGATTTATTTCGGTGTCTGACGCCAGAGAAGAGAGCCTCCCTCCTGAGCCTCAGTCTACCCATTGGTGGTAGGAAGAGCTGCGGATGAGGCTCTTCAGTTCCTCCCCGCAGCCTGCTCTGGGAGCCTCCTCTGGAGCTGACTGGCCAATGGCTGACACCCCACCCCACAGGGAGCGGGCAGAGGGGAGCTGGGGGCTCCGGCCCCATGGACGGTGCAGCTGCAAGCAGTGGGAGAGCCCAGTGGCTCTGGCCGGGCTATCACCCCAGGACTGACAGTAGGAAGGCAAGTCAGGATCTTCCCGAAGCCCGGTTCCCCTCCCTCCTTCCAGGAAGCCAGGGGCCCAGCGGGGGGGTTTACTGCCCCCACAGCCTGGGTAGAGGGGCTCGCCTGATGTAGGCCCTTCATGCAGAAGTCCCCACTACTAGGGTGACTGCAGGGAGGGGACCTGGCCTGGGCTACAGACATGCTCGTGTGAGCAGGCCGTCTGGGTCAAGGCCATGTGGGAAGCTCTGGGTGCAGGTACGCTGGCCGTCTGGGCCCTGAAAACGCTCATGGTGGAGGTGGAAGCCTGCGATGCATGTCCCTGCATCCGATGAGGGCTCAGCTCAGATAAAGGGCATTTTAAAATCTGGAAAGAGCCATGTCCCACGAGAGATCTCACCCACCATGTCTGAGGAAGAAGTGAAGGGAAATTCAGATGGACTTGGTAAGTAATCTGTGTTACAACTTGCATCACTTAGTAACCAGTACTGGGGAAAGGCATAGCATATTTGGCAAAGAAAAGACAATATTTTAAAACTTTGGGTGGGTATTTTAAGCTACAGAACTGTTCCAGGTGTCAAACATTTTGAATATCACACCTGCTGTGACTTTGCCTGTTCCTGTTGGCGGGGGGGTTGCCCAGTGAGTGCAGACAGGCTGGGGTCAGGCAGGTCCCTGCTCTGGCACAGCCTCGAGGCATGGCAGTGGCTCGCGTGGCCTCTGAGGGCCTGGGGTAGAACCGTGGATACCAATTCCCAGCACTGGGGCCTGGCGGACAAGAGCTAGCAGGGCCCAGGCTCCCTTGATCCCAATCCTTCTGGGTACAGATGATCAAACCGAGGCCTGGCTTCTTGTCCCATGTCCGTGTCCTGTGTGTGGGAGGGAGCAGGGGCCAGTCTGAACTTCCCGGATGGCCAATAGCCCCCTCCCCAGACTGCTTTCTTGGTGGCTTCCTGTGGTGGGCAGCCCAGCCCAGCCCCTACCCGCAGCTCCCAGCCTGCTAGGAGGCAGCTCTGAGTACTTACTTGGCTGCGTCTTGGAGTCGAATCCCAAGACTCATGAACTTAGGAAAGTGATACAAACTTTCTTGGACCCTCAGTTTTCTCATCTGCAAATGAGCTGAATCACAGAATCACAGAGCAACTTCTCAGGATGGTTTTGGGCACTCCGCACACAGCAGGAACTCCATCATGGAACACGGCTGTGTCCCAAACTTCCTTTCACGTGCCTGCCACCCCCCCACCCCCCCAACCTGTGTGAGTGAGTGAGACCCCTTCTGGTGACTTCTATCTTTCTTGTTACCCAGCCTCAAGTTCTCATGTGGCCACCTGGCCCTGCCTCGTCTGCCTGTCACCCCTCCCCTCCCTTCCCTTCACTGGCTCCCCCTCACCCACCTTGCAACCGCCACACAGGCCTCCTCCTCGCTGGTTCTCAAACCCACCAGGCATGTCTACCTCAGAGCCTTTGCACGTGCTGTTCCCTCTGCCTGGAGCTCCCAGATTACCCTGTCCCCTCATCTGGGCCTGACCCCTGCCCATGTGCCCCTCCTCAGAGAGACTTTCTCCCCACTTCAAAATGCCCCCCTTTCGTGCCCTCACCCCTCACCCATGATTTTGTTTTCCCCTGAGCACATATGTCCATGTGCTTGCCCGTCTCCCCCCTGGAAGGTGGGCGTGGGGCACAGGTACCAGCCCGCTCCCCTTACCCTGTCTCCCAGGGTGTGGAAGAGCAGAGTGAGCACCCATCAAGCGGTGACTGAGAGAAAGACTCACCCAGCCCAGGAAGGCCGCATCCAAGAGCACAGTCCCAGGGCCCTGGCACCTCCATGCAGTCCTGTAGCCCAATGCAAAGCCTGGTGAGGAAGCTGATGCTTTGGCTGTGGGCTCTGGGAGGAACAGAGAGAAGCTAAGTGCCCGTGGGAGGTGGCAGAGGAGGCTGTGGATCTAGAAACATCTGAGTCACCACCACATGCAACAGGCCAAAGATGGGCACTGTGAATGTCGCCATGGCCCCAGGGTGAAGCCGGGAGGGCTGCGTCCTCTTCACTACAGAGAGCGTTAATGGCCTCCAGCACCTCTCGTCTGCTCCTGTGGAACCAGCTCTGGCACCCAGCAACTCCCCAGCAGCTTCTGCCCTCGTCCCTGGGGGAGGGAGCCTGGAAGGCTGAGGGTCTGCGGGGCCCCTGAGCACTGGGGAGGATGGGCCAAAGGTGAGGCTTGGCTGAACACGGGGCCCGGGCTCCCGGTCACTCCGCAGGCAGCCCTGTGGGGCCCTGCCGACTGGCCAGGGGCGTCCAGCCTTCGGCACCACCCCCTTCAGGCACAGCTGGGTGCAGGGCCAAAGGGCTGGGCACCCCTGGCCACGGGCACTACCTTCTGTGGTCACAGAAACCCAGATCCCGTGGCCTCACTGTCCCACACAGCCAAGAGCCGTAGGATCCCTTTCTCCAGCCCACCCTCCCACCTGCTCAAGGACTAAATGAAAGGGGAGGGACCCGATTTGAAGGTTTCACGAGACACAAATGTCACTCAGAAGACAGGAGCCTAGGGAGTCAGGTGCTCACCAGAACACGCAGGCCTTGGGAGAAGGGAGCCCAAGATGGCACCCTTGTGCGTGCTCCCAGGAGAGGGACCCATTCTCTGGGCCTGAGGGTGGAGAAAGCCTGCACCTGCAACACCCAGTGGGATGGGGCAGGGAGGCCCCGTACCTCGGGATGGAGAGGCTGGAAGGGGCTTCCTCGTCTAGACACTGCCCCGGAGCCAGACTCTGGGCCAGACGCCCTCCCTCCACAGCAGCCTCCAGGGCTCATGGCTACGCCTGCTCCAGATGGGCAGACTGAGGCTTGGAGAAAGAAGGGACCCAGGGTCACAGGTGACAGGGTTGGGACAGGACCTGGGTCTGCCCAAAGCCCAAGCTCCATCCAGAATCCTCTGGAGCCTCCTTCTAGCCGACCGCGCCCATACCCCTCACTCTACGAAGCATGAAGGGGAGGCCCAGAGGCCCAAGTCCCCTGCTCCAGGTCCCCCTCAAGGGAGAGCCGAGCCAGCCTGGCCACCATGGCTCCCTGGGGATAACAATGTCCCTGGGAAGGGATGCTACTCTCTCCACCACCCCGGCAGGGTTCCCTTACTCTTTGCTATCCCCTGTACCCAAAATGCTTTCTTTGAGGCAGGTAGGGCAGACGGCTGTCCATGCCCATCTTGCTGGTGAGGGAACTTTGGCCCAGGGAAGTAAAGCTAGCCATCCAGGGTCACACAGCAAGTCAGCTGCCTCCATGCCTGGGACTCTTTCTTCCTCTTGGCTGTGGTTAAAAACACGGTCTTCGGATGGAACCTGAGTTCTTAATGCTGACTCCACTCTGTGAACTTGAACAGTTGCTTAAACTCTTTTCGTCCCTTTTTGAAACGGGAAGAGTTGTGTTCCGGGGTGATGCTGGGGCCCTTAGCCCAGCATTCAGAATTGCCCCATGAACACGGCCACCTCTCCTTGAGAGCCAGTGGGGGAGGGGGTGGGGGCAGGGTGGGTGCCCGCCAATCTCTGACCCAATCCCATCCCTGAATCCAGGCCCCACCTGGCCCAAGGCAGCCCTGAGAGCTGGGGCATCTGATGGGGAGTGCTGCTCACCTCCCCAGGGAGGTGACAGGAGCGCATCGGGCCCTCTGGGGGCCTTGCCATTGTTTTCTTCTGCCCCAATCTGTTTTGAATAAACCACGTTTTCATCATCTTGAGCAGTAATCCCCGGCATCAGAGGAATATTGTGAAATGTCAGCCCTTTCTGGAGGAATCTCAGCAACATGTTTTTTAATGTTCAGCATCACATATGGGGACAATAAATACCGAAACTATGTGGAACAGAACAGGATGGGAGCGTGCTTGGCGCTCAGCTCTGCTTCCCGCCGCCCTGGAGCCTGATTTTTGCATCACAATAAATTAGCCGCGGGTGGGAGAGCCCCAGAGGCTCCGTGTGAGCCCCCTGACCCCAGGGAACCAGGTCTTGGATTCCCAGGCTCAGGTCTGCAGACCTCAGCCACCAGCTTCTCCTTGGTACTCCAAGTGGGTCCCTGACTGGGCTGTGTGGGGCTCGTCTGTGTGTGCCCAGGCCACACCTGTGGAGGCAAAGCCATTTCCCTCTTCTTGCAGAAGAGGACCCTGATGTCTGAGAAGGGGACCCGGCTTGTCTCACGTTAAACTGCTGGTGAGTCACAGAGCTGGGGTTCACGCCTGGCTTTGAGGACTCGGTGTCCAGTGCTCTTGCCACGTGAGGCTCGTAGACTTTCAGCTGTCAGAGCTGAGAGGGTCCCAGAGACCAATCCACCTTGTCTACCCTCTTCACCCCAGAGAGGAGGAAACTGAGGCCCAGGGGGTGTGTGTGGACTCCCAGTAGGGCATCTAGCATATTCCTCTCAATTTGGAGGGTCTGGGTTTGAGTCAGGTTCAGCCTCTTCTGGGACGTGTGACCTGGAACACAGCATTTCACCTCCCTGAACCTCAGTGTCCTTATCTGTAAAATGGGGATGCGATCCATACCCTTTCCAGCTGCTGGGAGGTTGAAAAGAATTACCCACAAGAGACTCCCAGCTTGGCTCCACAAGGTATTGCCTGTCTTCCTTCCTCCCCCACTTTCTTATCTGTCACAAGGGGGTCATAATGTGTGCCTGGCCTGCCCTATCGGAAGGGAGATGATGGCTAGGAATATGCCGCAGGAATGATAAAGTTCTGGTCACTTATAATTGAGCATCAGTATTATTATTGGCTCACCGAGCTGTCCAGGCTCCAGGCAGTTGGTGTCTGCCCGTTGGATCTGCCAACAGTAGGCGCAACTCCCCCCTCAATGGAGGCCCCGGCATGGGGGAGCAGGTGGGCATCTTTCTGCCAAGCGCATCCTGCCTTGTGGTCAGGAGGTCATTCTGGGAGCACGTGCTCTTCCTTTTAAAGATGAGAAAGCTTGAGTTCAAGGCATTTGGTGTTTCCCTGCAGTCTCCGGAAGAATGCATGTCTAGCTGACCTGAGGTGTGGGCTTCAGCCAAAAGAGGACCTGAGTCACTCTTGACCGGGCCCCTTGTGGCCCTGTGACCTTGGGTCAGTCATTTTGTCTCTCCATTCCGCATTTCCTTTCCCGCAAGGTGAGGCTAACCTCCTTCCCAGGGTTGACGGGGATCAGATTGATGGAGTGGCATCCTTGCCTGCTAGTAGGTGTTCAGTAGATGAGTCACGGTTGCTTTCCGGAACGAGTCCCCAGGCTGTTCCTCTTGATCGGCACTGGCCCCATGCGGGTGGGGCCTGTTTTGACCTTGTCCCCGCTCTCCAGGATGACCCTGCTGGCGTGATTTGGGCTCTTGTCTCCAGCAGCCCCCTCTGCCCAGCCCCCTCCTGCAGCAGCTGGCTCATGAAGGCCATGCAGAAGTGAGTCATCTGTTTTGGTCTGGGTCCTGTCGGGAGCAGTGCCACTGTGGTCTCAGGTCAAGTGACCCGATTCCTCTCCAACAAATAACAGGAACTGCTTACTGCTCACGTACTCAGCGCCCCCCCCCCCCCCACCCGCCACCCCCCCACCCCCCCCCCCCCCCCCCCCCCCCCCCCCCCTCCTCCTCACCCGCACCTTCCCCCAGCCCCCCCCCCCCCGTCCTGTAGGTTTGCATTTACTCATCTCTCGCTTCTGTGTTTATTCAGCCAATTCACTGCCCAGCGCAAGGCCTGGCACATAGTAGGTGCCCAAGAAAATGTGCTGACTGATGAGCTCACACATTTATTCCTTTGCTCCCTCACCCAGCCCTCCATTCAGCGAACATTCATCCAATGTCCCTCCTGACTGCTCAGTGGATTTTCAGGACCGAGTTTCAGCAGGGGGGCCCCATGAAAGAGGCAGAGAAGGAGAAAAGAGGGGGTCCTGGTGAAAGGGGAAGGAGGAGCTGGTTTAAGGTGTTGGTCAGGGGTGGAAGATGGGGAGGGGGGTCTCTTAGAGAAGGTTCAGCTGAGCAGCAGGGTAAAGAAGGGCCCAGGGGATATGGGAACCCGGGAGGGGCAGAATGGATGGTCCGATTATTTAGGCCTAGGGTCTCCTGGGCCTATGGTGGGCAGAGTAGGTGGGGTCTCAGACAGGGGGAGCTGAAAGGGCGGGAGAAGGCTGGAGGACACCTGGCAAAGGAGGCCTAGAGCTAGTTGCCCACGAAGGGCTGGCCTGGGCAAGGATAGAAAGCCAACTCTCTTCTGGCACAGGAGTGGTGATTGTAGGGGAGCCCAGCTGAATTCAAGGCTTGCTCAGTGGTCAAGGAGGGAGGGAATTTAAGGGGGAGCCACCTGGTGGCAGCATACCCAAATTACCGACTAAATCTTCGGATGAAGTTGAGCGTCTGCCTTCGGCTCAGGTCATGATCTCAGGGTCCTGGGATGGAGCCCCGCGTCGGGCTCCCTGCTCCGCGGGAAGCCTGCTTCTCCCTCTCCCACTCCCCCTGCTTGTGTTCCCTCTCTCGCTGTGTCTCTCTCTGTCAAATAAATAAATAAAATATTAAAAAAAAAAAAAGAAATAGGATCTGAGCACGCAGTCGCCCATACCAAACCTGGGCAGTGCTGAGAAGCTAGGCTCCCTCTAAAGGACTGAAGGGGCCAGTGTCCACAGAGCCCCCTCCCTGTTGGTATCTGCATTAGCCCCGGGGTAATGAGGGAGCAAACCCTCTAGCACAGCCCTGATGAATCTGTCTAGCCCCAAATCCCTTCCCTATACTGCTGAAATAATCATCATTCAACTTCCCACTTACAGAGCTTCTGGAAACTGGACCAAGGAGTCCCTGACTTGGGTGGGGCACAGGGTGACCTAGCTACCTCTGCCCCATCAATAGATCCCAAGGAAAGGAAGGGCCTCCCCTCCCCGCCTCCACCCTGGGGGCATCAGGGAGTTGGGCTACCCAGAGCTGGGCAGGGCCTCCCCAGGCAGGGCAGGAAACTTGGGGAGGCAGAAGGGCATGAACAAGCCAGGCTGCTGTCTGCAAGCCCTAGAGATAATATGCCCTGTCACGCCCTTCCCGCCAGCACAGCCCAGGTCGGCACGGGCCCTGGGCACAAGGCATCCGCCTGGCCCAGGCCAGAGGGGGACTGCTTGCTAGCCTATACCGTGAAAATCCTCCTGGCTCTTCTGCGCCCAGCTCAGCTGCCCCCAAAGTCGGCCATGGCTGTGCTCTGTCAGCCTCCCCTCTGCGCTCTGCGGTCCATCCCAGCTCAACAGTGGCATTGATCATGATAACGTCAACAACGACTTCCTGGGCTCCAGGCTCGACTAAACCCTCCGTGGAGGCAGATTCATTCAGTCCTCACCACAAGCCCCCCCCCTCGAGATAATATTATTTCTCATCTCTGTATCTTTCCAAAGCCTTGCACATTATAAGGGCCAATAAGAATCAAATTAGGGGCAGAGTGGGTGTCTCAAGCCAACTTTCTGCTAAACGGTGATGCTGTGAGAGCAGGTCTGTGAGCTGTGAATGTCTCCTTAATTTCTTCCTTCTCTCGGGGGCTTGTGTGCTGAGTGGAGTGGTGGGAGTGGGCAACAGGGGCACCTCGAAGCTCTCAGCACGAGGAGGCCCCCACGGACACATCTGTGGCTCTAGGGGCTCACTGAAAAGGGCCAGAGCAGGCAGATGGCCCTCTCCCCACCCTGCCGTCCCAGTAGGTGAGGACATAGCAGGCAGGTGAGCCCAAAATGGTCAGTCCGAACAGGGGAGGTATTCGGCACAGCCCAGTGCCCTGCCTCCAGCCCAATGAACTGGGAGAGCAAGGTGGTGGAGTGGGGCGGGGTGGTGGGGCAGTGATAGGGAGGCTCCAGAAAGATCAATGCTGCACCCCTCGCCTCTCAGGCCCTCCACCTAGCGGCCACGGGGCACAACCTGTGTGGGTCTCAGCACCAGGTGGGTCCCATCACTGTAGGAGGCAATTCCAATTCTGGCTGGAGTCCCCTCTGTACCCTACTCTCCTCCCCAGAGCTGCCGGGGTCCTGGGCCTTGAAGTATGTGCATGCACCTGCAGCCCCATCTGCCAGCCCTGGGCTTTGCAGCTCTGTTTCCCGCACCTGGGGCTGGAGGTTGGAAACCTGGTGACCATGAACATGGGCTGGGGGTGGCAGCCAGGACTCATTGATCACATGATCATATTTGCTTCTTTCCCC
The DNA here is from genome assembly GCF_011800145.1 of Mirounga leonina. Lineage (NCBI taxonomy): Eukaryota > Metazoa > Chordata > Mammalia > Carnivora > Phocidae > Mirounga > Mirounga leonina. The sequence continues at coordinate 100,870,280 of NW_023270377.1, forward strand.
TGGCATTGCTCTCAAGAACTGAGGCAGAGGAACTGGGTGGGGAGGGAGACCAACAAAAAGCAAAGTGGGGGGGGGTGTCCAGGAAGGGAACGAGACTTATTGAGGGTTCAGTCTGACATCATTGTATTTAATAAAAGGGAGAGCTAATTGAGCAACCGGCCAGGCACTAGGGCCAGCTCAGTGACTTCCCTTCATGTCACCACCATGTCCTACTGTGGGTGGGTCAGGCCCTAGTCACCTGCTCAGGTGAGAGGGTGTGCACCCTATTGGCTTTTTTGCTATGCTTGCTGAGGACTGGAGGCTTTGATCACTGCCCATTTTCTTCCCCTAGACCTGGATTCCTCTCCTGCCTTCGTTCCTTCCTCCTCTCCTTCCACCGGGTCCTGTGGCAGGTGCTGGCCATGAAAGGGGATGCTGGTCATGCTCCGTCCTGCATGGGGTGGTGGTGGGGGTGGGTGGAAGGTGGCCAACTCATGCACATGGGTGACATGTATTTCCTGCAGTAGGAGGAAGGTGGGGCAGACTAGGAAGTGAGGGCAGGTTTTCTGGAGGAGGTGATGCCTGTGGTCAGAAAGAGCCCCCAGGTACGTGCACCCCGATGTTTATAGCAGCAATGTCCACCATAGCCAAACTGTGGAAAGAGCCAAGATGTCCATCGACAGATGAATGGATAAAGAAGATGTGGTATATATATACAATGGAATATTATGCAGCCATCAAAAGGAATGAGATCTTGCCATTTGCAACGACGTGGATGGAACTGGAGGGTATTATGTTGAGTGAAATAAGTCAAACAGAGAAAGACATGTATCATATGATCTCACTGACATGAGGAATTCTTAATCTCAGGAAACAAACTGAGGGTTGCTGGAGTGGTGGGGGGTGGGAGGGATGGGGCAGCTGGGTGATAGACATTGGAGAGGGTATGTGCTATGGTGAGTGCTGTGAATTGTGTAAGTGTTGAATCACAGATCTGTACCTCTGAAACAAATAATACATTATATGTTAAAAAAAAAGAAGAAGAAGATAGCAGGAGGCGAAGAATGAAAGGGGGGAAATCGGAGGGGGAGACGAACTATGAGAGACAATGGACTCTGAAAAACAAACTGAGGGTTCTAGAGGGGAGGGGGGTGGGAGGATGGGTTAGCCTGGTGATGGGTATTAAGAAGGGCACGTTCTGCATGGAGCACTGGGTGTTATGCACAAACAATGAATCATGGAACACTTCATCTAAAACTAATGATGTAATGTATGGGGATTAACATAACAATAAAAAACTAAAAAAAAAAAAGAAAAGAAAAGAAAAGGCCCCCAGGGTTCAGTAGGAAGGAAGAAGGGCTGGACCCCAGGGTGGGTTGGTGGGAGGAAGCATAGCTTGGTGGATGGCGTTCGGACAGCATGGCATGTGGGCACAGACCTGTCCGTTGTCACAGTCCTGCGGGAGGCCAGGGGGGTGGATAGTCATCAAGGGGGTGCAGAGAAAGGATAGTCTCCTCCTGGGCTTAACCCCACTTCCTCCATACTCCTCTCCTTCTGGGTCTCAGGCACAGCTAGTAGCCTGGGAGTCATCCTGGCCCCCTCTCTCTCCAGAATAATCCCCACATCCAATCAGTTACCAAGGAGCAGGGAACCACCTCCAGGAAATGTCTTAGGCCCTCCTCCTCTCTCCACTCACTAGTCCTATATCTTAGTCCAGGCTGCCCTCATCTGGCCTAGGTTACTGTAGTCGCCTCCCAGCCGGTCCCTGGACTTCGGTCTTGTCCCCTCAAACTTGTCCTCCACGCCTCAGGCAGAGAGAACCACCTAGCCTGCAAATCAGACTGTCTCTGTCCATCCTCCAAAGCCTCCAATGGCTCCCTATTGCTCTCAGGGTGAAGTCCAAATGCCTCAGTGTGACTTCTAAGCTCCTCCATGATCAGGTCCTTGTTAGCCTTTCCAGAGCCGTGGGAGATTTAGGATCAAGACCACAGAGTAAAGTGCACAGGACCTACGGGGCTCCAGATCTGAGAAGGCAAGAAGAATCCCCACGTTTTGGACCTGGAGGCAAAGTGGGTCTCTGACTTGGGAAAGAGGCCATGGCTCCATTATCAAAGCTTTAAACTTACACAATGTGTCAAAGCAGGGGATATCCTAACCAGGACCGGCTCCATGTTCTGCTCCCAGGCACCCAGGCCTTCTTCCTGAGTCATTAAGTAAGGCCCTTCTCTACCTGGGTGAATGCTGCAAAGGGGCGGCAACAATCAGCAAATTAATTAGGGCCTGTTTGTGTCTCTGTTGTAAAGGCCGACCACCGGCTCGTTCAGTGAGGCCCGCGATACCACGGACTGTCCTTTTGGTGAAACGTTCGCCGAAGCTGTGTCCGAACTAGGCAGGGAAGACTGAAAGCTTCCGGCCCAGATGTGCAGGGGGGCCCATCTACAATAAAGGGGGGAGGTCTTATCCTCACAAAGGACAGTGGCTGCATGAACGTGACCCCGCCTGTTGATTCAGAATAGGAGCCCATATTCACATTCACAGCGATGCCCTGGTCTTATCTGTCATCCCTGCGCGTTGTTGTGCTGTGGACCCAGTGGGCAGAGGGCAGTCAGTGCTGAGTCCCTGAGACCAGCTCTGCTCCTGGCGGCAGTCAAGCTGCCTGGGGTCTGTTGCGCATTAACTGGTCCCAGGGAACGGTGAGGAGAGGGAAGGAGATGCTCCTGCCTTCTGGATTCTCCTCTTTGGGGGTTGACAGACTAATGGAGCAGTGAAGCTAGGCATTAAATTATCAGAGATGGGAGGGCAAGAGGAAAAAAAGGGAAAAAGATTTCCTGCTGGCCCGCTTATATTTGGGATACCCTATAATTTATAATCTAAAGGGGACACTTTTGAGCATAAAAGGCACTTTTAATAATGATGCTGGAGTCATAGGTGGAACTTGGGACTGTCCCAGGTAAACTGGGGTGTATGGACTCCCTCCAGTTTATATGAGGGAATCTCACTAATTCCTAAAACAGCCCTATAACTGGATCTTGTTATCTGCTTGTGACTGGTCAGTGGCTCTGAGACGGGACTGCTCAAAGTCACAAAGCTGGAGCTGGCCTTTGACCTCAGATTGGTCTGATTCCAGATTTGCTGGTCTTCCTTCCCCTCAGCCTAAAATCTGCCTGTTCAGAGAAGAGGTTGGTTGAGGGTGGGGGAGGAGAATGGTTGGGCTGGGAGGTCAGGGAGCTTCATGCACGTGGTGGGCTGGAACGATCAGGAGGGTTTTTCTCGGGAGGTTGCATGCAGAGCAAGCTTGGGGGCCAGTTCCAGGTCTGGGCTCCTTAGAGCCTCAGGAAATCCTGAGGCTTTGATCTTCCCATGCCGGCGGGATCAAGTTGGCAGATCCACGCCCCTAATCCGGTGGTGCTCCGAGCTCACAAGAGATGCCCAGGTGCGTGCCTGCATGACTCTGCACATGAGGTCACGACACAGGAGAGTGAGGCCAGCGCAAGCCACACAGGTGCCACCTGCTTGAAGCCTGTGCATGTGGATGCCCATGACTTCACAGACATAAGCAGCCCGAAGCAGGAATACGCTCAGATGTCAATGCGCCTGTGCACGCAAACACACAGTGTGTCCCAGACACAGACCCAGTCACCTTTACCCCTGCCTCTCGCACCGTGTGTGCACGCAGGCTTTTGGCTGAGACTTTCAACAGTAACCATGCACCTCACCCCCATGTCACCCCCAGCCTCTCTCCTGGGAACCCCTGCCCCCCTCACTAAGGGTGGCAGCCTAGGGCCCCAGCCTTTATGCAAATGCCAAACCACAGTTCACTCCATCTTTTCTCTCCCCTCTAATTGACTGTTTTCCCTCCTTGCTGGGACTGCGGGAGCCCTGGGTCGGCATTCAGGAGGGATCTCCCCCCACTGCCCGGCCCCTCCAACCCAGGCTCCCGGCGCTTTTAATCTAGTTACTTTTCCATCAACACACTGGGAGAAAGACACAAAAGGGGCATAATCGTATCTGTGGCTGTTGATGTTCAATTAACCACATAACCTTTAGGCTCTCTCTCTTTCTGTCTCTTTCTCCCCCTCCCGGCACCCCACCCCCTATTTCAAGACAGCTGACCCTCTGAGCCTGACTCTGGCTCATGGGCCCTCAAACACCTCACACCAGAACCCTGCGCTTCTGGCGCCTGGGGGAGGTGCCCCAACTCTTAGGGGAGATAAGCCACCAACCCCAAAGGCAGCCGCACGCCCCATCTGGCCGCTGCCTTGCCCTCGGCCCGGCCGGCCCCTGCCGTTCACCTGTCACCCCTCCGGCCCGCTCCAGGCCTGGAGCGAGGGGTGCCTCTGGGAGCGAGCACCCTGCAAAACTCCGCTCTCGGGGCCCTTGTCTGGGGCCAGCAGCTGTCATTTGCCGGGCGTTCCGCTTTCTCCACTGTACCATGCTAATTTTTCGAGGGACAATTTTTCGACAATGAGTCCTCCAGCCCGAACAGAAACCCTTTATGGGGCCGGCCCCAGGGAGGCCGCGGCGCTGCCAAGGCAAACAAAGGCTCATTGCTGCTGCGGAACATGCCTGCGCCTTTCAGACCAGTTCGCAGAGCGCGCCGCCTCCAGCCCGCGCCGAGGTAGCACCTGGTCCGCCGCCTCCTGGCGCCTAATCAAGATATCAATCACCGCGCCCGAGCAGGGGGGCGCGCTGCGCGGAAGGCTCCAGAAGCCGGCATGTGCAGGTAGCCGGGCGGCCAGGCGGCCAGGGCTGCTTGGCAGGGAGCGCGGGGGTCTGGGGGGGGGGGGGATAAAAAAAACCAAGCCCCAAAGCTGAAGCACTTAATTAGGCTGATATCATCCCGCACAAATGTTCCTCCAAGAGGAAGGGTTCTGGGCACCAAAATTATTTTGTGATTAAAAGTGAAAACGAAGGAGAAATTATTCCGCCTTCTGAAGAGCTTGGAGGGGTTGGGAGAGGCGGCAGGAGGCTCTGGGGTAGGGGGTAAGCCCAGGGTGGCTGGACCCAGCCAAGCTCCCCACCCGCCGCCCACCATCGGTTTTCACACTCGGCCTTTGCGCACTGCCCAGGACCTGTACAGATTTAAAGCAGTAGCAGGAAATGTCCGGATCCCGTCAAAGAGGTCGAGGAAAATGAGCTCAAAGAGGTGGCATCTTGTCCAAAGTCCTACGGCGGGTCGGTGGCGCGTGGGGAGTGGCACGAGACCTATCCCGCCAAAGGATCTTGCTGACAGTCACCCTCTGTCCTCTGACTGTGGCTCAGGATGGGGGCTAGCATCCCAGCTCCAGAGAGGAGGACCCTAGGGGTGGGGCTTGTCTCAGGCCACGCCTCCTGAGTGAAGGCCTCGACCAATCCCGGGCCCCGAAAATCACGCAGTCCTGCTAGCCATGTCCAGCACCTCACACAGGCAAGGCAGAGACCCACGACTTCTATGGGGGGCATGTCCTAGAGGACACCTGGGCAGGCCTGGATCAGGTCCTGGTGCAGCCACGTTACCGCTGTGTGACCTCGAATGAACAGCTTAACCTCCGGCGCTTGATGTCCTCACTCCTCACTGTAACATGGGACAATGGTAGTCCCTCCCTCCTCTTGGTGCTCTTTAAGGATGGAATGAGCTTCTCGGGCACGGCAGGCTCAGCCCAGGGCTGGCCACGGGAGTGCTCGGAAAACTCCGTGTGTAGGGCTGCACCAGCCAGCAGGCTTTGGCAGTGTTACACTGAGATCCTTCTGCAAAGCTGGTAAAGAGCTGTGCCCAAACTTCTCCAGTGCCCTGTTCTCCCCTAGCCATGTTGGTCCTTCCGCATGTTCCGCAGCAGCAATGAGCCTTTGTTTGCCACCCCCGACCTTGCCAGGATACAGCACTAAAGGCGCCCAACAGGGGGCGCTCGACCTGATCCAGCGCTAGGGGGATGTCCTTCCTGACTGGGTGATGCCCATGGGGTACTGGTGTTAAATATTTTGAGTATTACCCCTGATTATACATCTAATAAAAGATTTCACTGTCGACAAAGATCTATATAAATTCCCTTGAGGGTGAATCTAGGCAATGTCCTATTCAATTAACCAATCATTCATTCATGACTTCAATCACTCACTTGGAGAGCTATTTACTACCGATTCATTGAAGCATTGATTTCTTTTTTTTTTTAATTTTATTTATTTGACAGAGAGAGACAGGCAGAGAGGGAACACAAGCAGGGGGAGTGGGAGAGGGAGAAGCAGGCTTCCCGCAGAGCAGGGAGCCCGATGCGGGGCTCGATCCCAGGACCCCGGGATCATGACCTGAGCCGAAGGCAGACGCTTAACGACTGAGCCACCCAGGCGCCCCTGAAGCATTGATTTCTGTACGTATTCCCTCATAGGCTCAGTTGTTAATTATGCTACTACAATCACTCCACCTACATACGCAAATTCCCTTTCACAGGCCCGAGCACACCGGGCAGGCCTAGGGGGCCCTCTTGTGAGGAGCCTGTGGTTGGCTCTGGGGGATCAAGTATGTGTACCTTCTCTAAACCAAGAACAAACAGGTTACTGCTGGGAGAGAAGTTCCGGGTGTTCAAGGAGAGGGGTCAGGTGGCTTCATGAGGAGGGGGCCTCTGAGCTGAACTTTGAAGGCTGGACACGACTGTGACACGAGGGTCAGGGGGCTCTTGGTAGCTTTTGAGCAGGGTGGTGGAGCTGGTTAGTTGTGCATTTTAGACAGTTATCTGTCAGTGCCATGAAAGATGAATCCAAGAAGCCAGGAGCTGGGTGAAAGGACTACTTCTAGAACTCTGGGCTTTGGACAGAGGACAAACCTGAATCCTAACGTGACTCCCTACTTAGCCAGCTGCGGGGACTCAGACAAGTTCTTGAGCTTCTCAGAGTGTTGGGCCCCCTCAGCTATAGAATGGGAACAACAAGCCTATGTCATCCAGTTGCTGTGACAATTCCATGAATACTCAAACCTGCACCGAGAGCAGGGCACACGGGAGGTACCTCGTCATCCAGTATGTGCCTGCGAAGGGCAGGAAGTGGAAATAGGGACCAGAGAACAGAGGACGAAAGCAAGAGACACTTCAGGGTTGAATCGGCAGATTGGACGCCGGGAATTGAAAAGCAGACTCGTGATGGGGAGGAGGGGAATGGCCTTCTCTGAAACAAGGACAGTGGAGGACGGACAGGTCTGTACAGTGTGTTAGCTTGCTGTGACAAATTGCTCCAGAACAATCAACACTGAATGCTGCTCACAGTTCCTGTGGGTTGGGAATTTGGGAGTATCTTAGCTTGAGGTCTCTCAGGGGGTTATATCAAGATGGTGGCTGGGGCTAGGGTCACCGGAAAGCTCGAGAGGCTGGAGGATTGGCCCCCCGGGTGGCTCACTCACACAGCTGACAAGGCAGTGCTGGGTCTCGGTGAGAGAGGCCTCAGTTCCTCAGGAGGGGAGGACTTTCTCCACACACCCCAGCCAGGTCATCTGGCCCCCATTTCCACTTCCTGAGCTGTCCAATCCCCCCTGGGCAGTCGGTCTCCACGTCTCTCTCCCAAGCACTTAGCCAATGGAGGGGCCTATGTACAGCCAGCCGGAAAGCATGGATTTTGTATCTCAGTCTGGCTGGGAGCCTCATTTAAAGACATCGAGGCTGATACCAGCTTCACGGGATCTTTAGAAGTCAGTGCTGGGAAGAGTGTGGCCAGCTTTAGTATGAAAGTGGACAGCGTCAGGAAGGGTCAGAATCAGGCCTGCTCTGGAGACCCCGACAGGAGGAGTCGGGGTCTTTCTCTTCAAACAAGCCCATAAGTGTACCTGATGTTCACTTGCAAATTCCTGTGAGAAAGAATTTGATTGGTCCAGCGTGGGTCAGGTGCTTTCTCCAAGACCAATGAGCTATGGCCGGAGGAACACTGACTGCAGCCCTCCCCCCAGCCCGGGGGTGCATGTGTGCACACCTGCCCGTGTTTGTGTGTGTGGGTGTGTGTGTGTGAACTCCCCAAGAAGTCACAATGAGCTAGACTTTAATCCCCAAAAGTATCACCTAGAGCAGGGGTACCCTTTGTCTACGAAGGGCCAGATGGGGAATATTTTAGTCTTTGGGGTCCGCGTGATCTCTGTTGGGATGACTCCCCTCTCCTGTTGCAGTGTGAAAGCAGCTATAAGCAGGAGACATACCAAAAAGAATGAGCGAGACTATGTCCCAATAAAACTTCCTTTCCAAATCAGGCAGCGGGCCAGATTCGGCCTGTGAGCCCTAGTTTAGCAATCCCTGAATTGAGTGCTAAAATTGCTCCATGTTTGTTTTTAAATTTTCATTTCCTGTTTGTGCTGGAAGTGGAGACGCATCCGCGGCCCCCACTCCCCCGGCCCCACTCCCGCGTCCGGAGGCAGGTTATGTGGCGAGCAGACAGCTCAGGAGGTTGCCTTCCCCAGGGTAGCCCCGGCTGCACAGAGCCACCTCATCGGAACTCATGGCCGTGCCAGGACAGCCAGCAACGGGGTGCTTGGTTGGAGACAGAGGCTTGGTCGTTTTGGCCCAGAGCCCCCCAACTTGTTGGCTCAAGGCTTTGAGGGCCCTGGATCACAGTTCAACCTCCCCTCTGTCCAGTCCTGTTGTTCTGATCACATATGCATTCCTTGGAGGAAAATTTGGCAAAAAAACCACCTTAAACTTGTAATGTCACATGAGTGTGGTATGAGGAATAGCTGCTCTGAGGGGCCGGAGGAGGAAGAAGTCTCTGCAGGCTGAGGCAGTCAAGTGTGGCTTCCCGGAAGAGGTGGGGATGGGGCTGCCCTCAGAGGATTCCTTAATGAGTGAATTTGCCGAATGTTGTGGTGGGCAGGTGCTGAGCGGGTTGCTGGGTTGGGGCGTGGCAGCGGGTGGGCAGTGTGCCGGGTGGGGTGTCCATATGGGCAGAGACCGTGGTGGGGACAAGGGCTCACCTAAAGGAAGGGGCTGTTCGGCTCTCAGAAGGGAGGGAGGGCTGGTGCTCGCGCAGGACAGCGAGGGCTTCGTGCCGGAAGGGGCCTGCTGATGGCTTTGCCCACTCTGGAACGCCCTGCCTTTCTTCATGCCTGAGAGCCCTCTGTCCTTGAGTCTCCAGTTCTGACTGCATTTCTGGGCTTCCGGTTTTGTGTCACTGTGATGGTGTGGGAGAAGAACACAGGAAAACAAGTCCCAGCTCCCCTCCCCCTACATCATTCTTGGTCCTTCAGTCACAGACTGAAGGCGCCGGGGCCTCGCCAGGGGACCCAGCTGTGGCCATGCTCCCAGAGGGGTCACAGTTCAGGGAGAGACACACCTGCATACTTCCCAGGGTTGCAGTTGGAGGGGTCATGGCTGAGACGCAGACCAGGAGCCTGGGAAGGAGAGCCTTCAAGAAGGCTCCAGGGAGCAGGGAGTGATGTGGAAGCATGCGTGGGATGCCAGGAGGCAGATGGGGGAAGACCGGCTAGATGTGGGCCCTGACAAGGAATGTGGAGGGCTTCTGGGTGGGGGTCTGAGTGAGGGCTCTCAAGGGGGCGCGACACATGAGGCCAGAAGTGTAGGTGAGTGCCGTGTGAAGGCGCCCCAGTTGTGTTCCTTAATAAGGCCTGGAGTGCCCTGCGTGTCGTAGCGTCAGCTGGGGTCCTCCCCGGGGTCCATATGGAGCCACCATGGAGGTGTTAGATGCCAGTCGGTGGCCAAGCCAGTTTGGCCTCCCTCACCTCTGTGGGTGTTGGTCTCTGAGCCCCGTAGCCTGGGGCGCTCTGAGCACTGCCTTCCAGTCACAGGGACAGGGACAGTTTGCCCTTGCCCCAAATCCTCTAGGCTCAGACCCTCCTGAAGCCCTGGGACATCTGCTTCCAAGATGGTCATACCCATTGTGTGTCCATTTAATCACATACCAGCTCCAATGGTACAGCCTGTGAGGGGGAAGGGGGGGGTTGGGGACATTTGGCAATAATCAATCACTCACCAGAGAGTTACTAAGTGTAGATATGTGACAGGCCATGAATTCCATGGTGAGGAAGAACAGACACAGGGACCAAAAAGGCTCACATGTGGGAGAACCCTTGACCGTGATATTTCTCTTCCCGAAAATTACCCTAAGGTGAGAGTCATCGCTGGGCAGGGACGTCAGGAAGCCCTAGCATGTGCTGGGGGTGCCAGCCAAGTGGGGGCATCCCCTTCCAAATGAGAAAAAATAAGTTTAAAAATGAATTTAATACTTCAAACGAGGCATAATGCATCAGGGGAAAGCCAGAACTTTGCCAGATGTCCGGAGCCTTATTTTACTGCTCATATTTAATAGTGCATCTTGCTCGGGGGACGGCCAGGGAGAATGCACCAAATGTTGCCAGGGGCTTGGGGGTCTCTCAAGTCTTAATGTGCCCCGAGAAGGATCACGAAGATATAGCTACAAGAGTTGTTGTGAAGAATTGTGTACATTAGGGAAAAATTAGAAACAACCCCAATGCCCAACAATAAGGGGTGGGTTCCCTAAATCAGGGCATGTGCCTTGGCTGTGCTCTGGGTGTTGTTAGAAAGCGTGAGGAGTTTTTAATGGCTTTGAGACATGGTAGCCTGTAGAGCTTTGCCAGCTCGGCAGGTATCAACAGGGCTCAATAGAATCACTTTTTTTTTTTTTTTTTTTTTTAAGTATAAAGGCATAGAAAAGTCTGAAAGGAAGCGTTCCAGAATGGAAGAAGTACCCATCTGTAGCTAGTGGAATTGAAATTATAGGTGATGTTTATTTCATATTATTTTATTTTTGCTGTTAATATGTTTTCCAACTTTTCCATAATGAATATGTATGACTTTGGTAATCAATTAAAAACTTTAGTGGCTCGTGGAAAACATTGGCCCAGCCTTTGCTGAGCTCCCCAGGGCTGTGTTGGGAGCAGGTGGAGTGACTCAGGTGGGGCACTGGCCTCTAGGAACTCCCAGCTTGGAGGGGCCTCCAGCCTTGGCTATAGAACTGCCCAGAACCCTTTCTCTGAGCAGCCCTTGGGGTGAGAGCTCCCATCGAATGGGTGCAATTCCAAGAGATGAGGTGCCCTGCACAGAAACTGCCCGGATTGGTTGTGAAGACAAACCCACGGGGCTCCAGCCCCCACTGGCAGGTTTCAACACGTGCTTCCCGCCTGTTGACCTGTTCAGGGAAACTCCAGGCGCCGTGCTGGGCCCACCCACAGCCTGGGTCCCCCCCCCACGCACCCCTGCTGAGTGTGGCCTAATGCCCAGGCTGAGGTCCGGAGGATGAGGAGTCCCTCATGAGCAGGCGATGGCAGGCAAGCAGATGGCCTGCCCCAAACCTCAAGGCTGGGTGAGGAGAGCTGAGAGCACCAGCCACCCATTCTCTGCTGGTCACCAACCCTATCTGTCCTTGAAGCCTCGGAGTGTCTTGGAGAAGTGATGTTGACACCACCATATTTAGTGTCTACTGAGGCCCAGATGCCATCCTGGGGGCCCTGAATGGGGAGTGTGACAGAATGCAGACCAGTACGTGAAAGAAGGCATTTACAGATGCCGGGGGAGCCTAGGCCCCTGGGAATTAGGGTAAGCTTCCCAGAAGAGGTGACATTTAGAGCTTAAAGGACTCTTGAGACAGTCAAAGCTTCCAGAATTGGTAAGAACGCAACAATGATGAAATTGTCGGTACTCTGTCTGAAGAATAAAGGTAAGAATTGGGAGGTAGTGGGACTAGGGTAGACTCTTCCAGAATACTACCTGTGTTTAGGACTTCCTGCCCTGCTCCTTGGGCCCCTTAGGACCTAACCCTCGCCCTGGGCCTCCCAGACGAGAGGGCCCTGGCTGGCCTGCTCATGTGTATCTGTCAGGGAAGGGACAGGAGCCCCAAACAGACTCCTTGTCCCCGTGTCTGCCCTAGCTTCTGTCTGAAGTCCCTGGTGCGGGAAAATAGCAGAAGAAAATAGCAGAAATTAACATTTAATTCATGTTAAAAGAATATTTATTGCAATCTGCTATATGCCCACTGTTGTTGTAGGAAGTGGGTAGAGTTCAGGGGCTAATTTAATCACAGAAACTTTGGAAGATAGTGTAAAATTGTGTGTCCTCTGGGGATGGGTTATCTATGTGTGTCGGAGGTCAGTGTCTGATATCTGTTGTGAATGGCAGGGAGGGCTTCCTGAAGGAGCGGGTTTGAAGATTGGGATGACTGGGAAAGGCAGGGGGAGGCATGGCAAGGCAGGCAGGGAGGTGGATGCTGTATGTGAGGCCAGGAGGCTGATGGCAGCAAGATGGGAACAGGCCATAGGTGCTCTGGGAAGGGCAAGGGCTTTGGGGTCAGGCAGCTCTGCCCATTATCAGCTCTGTGACCTTGGGCAAGTTTCCAAGCTTCTCTGAGCTACAGTTCACTCAACTGCCAAATGAGTCTGGCAACCTGGACATGTGTGGCTCCTAGCAGAGCCCTCCCCCCGCCCCCATGGGAACTTTGGGCTGAGGAGTCTGGAATTGGACTCCAAGACCCGTAAGGAAGCAGTGAGTGGTGCCCTGAAATCAGTGCTCACAGGGAGATGGATGAGTGACGAGTGTTGGTTGCTGTGTGCATCAGAGGGCAGAACTTCCTAACACCTCCGACGCCATCATTCAGACAAGTCCGTGCACACTGGCCATGGCCTCCCCTTCCTTCCTCCCCCCTTCCCTCCTGGTTCAGAGGGACCCTCCACAGGGACAGGTTTGGAACCCCCAGTCCCTCTGTCACTCATTGTACTGTTGGGACGCTGCTCTCAGCCTGAAGAGACCCCCAAGGTGCCTCTTTCCTAGCAGAGGTTACTCCATTCAGACCACAAAGTGGGTCAGGATAATCTCTTCTCTTGTGGTTCCTCTTATGTAAGTATATTCCAGTTGGCACCTTGCTTTTTGATTTCCAGCTTATAAAACATTGTCTGGCTTTCCTTATCTGTAAAATAAAGATAGTAATACTTGTTTCAGTTATAGGGGTCCAAACATGGGTTTGCGGCAGTTTGTCATCCAGTGGGTGCCCCGGGGACACTTTGTGCCTGTGTGGATATGGGGTTAGAAGCTGAGAGGGGAGGTGGGGCCCCAGTAACTGGCCTCTGGAGGGGAAGGAGGTAAAGAATGAGATGTGGGGGGACTTGGTGTTTCAGGGAAAATGGGGCTGTTCGGCAGAGCTCAGATGGGCCTGGGCCTGGCTGGATGAAGGGTAAGGAAGGTTCCATTCAACAATTACATTTTAGAGCCAATGGGAATGTTTGGATCATTGGTCCAACCCTTCCAGAAATCCAGTGCCCACAGAGGGCAGGGGGCTGGCCTAAGGCCACAGGGGAAGATGCAGAGAATGGGGTCTGGAACGTGGTGGCTGGAATTAGACTGTCCTCTGGTGGCTTCCTAATGGTGGTACTAAAAGGCTGTAGACTTGTCTGTGTGGTCAGAAATGAGACTCTGGATGGGGAGGAGCCTGGGAGTCCCCACACCGGGAAGTCCACACTGGCTGTGGAGAACTAGGTTTGCAGCTTTAGAAGAGCCCCCGTCCCCTCTTACCTCCCAGGTAGGTGCTAAGGTCCTCCCCGAAGTAGAGGATGTCTTCAGAGCACCGAGTCCATCCTGTTGCTGGGAAGCCAGCCCCCCAGACCTGTGCCCGGTGTTGAGCTGCCACCTTCTCCTTCCCTGCCTTCCCCATGAGGGAGCCATATTAGATGTGGATGCACCAGCCCCACTCATGCCTTCAGATGACTACAGTCCGGCAGACATCTGGACTGGAGTCTCATGAAAGGCTCTGAGCCAGAGCAGCCTAGCTTAGCCACTCCCGAATTCCCGTCCCTCAGAAACCACGTGAGGTAATAAGTGCTTATTGTTGTTTTAGCTACCAAGTTTGGTGGGACTTTGTTACGCAATAACAGAGGCAATGTTAGGTGAGCACAATGGCCGAGTGAACAGAGAGAGGGGGTGGTCCAGGCGAGGCCAGAGAGGGGGCAGGCTGTGGCCAGGCAGGCCCTTGTGAGCCAGGGGAGGAGGATGGGCTCGAACTTCAAGCCCCGGGGAGCTCTGGGGGGTGTCAGGCAGAGGTGTGGCACAGTGCAGTTTCACGAAAGGCACTCTGGGATGTGTGGGATGGACTGGGATCTGGGTAGGCACAAGGGGGCAGGCAGAGACCGTAATCAGGAGGCTCCTGTGGCACCCAGGTAGGAGATCTGGAGCCCTAACGGGTGGCAGTACAGGTAGAGACAAGAGGGTCCGAGAGAAATCTAGGGGTGAAGGAAGGTGACAGGGCTTGGTAACTTGGATGTGGGGAGTCAGTGCTGATCCCTCCACTACCGCTTGGGGCAGCAGAGTAGCCAGGGGACACCACTGAGCAAGCCTGGGAGCCAAGTGGTGAGGCACATCTCAGGGGATGACGACAAGTTCAGGTGTCTGAAGGAGGGCCATTGAGGGTCATTGAGTGGACAGGTGGTGTGCAGGTCTGGAGCCGAGGAATGAGGACAGAGCTGGCTTATGGCCTTGAGGTGCTCGGCATCAAGGGTGGGAGAGTGTGCCCCATAACAGGCACAGACCAGAGAAAAGAGGGAGGCTGAGGGGTTGGGTGTTGAGGGGCCTAGGGAAAGCCTGAGCACCGGAGGCCTCATGGAACCAGGGGAGGGGTCTCCAGTGGGTGGGGGTGGGAGTGCCATGTTGGAGGTCACTGAGGGGATGGGTAAATGAGGATTACAAAGTGCCCAATAGGCCTAGCAACCAGAGGGTCAGAGGGGGGCTTGGCCAGAGCCATTTTGATGGATTGGATGTGGGAACAGCAAGAAATCAGACCAAGTGGTTTGAGAAGTGAGTGGAAGGTGAGGAAGTGGATACCTGGGGTGCAGCTACTTGGTCATGAAGGGAGGAGAGAGACAGGGCAGGAAGTTTCCATTCTCATCGCATGGACCTCTCAAAGGGCTGCTTGAGTGTCCTCACAACATGGCAGTTGGCTTGCCCCAGAGGGAGCGATCTTGTCTGAAGGCATTCGCACATGCTGCTCTCTTTCCCTGGAGTGAACTTTCTGTGCTCTCCTGACATCACCCAGCTAACTCCTGTTTATCCTTCAGGTCTCTATTGAAATGACATCTCAGGGAGACTCCCTAAGTGCCATAGTAGTTGAATCCTCCTGTGTTATGCTTCCCCATTATACCTCTTCTCATTCTAGGAATGTGCATGTGGATATACTGCCTACTAGACTACGAGACTCTGCTTTGTCAGTTGCTATATCCCCAACCCAAAACTGTGCTTGATGGACAGCATGAATGAATGAAGGCAAAGGCTGAGCTGGCTGTGGAGAACTAGGTTTGCAGCTTGCCTCCCAGCTCCTCAGGATTAAGCACTCTCTTTGCATTCATTAGAGGGCAGGGGAAGGGTCTCTAAAAAGACAGCCCCACCGTCCCTCCCTGCCAGATGTGACTTTAAGCTCACAACACTTTAGCAGGAATTTGTTCTGCACAGAGCTCTAGTCTCAGGAGTATCCAATCCAGCCCTTCTTGTTATCTAGAAGGCGCAGAGACATAGCAACAGGAACAGGATTGCACAGCAAGTGAGGCCTGGAACCTGGTTCTCCTTGGCTATCCTATGGACATTTGGACAGGCAAGGACAGGCAAGTGCTATCTGCTGGGCATGGGGGCTGGGGAGCTGTGAGCTGGGGAGACCAGCCTCAGCTTGGCGGATGACTGGGAGGGGAGACAGCAAATCATCATGAGAGAGGTGAGCATGTGGCCCTCCTGTAGAGATCCCTTTATACTTCACTCTTATCTTCACCCCCAGCCAATGCTCCCTTCTATACATGAGCGTTTGAGTGTCCACAGCCATGGACATTTGCTCACGATGATCTTCAAGTGGGTCCGCAAGCGTGGGCAAGATGTGCCTTGGATGGTGGACTCACTTCCTCTGAATCCTCCTGACCTCGCAGGCCTAGCCCAGAGCAGGTGCTGTGGAATCATTGAGTGAATGCATGCATGGATTATTATAGATGGAGAAAGGGAGACATTCTCAGACTGACATTTACAGGTGGCTGAGCAAGTGGCTATCACATCCCTGTGCAAATGACTCTGTACTATAAATGACAAAGCCTCCTCCTCGCATCATGACATGGGCAGCAATTCAGAAGGTCACTTGGCCGGCCATATTCTCTCAATTCAAGGGTCAGTCACACTGCTTACTAGAACAATTTCAGGTGTAGCTAGTCCATAATTAAGTGAGTAAGATCATGAGTGCATGGCAATTGCACCAGGAGGGCATCGAAATCAGGGCCTGTCCAGTCCAGGGAGAATGGCCTTGGTGGGGCTCTGATAATAAGGCATGGCCCCCTCAAAGCCCAGGCCTAACAGCAGGTGACAGGCCACTGAGGGGCCCCTGTTCAAGAGAAAACTCCTCAACCAAGCAATAGCAGGAGACCTGTAAACAGTCAATAGGATCTGCCATAAGGACTTCCATTTGGCCACCACAGAGAAGAGAGACAGAAGATGGTGGGACAGGCAGAGCGTAGGCAGAGAAACCTCCAGCCTCTCTGGACCCCATCCTTCCAGAGCAACCACTAAAAATGCTATACAAAAAATATACTCAAAACCACTACAGATAAGTCAAAATGGAATTCTAAAAATGTTCAAGTGACCTACAGGAAGGGAGGAAAAAGAAAACAGAAAAATTAAAAAAAAAAAAAGAGTACAAACAGAAAACAAAAAATAAAATGGCAGACTTAAGCCCTAATATCAACAATTACGTTAAATCTAAAAGATCTAAATATCCCAATTAACAGACAGAGATGGGCAGAGTTGATTATAAAACATAACCCACCCATATGTTGCCTAGAAGAAATCCCCTTCAAATATAGTGATATAAGTAAGTCAAAAGTGAAAGGATGAAAAGGATGAATCATGAAAGCATTAATCAAAGGAAAGCAGAAGTGGCTATTTTAATATCAAAGTAGGCTTTAGAGCAAAGAAAGTTCTTGGAGACAAAGAGGGACATTATGTAACGATAAAAGAGTCAATCCATCAAGAAGACATAGCAAACCTAAATGCGGATGCACAAAACAACAGAGCTGCAAAACACATGAAGTGAAAAATGATAGAACTGAAAGGAGAAGTAGATAAATCTACAAATGCCACTGGCGAGTCCAATACTCCTCTCTTAACTGATCACTAGACAACAAATCAGCAAGGATACAGAATAACTCAACACCATCAACCAGCAGGATCCAACTGATTGAACACTCCACCCAACAACAGCAGAATACTCGCTCAAATGCCCATGGAGCATCTATCGATACAGATCATATCCTGGACCATAAAAAAAAAAAAAAAAAAAAAAAAAACTCAATAAATTTAAAAGAATTCAAATCCTACAAGGTGTTTTCTCTGACCCCAGTGGAATCAAACTAGAAATCAAAAAATAATCCATGAGTCAAAGGGGAAGTTTTAAAAAAATCCTAAAAAAAAAAAAAAGTTCAGGGGGTGGTGGTGGTGGGTGGCGGCTCAGTCAGTAGAGCATGCGACTCTTGATCTTGGGGTTGTGAGTTCAAGTCCCATGTTGGGTGTAGAGGTTACTTAAAAAGAATAAAAGATCTTTTTTAAAAAGGTGGGGGAAGTGTCAATGGGGGACTAAAAGTTCTGGCTCCCCTCTGACACCACCCAGCAAGGTAATGGGGCTCCACATCATGGCCTGAGTGGAAATCCAGGTTCCTACATGGTTTTCCTGGCAGGAGTATGGTGGGGTCATTCTCTCCCCCTGTGGCATTTGACCAGAGCAGGGTGGTTACTGACTAAAAGTGTTCTGTCTTAATAAACCCTCAAATACATGGTCAAATGATTCTCAGCAGGGGTGCCAAGACCATTCAATGGGGAATAAATGGTCTTCAACAAATGGTGTTGGGAAAGTTGGATATCCAGATATAAAAGAGTGAAGTTGGAATCTTATTCCATACATATAAACGAACTCCAAATGGATAGCAAAGACCTAAGGGTAAGAACTAAAAGTATAAAACTCTTATAGGAAAACATAGGGGGAAATTTTCATGACATTGGATTTACCAGTGGTTTCTCAGATATGACACCAAAAGCATCAGCAACAAAAGAGTAAATAGATAAATTGGAATTCATTGAAATGAAACACTTCTGGGCCTCAAAGGGCACAACCAACAGAGTGATAAAGGCAGCCCACAGAATGGGAGAAGATATTTGCAGATCATATATCTGATGAGGAGTTAGTATCCAGAATACATAAAGAATTCCTACAACTCAACAATAACAACGAGCAACCTGATTTAAAAATGGGACAAGAATTTGAACAGACATATTTCCAAAGAAGATAGACAAATGGCCAGTAAAGACAAGCTCAACATCACTCTTCACCAGGGAAATGCAAATCAAAACCACAATGAGATACCATCTCACAACTATTAGGACAACTGCTATTAAAAAACAACAACAATAGCACTGGAGATGATGTAGAGAAATTGGAACCTGTGCTTTGCTAGAGGGAATGTAAAATGGTGCAGCTGCTATGTGACGTCATGTCTGCTCCAAAAATTAAAAGTAGAATTGCCATATGATCCAGCAATTTCACTTCTGGTTATATACGTAAAAGAACTGGAAGCAGGGTCCTGAAGAGATATTTGTACACTTGTGTTCACAGCAGCATTACTTACAACAGCCAAAACATGGAAACATCCCGAGTGTCCACTGTTGACGTAGAGATCAAATGTCTCTACATAGACAGATATACATACAACGGGATAGTATTCAGCCTTAAAAAAGGAGGACATTCTAGCACATGCTACCATGTGGATGAACCTCGAGGACAAGGTGCTAAGTGAAATAAACCAGTCATCACAAGACAAATACTGTGGGATTCCATTTATGTGAGGTACCTAAAGTAGTCAAATTCGGAGAGACAGAACACGGAATGGTAGTTGCCAGGGCTGAGGGCAGCAGGAATGAGGAGCTGTTTAATAGGGACAGAGTTCCAGTTTTGCAAGATGAAAAGAGCTCCGGAGGAGGATGGTGGTGGTGCTTGCACAACACTGTGAATGTGCTTGAGACCAACCAACTGTAAACATGGTTAAGGTGCTATATTTTTGGTTATGTATATTTCGCCATAGTTCAAAAAAAAAAAAGGTTTTCTGTCTTGCTAGGCTGCCCCTTTCCTGGTCTTGTGGTTAGAGTGAGCAGGCTTTGGTTGGGACAATTTTTTGTTTGTTTGTGTCCATTGGGGTTTCTGGGTTGTTGACTCTTTTGGTCCAAATCTGGTATATATGAAGCAAAAGAAAAAAAGGCACTTGGCCAATTCACCACTCTCTGGTTCCTCGGGTCCCAAGTTCCCCCAGCCAGCTGACCTTCTTCTCTCCATTCTTCGGAGTCCTCTTATGTTAGTTATATATGTGATGTTCAAGGCTTTTAGTTGTACTCAGAGGGTAGAATAGAAAGAAAGAACATCTACTCCATCTTTCCAGAAATGGGAGTCTTGGTCTGCTGTATTTGTGTTAGATCCCCAGGTAATGCTGACACTCACCAAGAACAGACTACTGAATTGGTACCTGAGTCCCAAGTTCCCAAGGGCAAGGACTGGGTCTTCCTTGTTTATGGTGAACCTCTGAGCTGAGCACCATTGATCCTGGTCAGTCCTCACATAAGGCCCCAAACCTTGTTGTGTCTTCCACATAGACCCTGCCCATCCTCAGTGACGCATGTCTTCAATGATTCACTGGCCCACTCCTTTGGCCATTCATTCTCTGAGCTTTCTCTTGTTTTCCTCAAGCAAGAGTTCAGACTCTCCCCTGAGGCCTCTGGAAGGTTCTTGAAAGTTCCTGAAAGGTCAAGTGCACAGCAGCGATGCCCCTTTTTCCTCCTTCACAAAAAGCCAGCCTCCCCAGGCCCTAGGCTGATTCAGTTCAGTCTTGCTCCTTTCTTCTGGGTCCTCTTGGGGCCTGTTCACACTCCCACATTTCCTGATAGACACATGATGCATCTAGCAGGTGGAAAGCACAACACGGCTCTAGGTTCAGTCCTTGAGGAAGCTCTGGGGAGGGAAGTGGGTCTTCTGTGTTCCAGGCCAGCAGTGAGTGGTCCCTTCGAGTCCTCCCAGTTTTTCAAAGATAGGACTGATTGGCGCTAATTCACAGAGGAGGAATGGAAGCTCAGGGAAGTTAAGTAATCTGCCTAAGGTCACATAGCTCGTGAGTGGCAGGGCCAGGACCAGGACCAGGAGCCAGGTAGCCTGACTTTGGAGCCCAAGCGCTTCTGTCCTCGTCTTGGGGACCCAAAACCTCACCAAGAGTCTGAATGTCAGACCATTATCTGCCCCCAAGGAGCATGCACAGAGCCAGACCTGACCTAAGTCCTCTTAACTGTAACCGCCATGGTGCCCAGTTCAGGCAACAGGTAGGTACCACGTGACTTGAAATACCAGGAAGAAGACAAGAAGGCAGCTGACATCAGATTTTCTGGGGGGCTTA
This sequence comes from Mirounga leonina, assembly GCF_011800145.1. NCBI lineage: Eukaryota > Metazoa > Chordata > Mammalia > Carnivora > Phocidae > Mirounga > Mirounga leonina. The sequence continues at coordinate 100,890,669 of NW_023270377.1, forward strand.
CGGGTTTGAAACGCCCAGTTGGGTTCAGAGTTAGAACCACCCTTTCTTCTACAAAGCAGTGAAAAATGGTTTCGTCCGGCTCTTGGATACCATTGCTGAGAAATGATGGTAGCAGATAACGTCCATTCAGCAAACCTCCTGTCTCTGCTGCCTGGCTGGCTTTGGATGTGGCCCAGGAACTGGTGTGCTGTTGGTCTCTGGTCCCAGCCCCAGCCAGTCCTGGCTGCCCTGGGTGAGGCTTTCAGCTGGGCCTGATTCTCGGGACCTGATTTAATACATACCGAGCTGTGTGGGTCTTCTGCGATAAAATAAAAACATTCCCTGGATTTCAGCAACAGTCATCATCCTAGAACTACTAGCAACAAGGACCGTGGCAGCTTCAGCCCACCTTCACTGTGGCCTACCCCGTCCCAGGCCACTTGGCTGTCAGCAGGCTGGGTCTGGGAGGTAAGCACTGTTACCACCCCACCCGTTTTACAGATGGCAAAAGTAGAGGCAAAGAGCGACTTCAGAGTGACCCTGTTTTTGTGAAGTACTTCCCGAAAACTTAGGTCCTTCTCTTAGTGTGAACTGTACCCGGGAGAGTAGCCAGCACAGAGCTAGTCATAGCTAGGTACTCAACACCAATACTGGTTGAATGAATGAAGGAGGAATTTCTCGTTTCTTCATCATGAGGAGCTTCTATCTTTGATGCCATTTATTTCAATTTCCCACTCAGTGTGGGAACCCCTTCTGTAACCTTCCTGATGGATGGTCATCCACCTTGAATACCCCCAGGGATGGGGAGTTTACTCCCTCCAGGGACAGCTCTTCTCATCTTTGGACAGCTATAAATCAGAAGAGGCCTGCTCCTTCTCGAAGTTTTCTCATTTGGGGATTTGGGGGAGGCTGACCTGGGTGTCGGGGTCTAAGACCCAGCCACAGGGGGATAACTGAAGGAAGGGTTGCATCTGCTCAGTCTGGGGAAGAGAAGTCGGTAGCGAGGTGAGGGGAGGCCTCAGTTCTTTTCAAGTCACTGCAGATACAAAAGAAGAAAATAGCCAGAGCAGCAAATAATTCCCGTGGTGCTGGGCACTGAGTGAAAAGCTTTCCTTGTGTCATCTCACTTGGACCCATAACAATCTTCTGCAGTGACTCTTATTATCCCCGCTTTACAGATAAGGGAACTGAGGCACAGGAAGGGTAAATCACGTGGGCCATGTATCTCAGCTGGTAAGGGGAGCGGCTGGTATGCAAACCCCAGTGGGTCTGATCTGAGCCCGCCCTCCCACCCCCGACAGGCATGTGGGACGCACAGCGCTGGGCGCCCGGAATCTGGTTGACACGTAGAAGCTGCGGGAAGACAGGCAAGTGTCTGGGTAACTGAAGCACTTTCCAGAAGTCAGAAACGTTGGGCCGATGGAATTAGCTGCCTCGTAAGGTGGTGGGCACCAAGGTGGCTGAATGGTCCAGGAGGATCCACATCACGAAAAAAGTCCTTGGACCACGTTTATCCAGTTGAATCCAATTAAAAACCGATCGCTAGGACAGGCTTTGAAAGAAAAAAAGGGAAAGTAAGGAAGGAGTGGTGTTTGCAGTGTATCTCTGAAGCTAGAAACTTCTTCTCTGGCATCTGCATCTGAGTGTCTCCCCAAATACTAGGACTCCTGAAAAACCAGGGTCCTTGGGGGCTGGTCTTAAAAAGGGGAGAAAGGGTTGATGGAAGGCCTGGGTTTCCTCAAGCAAAAGACCCATTCCCTCAAATGCCCATCTATATGGTAAGACGAGCCTCAGAGAAAGCCAGTCACTTGCCCAGGGCCGCACAGCTGATACACAGCTCAGCTGGGGGACCTGGGAGGGACAGCTCCGTGGTTGGAGGGGGCGGGGAGCTTGCCCTCATTCAAGCTGGGAAGCCTCAGAGGAGGTGCTGAGCTCGGTAGTGGTATCCCCTCTCCCTCCGGGTCACCAGGGACTGGCTCTGGACCCTGGAATCGTGTGGTGAGAACATGTTGGCCCCCAGTTTCTTTCCTGCTGGTGCATATTAGGCTCAGGGCTGGTTGAGAGCCGGTGCCTGGCTGGGAGTGGGGGTTGGGCACGTGTCTGGTCCACTGCCACCCTTGAGAGACCAAGCCGAGGTCCAGGCGGCGCCCGGTCTCATCCTGGAGGCAGTTCTGTGGTTGGTAGACGCCTCTCTGTCAGGCCAGGGCTCTGGGCCTTTTTCCACCCGGCCTTCTTTCAGCTCTTCCTGTACTTTCGGAGAGTAATCAGATTATTCTACGCCGTGGCTCTGTGCCCTGCAGGCTGGAGACTGACCTGGCATCTGGATGGCGGGGAGGATGAGTCGTCTCCTGGGACAGGCCAAGGGCAGGGCGGCCCGGGAGAGGGAGGCCGGAAGGGGGACAGGATCGAAGGGTGTTGGCGGCATCAAGCACGGCCCAGCTCCTGTTCACTCGGGACCCGTCCATCCAGGAGACTCAGGCAGGGCGGGGTTGAGGCCCCATGGGTGTCATTTCACAGGCCAGGAGGCTGCGTCACTTGCCTGAGGTTGGGCTTCTGGTGAGTGACAGGCTGGGAACCGGACGCGGTCACAACGCTCCGAGGCCTGTGGTCTTATGGCCTCACCACAGTGCTCTCTTCCCATGGTAGGACACTGCCTGGAGCTTTGCCACTGGGCCCAGGGTGCCTGCTCGCTCCGCCTCTCCGGCCCCCTGAGTGTCAGAGGTGGGCATGGGGTTCAAGCGGCCCCCTCCTTCCCAGAAGGGCTGTTCACCCTCCTCCATCTGCTCCTCCTAAATGGAGGCCTGTGCCCTCCCCAGACATCCCTTCTGTCACAGGGGAAGGGCCCATGGAGAGCACCTTATGTCTTGTTTGATGAACCAAAGAAGCTGCAGCCCAGAGAGGGCAAGTGGCTTGCCTGGGACCACAGAGCAAACTCGGGGCAGAGCCTGTCTGGAACTTGGGCATCCTGACTCCCAGGCACACACCTGGGACCCGGGCGTCCACACTTCCCTTCTGAAGATGATACCTGGTCACATAAATGTCAGACGGAGCAGGCACAACCATGACCAGCCCTGTCCAGCTGTTTAAATATTTCAAGCATCCGTAAAACTGAACAGTTTAGTGGTGAAGGTGGTTATATGGCTCCCAAGTGCCCCCCCCAATCCACCAGAGATACCGAGTCTAGAAATCACGTTCCACTAATTCTCTTGCCTCCCGCTCCCCCCACCCCATCTGAAGAGTGAGGCTTTTAGACTAGCGGCCCTGCTTTCCTTCCAGCGGACACCTCCTGGAATGCCAGGGGCACTCTTCTGTTTGGCGGGGGTGGGGGTGGGGGTGGGGGGAGGCTGCCGCCAGCCTCAGTTTCCCCATCTGTGACAGTGGCTGCATGCCCAGCTGGCTGGACTCATCAAGGGACCCACACGGAGAGGCAAGCGCAGAGAGGGCTGTGGAGGCGAACCAGCAACTGTCCGAGCCCTTCGTCCCCGCTTAAACTGCAGCAGGCGACCTGCACGCCAGCCAGGGCCTCTCATTTCCTTTGAGTAAGCGCTCTCCCTGCGAGAGGGAGCCACGGACCTCAAAGGCCGGCCCACAAAGGGGCCCTGACATCGTGGGGAACAATGTCGCCTGTTTACCTGACAGATTGTCCGCTTTCTTTTCATCTCCGAGGAAAAGAGCTCCCGCTGGGAGCCGCTAATCCCAGAGTAAACAGATGACCTCGTGGTGCTTTTCTTCCGGAGGTGGGGTGCAGAGCAAGCGCCCCAACTGTGCAAACAGATACCGGAGGCCTCCTGCGCCTGCGGGGGCGTGGCCCCGGGGCCCGGGCGGGAGGGGCCCTTCGCTCGAGCCCGCCCTCTTTCTCCCTTTGTGGTTGCGCAGTGAATGGGGAGAAGCTCAAAGGCAGGGGCAAGAAAGGTCAAAGCCAATTTGCAGGGCCAAGCGTTGCGGGGAGGAGAGAAAGGGCCAGACCAGGCGTTTCGGGAGGCCTGACCTTCACCTGGATACAACCCCTGTGGCCTGTCCCCAGCTCTTCTGTGGACACTGCCCCTGGCAGAGCTGGCTCGGTGTCCTGGCTGTGTGGCGGGGTGGCCGGCAGCTGCGCTTCTCTGAGGCTCAGGTTCCCCATCTGGAAAGCAGGCATGAAGACACCCATCTCTTAGGCCTGTTGCAATATACTGCCGTGTGCTCTCAAAAGGGGTAGTGACTTATGATTAGAGGGGAAGGAGGCCAGTCTGGAAGCTGCAACCAGATGCCAACCGAGTGGGGAAGGTATTCGGGGAGGGGGCAGGCAGAGCCAGGACAAAGGCACTCAGTTGGGAATGAATAGCGCTTGTATGCGAGACAGCAAATAAAACAGCCTCTGAAATAACATGTCACATTGTGGGGTTATCTCGGGGAGGGGACCCAAATTCTCCCACTTCCTAGGGGTGTGACCTTGGGAGACCCATTTGGCCCCTCTGTCCTTCGGCTTCCTCCTTTATAAATGGGTAAAAGTCCTGTATCAAAGGGTTCTCCCTAAATGAAAGGGACCTAGTACATAGTAGATACTCAGTAAACATTAGTTCCTAGGCCTTATTAAGGGCAGGCTCTTTATTCCCTGCAAGGAGCTGGGGGGATCTGGAAGAGTCAAAGACGTGGGAGCCCGGTCTCACCTTCTCTGGATGCTGCCAGAGGCAGCCCTTTCCCTTGGGCAGTGGGGAGCTGGGTGCGCCTTCACAGGGTGAGCCCTGGGTGCCCAGCAGGTGCCTTCCCACCCACCCTCTCCTTGGCCGCACTGCTAGGCAGTGTGTGTCTCATCTCGGCATTCAGGGCTTCCGTGACTCCCAGCCCCTCTTTGGGGTAGAGAAGGTGGCAGGTGCCTAGCTGAAGTGTCTTCCAGGACTCCTCAGCTTTCCTTCTTAAAGGGAAGCAAGGAACAAGAAGGAAGGACAGGGAAGGGTTGTAATATTTGATGAACGTCTTAAAGCAAGCTTGTAGGTATCAGAAATGCCTTTGGCTTCACTGAACAGCAAACCCACTGACTGTAGCTTAAACAAACGGAGTTTTATTTTTCTAACAAATTAAGAATTCTGGACGTGGGTGGTTTCTGGTCTTGGTCAGCTGCGGGTGATGCCAGCAAGGACTGGGCTCTTTCCAGCTTTCCACAATCCTCAGCACATAAAATCCTACTGATCACCTCAAGGTGGCAAGACGGCTGCTTCGGCTCCATCAGGAAAGTAGAGGGTCTCCCGGGAGCGCTCTGCTGGCGTCTCATTGGCCAGAAGCGGGTCACGTGGCCACTCCTGGAAGCAAGGGATGCTGGGAATACAAATTCCTGAGCGTACTTTCCCCGCCGCCAACCGGGTCGGGTTGCGGTGTGGGGCGAGGGGACAGGTGTCCAACCATAGGATCAGTTGCCTGCCAGAGGAGATAGTGCTCCTCACATCGCAGTCTTACCGACGGCAAGCCGGTGCCAAGGGCAGAGAAATGCTTTACTCAATAAGCACTTTGATTGATTTACTTTGACATTCTGGGCCAGCAACCAAAGATGCAGAGATAAAAGCCGCTCCCTTGCCTTTTGGAGACAGAAGGAGAATAATAATAGCAATAGTAACAATGTAATAGCTAAAATTCACTGACCACGTACCAAGTGCCAAGTGCTTGCTGGGCACTTTCTAGACTTTATCTTGTTTCTCGCTCAGTCCAACCTCAAGCAACAGGCATGATCCTACCTGCCGTTGGGGAACCTGAGGCTCAGCGAGGCCCATAACAGGCCAGCCTTCCCTCCACGGCACACAAGGTGGTGGACGGAAGAGCCCACGTATGAACCAGGCTCTCGGGCAACCCACGGGAAGAGGGAGACCCGGTTAAGATTCTGGAGGTGGGGCAATGTGTGTGGGGTCTGGAAGCGTCAGTTGGAATTCCACAGTCAGACAAGGTGGGGAAGTTGCCCCAGGTGAGGTAAGATATCCACAAGGATGCATTAGGAGCGACGTTGGCAAAATCTGAGGCACCTCTAGGGGCTGTCCCCCCACGCTTTCCCAGAAACGTGTTTCTTTAAAAGGAGCGTAGAAAATAAAATTATACTTTTAAAATCAATGAGTGGCATGAGTAATCAAAGAAATGCAATAATATTGAAAATAACATCCTTTAATTTAGAAAATTGTCGAAGATTAAAAGAAAAAACAAACCAGCCTTAGACTTGATGCTGATGATGGGGCAGTGAAAAAGGAAATGCTTGGGGTGCCTGGGTGGCTCAGTCCGTTAAGCATTGGCTCAGGTCATGATCCCAGGGTCCTGGGATCGAGTCCCGCGTCAGACTCCCCGCTCAGCGGAGAACCTGCTTCTCCCTCTGCCTGGCGGTTCCCCTGGTTGTGCTCACTCTCTCTCTCTCTGTTAAATAAATAAAATCTTAAAAAAAAAAAAAAAAAAGAGGAAATGCAGGCACACAGTTGGGGGAAGGAGAATTGGTGTAAACCTTTAGAAAAGCAACTTGAAAAATATTCTTTAAAACGTGCTGATCTTTTGGCTTGATTTCTAGAAATATATGCTGAAGAAATGACGAAAGTAGACAGATAACGGCAAAAGACATAATTTTTTGAAATAGGATTTTGGGTTTTCTCCCTTGTATTTTCCCCTCTCAGTGTCCCCAGGTGTGTAGCCAGACCCACTCCCGACTCCCGAATCCCAGGGGGCATTTGTAGGCCCCAACCGGAAGCTGCTTGAAGGCAACATTTTTTCCTGTTTTTGTTTTGTTTTGTTTTGTTTTGTTGTTTTTGTAAAAAAGAAAGCTCAAGAGAGAAAACACGCAGGGAGTCACAGTAAAACAGTGGGAGGAATTGTAAGAAGGAAGGGGGAAGATTCCTAGCACCTGCAAAGGGGCCCCAAGTCCCAGAGGTGGGAACTTGGCCCCCTACATAGCCACACCTTAGGACATCGCTGTGATTTTCCAAAGCTCACTGTCCAGGAAAACTGAAGTCACAGCCATACCCTAGTGTCCTGAGCTTCCAACCAGGCATAGAGCAGCAGCCATTGGATATCAAAGAGCATGCCCTCTGGGAGGATGGGTATTTGTACAAACCCCAGGACCTTTGCATGGCCCTAGCAGACAGGGAGTTCTCAAAACGACTGAGGCCTCCAGTGGAATTTAAAGAAAACCGAATGTGACATTCTCACCTATCTACATTCACGAGAAAAAAATGTTTTTAAAGGTAATTGGATATAAAGTTATTATCTTGTTTTGATTTTTTTGAACTATTAGTTAAATATTTTCCATAGGAAGATACCAAAGTCCCCTGCCCTGTGTTCCCTGACCTCCAGGCACATACCTTTACTGTTGCACCAACCTTGCTGGGAGGGTCATTATCTATATTTAGTGCCTCACTGTTCTTTGAGGTTCTCAGGTCCTAGAGACTCATCAAGACGTTGTCTTGTTTACCTCCATATCCCCTGTGCTTGCACAATGCCTGGAGAACACTCAGGGAATGATCAAGTACATGAATGAATGAATGAATGAACGAATGAATGAACGAACAAACAGGTGTCTGGTATCTGGGATAAAGGGCCTGGCGAGGCCCATCCCTGTTGTCCCCACATAGACACTCCTGGCAGCCCTAAGGGCTGTGTGCTCAGCAAGAGTTGACTGCAAGCACATACTCGGGGAGTGTAAACAGCCCTCCTCCGGGCCAAGGCCGACTGGCAGACTTGCGGGCAGCTTGCACAATCTTGTGGGCTGCTGTGATTCTCATTTTTGGGGCATGGAGTCATCTCTGCCATGGGCCTCTCCCTCCTTGCCCTGGATTGTCTCTTGGCAACAGAAAAGGAACTGTATGTCTGTTGTCAGTGGGAAGAAGTTCAGAACCCCCATCCCTCCAGGAAGCCGGTCCTGATTAACTAGATCTGCCCAAGGACCCCAGGAGGCTGGAGCTGAAAGGGAGCTTGGAGGTCACCCAGACGGACCTCTTGGCTTTACAGATAAAGGACCTGAGACCTTAAGAGGTGGGGACACTGAGCTGACTGCAATTGTGGCAAAGCTTGGCATGGAGCTGGGTGTCCTGGGATGGCAGCTGGTTTCAGAACCCGCCAAACAGGGCTGTAAATTCCTGCCCAGCCACTGTGCAGCCGTGTGCACTTGGATCAGGGATGTGTCCTTCCTCGCACCCCATCTCCTCGTCTCCGTGGCGCTGCTCGCAAGGTTGTTGGGGACCCCCTGCTCTGATGGTACCTAGCACAGTACCCAGCTCAGACTAGCGCCTTCTGTCTCCTGCCTCCTCCCACGCTTGCAACCATGGGGTACTCCCACTCACCATTCCTCCAAGTCTGGGCGTGAAGTGCCCAGGCTTCCCCCTGAACCCTCCACTGCCAGGCGGTTCGCTCCCGATTGACTGCACCTGCTGAGATTGCCTCTCGATTCGATTTGTTAGCGTCTGCCTACTTTCTCTCTTGCTTTTTCTGTTTTCACACACCTCCTGATCTTGTCAAATCCATTCATACCTTCCTTTCTCTCTCCCTTCCTGCAAACTTTCCCAGGCCTTTGCTATGCGCCAGGCACCTGCTGGGCACAGAGGCTCACGGCCGCCTCCTGCCCTTTCAGAGCTCATCTGCAGCTCCAGAGGGGCTGTGTGAGCAAGGCCAAGACAGGAGAGGAGCGCTGACTGGCAAGGGTGATGCTGGGTGTCCACGAAATCCTGTGTCCCAGCTCTTGTCAAAAGCGCTCAGGATTTGGGGACTATTCGTGACTGCAACATACCCCAGGCTTTTCTTACCGTGGGAGCTCTGCGGAGGCCCTTGCTTCACCGAGGGGAGGCAATGATTAAGGCTTCAGAAGACAGATAGGCCCTGAACAGCTTGAGCAAAGGCCTGGAGGGGTTGGAGTCTTTCGGGCTGGCTCGAGGTGCATGGTGGGAGCGGAGGCTGGCTGCAACGTTTAGGGGAAAACGGGGAGCAGGGCACTGTCGTGACTCTGGCCATCCTGTCTCCCGCAGCTGGGCTCCAACAGGCTGAGTGTGTACCTGGTGTGCCTGCTGGGCTCATGCATGCACATGCATGGGTGTGCTTGAGAGGCCTCTCTCCCGGGGCCCAGCTACACACGTGACAGTGGGTGTGTGCCGCCAGGGGTCTGGGTAGAGCTGTAGCTCCAGGGGGGTCGGGGACAAACGAAGGTGTCAGGCTGTGGGCAGGGGCTCCGGTGCAGAGGAAGTGAATAAAAAGTGTGCGGTGAGGAGGACGGTGTGTGAGTGTATCGAGTGAACAGAGAGACTTTTCAAATCCTCAGGGACCGAAAAGCTGTGGGGGACACGGGGGTGGCTCATAAGGTGAGGCGTCCCCCGCGGTGCCCGCCTTTCGCGCCGTACGTGCAGTGATTCAGTAACCTGGGCCCTCTCCAGGGGTGACTGATTGCTGAAACGAGCGTGGGTCTTTCTCGAGGGGCCAGCGCGAGCCAGAGAACACCCTATCACGTCAGTCCCACCGCGGGCCAGGTTTGCATGCTGTGTTTATTGCCCGCATTACTCACTATTTTGTTACCTGAAATACATTTAGTTCCTATTAATAAGGAGCACTGTAGGGCATAGATTTCATCATTAGCATTAAATTGCTTTACTGCAGTTTGCAAAGCAGCTGCCCGTGATGTATGACGCACCCGCTGAAGCCGGGGCCTTCACACATGAGCCGCTCGCCTGCATTGTACAGTGGGGTGTGTAGTCAGAGGCAACGTGCTTTCCTGCACGCTTATAGCAGCGCGCGAAGGTGACTTTTGCTTGCTTGGCCCATCTGCGGGGTGCTGCCGTGCCCCCAGCTGGTGTGACACCCTAGGCCGGCGACAGAAGTGTGGCTTCCTGAGAGTCTTCTACGGGCCAGGTGCACAGCTAAGGGCTTTTGAGGCTCTTGTCTCAGTGAACCCCAAGGCCCCCCATGGGGAGGGGCTGCAATCCTCATGTCACAGGTGAAGAGACAGAGGTTCACAGAGGACCTGCCTGCGGTGCACTGTGGGGCCACCCTTAAACCCTGCCAACCTCACAGGCCCCTTTAAGATCGGGTGAGATGATGTTTTCTGCTGAGAGGCCGCAGGAAGATTACTCATTCTTTTTTTAATTTTCTTTTGTAATACTGTTTGTATCTTCATTAATGGCTGGAAGAGGCTCCCCTGCATTTGCTGCCCGCACCGGCCCCCTCGGAGCCAGGTTAGTAAGAAATGACATCACAGCCCGAGAGGCCGAGTGGTCAGGGGCCCTACTGGAAATGCTCTCCTCCCGCCCACCAGGCGCACACAGTGCCTTCGCAAAAACAATTCCCTATTTGGCAAAGGGCAGTGTTTGCCCTGGGATGGGACCTTTGCAGCCCTGCGCCAGGCCCTGTTTATTCTGGCACAGAGCACAGGGATGTCCAAGCCCTCCACGTTTGCTGAACTTCCTGGATTTCTTATCGTGCAGCCGGCCCTGCCAGGGAACAGGTGGAGGGCTGATCGGTGCCCAAGGGACCAAGAGAGGATATTGAGCAGTGCCAAAAATGCTTCTCCTCACCCCCAAGGGAGAAGCAGCACTGGGCAGGGCCGCTGAGGGCTGGTGGGGGCAAGGCAGAAGGAGCTGGACAGATGTATAGGTAAAGCCTTCCCTCTCCTTAACCTGGCCTGGGCTTACATCCCCGCTCCTGAGTTCTCTGCTCTGTTCAGCCTAGTCTCCTCACTTTCTCTGTACAGGTCTTGCCTTGGCCAGCCTCCACACCTTTGCCTGGGCCATGCCTGCCACTTGGAATTTTCTCTCTTCCAAGTCTCCAGTTGAAAGCCCGCTTGGTCAGTAGGATAAAGGAATGATTGAATCCCGAATCGTTCTGAGGGTGGGACTGGGTAAGTGAAAGACTGCATCCCACACCATACTTTTCTGCACATTTCCATTCCCTTAGGCTCCCTGACCCTCCGGGGCTCATCAGGATGTTTGCCCGGGGTTGCCAAAATGAACCCCCAGGGAGCCCTACGGAGACACAGGAGAACTTGTCTCTGCCCCATCAGGAAGTCACACAGCACAACAGCTAGAGAAGGCTGGGCTAGGAGTCTGGGGTGATGGGTGGGCATAGGGGAAGGGGTTCTAGGCTCAGGAGTCAGCCAACCAGAGTCAAGTCCTAACTCCCAGGCTTCTAGCTCCAGGCCTGAGGAGGTAGCTCCACGCTTCCTGTGCCAGCGGAGAAAGAATATAATGGCAGCTCCTTGCTTGGGAGATTGAACTACAGTGAGAGGTCGATGAAGCACCTTGAGCAGGATGGGCATGTTTTATCAGCCCCTTTTGTCCCTCAAAGAGGATTTCAGACAAATGGTTGACCTCCGACCGCCTTTGTACCTTAATTGCGCTATTCCTTGACTGCCTCCTACGAAGCTCCTTATTTGGCAACAAACATGTGAGTTGCCGTCCTTCATCCTCGTGGCAGATGAGGGGACTCGGCAAGCTGGGGCTGTGGTCCAAGGACACGTAGCCTACAGGTGGTGGAGCAAGGGTTCAACGCCAGCTGGCTTGACTCGAAATGTGCTCCTTCCTCTCTGTGACTTCTGCCCCAGCCCCTCGTGCCCACCAGTGGCTCAGGGGCCTCCTGGGTCTGGGTGCCCAGGCAGGAGAGGCAGCTGTCAATGTGCATGAGCTCAGGGAGGGCCTAGGGTCCCCTCGTCAGACCCCCTCGTTTGCCACACGCCCCAAACTCCCACCATTACTCATGCTGCTGTGGTTCCTGTCGTGTGGTGGCAAGACCCGTGATGCAGTGCAATCCACTCTCTGCCTCTGGTGACAGGACATGCTGGCACCTGGTGTCTGAGGAAGGGGTCCCAAGCCAGTGAGTCTCTGGTGGGGGCAGCAGCTTCAGCTTGGGTCCTAGGGCGCCTACCTTGGGAGGCAGGGCTTGTCATCAAGGGGAGAAAAGGCTTTACCAAGGAGAGCAGAGAGAAGGAGAGAATGGCCTTGAGTTTCTCCTACAAGCAGGCACTGCCTTTGTGTATGCAGTCTCATTCAGCTCTCTCAACCTTGTTGGGGAGCACCCACTTTGGCCCCCGTTTGATAGAAGAGGAAAAGAGCACAGAGAAGTTAAGCGATTTGCCCAAGGCCACACAGTTAACATGGCAGGGTCAGGGTTCAATGTAGGCCTGTGACAGCTTTCTAATTTCGCCAGGGCATAGTTCCCCATACTGGGGATGTGGTTACGGGAAGGGGCTGTTGTCTTCAGGCAGAGCTAGCTGGCCTGGGTAGAAGAGAGGTTTCCAGGGAGGAGCCATTGGCGCCTCCATCAGGGCTCCGGCCCTGGCATCTCCTGCTGCCCGCCCGGAAGGGCCAGAAGCCTGGAGGTGCTTCAGCACGGTTAGTCATCCCAGGTGAGCGGCAAGCAGGCACCCCTCGGGAGGTTTGCCTACACCCCCCACACCTGAGATCCTGAGATGAGTACTGCATCTGGCCTCAGCCCCGAGCTCGGCGCCCAGGCGCATTACTCACTTCCTTCCGGGGACCTCTGTGGGAGGGGGGCGCTGCTGTGGGTCATCGCGGGGAGCAGGCGGGTGTCACCGAATCACTCACGTCCCCTCACTGGACCCCACAGGGGCCCAAGGTGAGCCAGGACAGCAGCCTGAGCCTGGGGGACCTCTGCCAGAAATATATGTTACACGAAAATTACAGTGATTTGGCTCCATGTTGAAGGTCAATTACGGTCTTTAGAGGAAACGGAGGTAAAACAGTGAAGTACAACAACGAGAAACAATCTAGCCAGAGACAACCACGGGGTACTCTCGTCCCCGCCCTTCACACATGTGGATTTGATGGTTTGTGTGGCTGTCTTGTCACCTTCACTGGGTCCTGAGTGTCCCCGGGGCTTCCCCGAACCGTTCGTTTACCTGTTCTTGCCTTTGGAGGGAGGCGGTGTGACTTGGTTTTCCAGATGCACAAGTTGAAGTGTCAAGAGGTTGACAGAGCCAGGCTCACACGTGGTTAAGAAAAAAGGCAGAGAGGGGTTCTGACTGCAGAGTCCACGTTCTCAGTGAGTACCGTAGACGCTGTTAGGGGGCCGTGTCTTCTCCCCAGCATCTCGTCGGAAGCACGTCCCCCCACCCCGATGAGAAGTTCAGTGCCAACAGCAGGTGTAGTGACTGCATGGTATCCCATGAAGTGCACGTATACCACCCTCTCCTGGGGCTGGACACCTCCCAAGGGGTGCCTGCTTGCCGCTCAAATTTGTCACCGTTATAAGCACGCTACCACGAACTGCTTCGGGTTATGGCGATTTCCCTGGGCAGCACTTACCGCGGAATCTGAGCGGCCCGGCTGCAGCCCGGCCCCGCTGGGCAGAGATGAGCCAGCTACCTCAGAGGCTCCATGTGGCCCAGCGTGGAGCCCCATGCTGATGACTCACGGGAGGTAGAACACACAGCTGAGCCTTCCTAGGGGGCGCAGGTGGGGAACCCTCTGCTGTACCTCCGGCCTGTTTCAAGGTGATAAAAGCTGAGTCTCCGAGAGGCAAAGTCACTTACCCAAGGTCACACAGCTTGGGCCCAAACCCGAGAAACATAGCATCCCACACAGGGTTTGCAAAGCACCAGCCCCTAATTCTTCAGCAATTCTAGTTAACTTTCCCCATCAGCTCAGCGTCCGTGGGTGCCAACGTACTTCCTGAAGCATCTCTGGGAGGTTTTCACAGAGCCTGGGTTTTGGCTCGGTCCTCACTCCTGCCGGCCTCCCTCTAAACTATATTTTAGACTCTGCCCACTTCTCCCCATCGCCTCTTGCCTGGACTGGTGCAGTAGCCTCTGGAGGTTTTGCCTCTGGTAGGCTCATACTGAGCCCACTCTTACCTTTTCTCCACTCAGCCATTAGAATGATCTTTTAAGGACCCAAATCCCACCAAGTGGCTCCCCTGTTCCAGCTTCCAAGGGATTCCCACCTGGGTGTGAGGTCACTCACCTGGAAACCTGTGTGATGAATTTGATTCAGTGTCTGCCCTAAGCTAGGCACAGTGCTAGACACTATGGGAACAGTGAACCGGACACAGAACTTAAGAGGCCTGTCTCCTCCATCCCCTACCTCCCTCCCCAACACTGTCCGATCCCTTCCTGGGTGCCCCCTGGGCCCCAGGCCTCCCTTCCCTCATGCAGGCAGGCAGAACCTTTATCTAGAACCTTTATCTAGAACAATCTTGCCCTGCCCCCAACATTCTGGCTGCCTCCCTTCTTCCCCAGAGACTCTCCTCACACACAGGCAGGCGCTGTCTCTCTCACTTTGTCTATTAGTCTTCCTAAGCATCCTCCCCCTCCTCGAAACACACACACACCGCAGCTTCCCCAAAGAAATTCCCAGTTCAGGAGCTCTCAAGGTTACGGGGGAAAGGGGGGATGGATAGGGGAATGAATTTATAGCCCCTTGAACATGTTTTTGTGTGCATAATAAATATTTTCACATTCATTAAAAAACAAGTCCAACATGTGAATTGTGCAAGACTGTTGAATCTCAGATCTGTACCTCTGAAACAAATAATGCAATATATGTTAAGAAAAAAAAAAAAAAGAAGAAGGTAGCGGGAGGGGAATAATGAAGGGGGGGAGATCGGAGGGAGAGACGAACCATGAGAGACGATAGACTCTGAAAAACAAACCGAGGGTTCTAGAGGGGAGGGGGGTGGGGGATGGGCTAGCCACTTGGTGGGATTTGGGTCCTTAAAAGATCATTCTAATGGCTGAGTGGAGAAAAGGTAAGAGTGGGCTCAGTATGAGCCTACCAGAGGCAAAACCTCCAGAGGCTACTGCACCAGTCCAGGCAAGAGGCGATGGGGAGAAGTGGGCAGAGTCTAAAATATAGTTTAGAGGGAGGCCAGCAGGAGGGGAGGGTGGTGGGGGATGGGTATTAAAGAGGGCACATTCTGCATGGAGCACTGGGTGTTATGCACAAACAATGAATCATGGAACACTACATCAAAAACTAATGATGTAATGTATGGGGATTAACATAACAATAAAAAAAAACCCAAGTCCAACAAAGACATTGCACTCAATAAGAGTTACAGGATATCGGCTATTATCATAAGTAAGTAATAGTTGTTGGTTTCCAAGGCTCTCCCCTACCTGGCTGGAAACCCTTCCGGATCTCCTTCCTCATGATTTCAGTAAGACCTTTATCAACTACCTGGTGAGCCGAGAGGCCTTTTCCTCCTGTGCTCCAGTGATCCCAGAGACACGCTCAGGGAGACCTCCCGGTGGAAAGGCTCGAAGGCCTCGTCCTGTGGCCAGGGCCTGGCCCTCTGCAGGTGGGGTGGTGGTTCAGCCGGCCACCTCCCTCCGTCTGGCCGCTGTCCCTTTCTTTGCTGGCTGCCAACCTGTGCAACAGCATCTCTCTGTGGACCCCTGCCCCTTTCCGATGCCCACGCAAGGCGAGTTACGCGGCCCGACTCCTCTTGCTGTCCCCACCGGGCTTCGCGAGGCCTTGGTGCCAAGAGCTCTTCAGCTGGGCCACTGTTTCCTCTATGAAAATTCCCACCCTCTGATTTCATCTCTTCACTGATGTCTTCGACAGGGGAGTACAGACAAGCTGGGCTGCAGTTAAGCCCAGGTGGTGGGAACATGAGACAGGGCGGGATCCCCACCGACACCTGCCTGTCTGCAAACTTCCAGGCCTGCCCAGGCTCCAGGATGGAGATGCAATCCCTCGGGACAGGAAGAAGTCGGCCTGAAGACAGCAAAACAAGTTTTCCTGGTTTGAAAACCATGAGTTCCAGAATAATGAAGTTAACGAAAAGCTGGGGTGAGTGCGAGGGGCACACGTGACCATGTGTGACCAGCTGCTTGCGCCGGCGAGGCTCGGGTAGCTGCCTACTGGATGCCAGCCCCAGGCTGGGCACTGTGAGGACCAGACATGGTCTCCGCTTGCAAGAGACTTAGGGGCTGGAGGGCCTGGCGCAAGCCGGGGCCTGGACAAAGCGCTCCTGCTCAGCTTTCTGCTGATGAGTTGAGTAGCACTGAACATTACCTGTGGGGAACTGTTCTTCCCAGCCCCAGCGGGGACTGGGGATTCCTCCTTTGGGAGGAGCCTGACTGCTCTTGGGAAGCCATTTCTCTTCTTGCCAAAGGCAGAAATGAGGTCTCTCTTTGCCACCCTGAAACTCTGCGTTTGACCCATACGAAGGCACTGGGCATTCCAGCCAGGCAGGCCCCCAGGCCTGAGGCCTGTCTGAGATGGGGCCCCCTCCTTCTGCACCCAGGAGCTTGATGCTCCTCACCCACCTTCCGGATCGCAGGCCATGGGTGAACCTAGAAGCGGGGGTGATGCTACAGAAGTCAGATATTCTGCAGTGACCCCAAGCGAGGCCAGGCTTCCAGGTAGGGCAGCGAGGCACTTGAGAGGAAGCTCAGCGCAGGTGCGGGAGGGAGGGCAGGGGAGCTGGTCAGCCCCAAGGCTCACAGCCAGGAGTGAGCCCCTTCCTTATGCAGCATTTGGCGAAAGGGAAATGTCTGCAGAGCCAGGTGCCTTAGGACAAGCGGCTTGCTTGAGGGAAAAAGTATATTGGAGTATGCGTGTGCGTGTGCGTGTGCGTGCGTGTGTGTGTAAAAGTGCTGGCCCACTAAAAGTTTCATGCTTTTAGAGCCCAGGAGATGCTGCTGAGGGGCCCCCCTCAACAGCACGCAGCCCCCGGTTGGGCTCTGGAGGCACCAGCTCTCAGGCACCAGCCCAGCGTAGGCACACAACGAATATTTGCCCGCTGACAGCCCAGGGTGCTGTCTGTCTGCCGCTCAGGGCTGGCGGCTGCATGCAAGCCGGTGGGATTCTCGTGCTACTCTCAGCAGCAGAGACTTGAAGCCATATGACCACCGGGCAGGAGGCTGAGGGCCCCCGACAGGACTGGCCTGGGGCAGGTGGGGCTCCCTGCCAGTGACCTGCGTGTGGATGGAGTCGTGGCCCCAGGGAGGTGCCCCAAGGAGCTCGGACGTGTGTAGGGAGAGGAGCGTGAAGGAGCCCTCACCTCCTGCAAATCCAGCAGAGGCCGGATCGAGCAGAGTTGAGGCCTTGGCGGGAATGTAGCCTCATGGGACCATCAGGGCTGCTTCTGGTGAGCAGTCCCATTCCCTCCACAAATTATTTATGGAGCTCTAGCCAGATGCTAGGTCTTGCCCCAGAGAGCTCTTGTGAGGCTATGGGAGGTGACGTGGTGGCAGGAAGGGCTCAGTGAGTGTTTCCCAGTGCAGTCGCGCTGCCCACAGGCCCCACTGCTCATGGGAGGACTGGAGACCGGGTCTCTGCACCATCAGAGGAACCTGCCCTGTCTCCCTCCTCTCCACCTGGTTATGGAATGGGCAGATCTGAGCCTAGCCTATGTGGAAGCTCTGTGGGAAAGACCCAGAGCAAAGGACCAGAACTCTAGCCTGAGGCCTTCTTGCTTGTAGGCAGGCCACTGGAGGCTCGAGGCTGCTGGCCAAAGTAGAATTGCCTTCTAATTCTTCCTTGGTCCTTAAACTCTCCTCAGAGAATGTCAGCGTTGTAGACGACTTCGTCTTCCTGTCCAGTATTGCCTTTCTCTGCATTCCATTGGCCACTGGGGTCTTTCTCTTACATTTCTGCCATGAAACAATCCATGTTTGAATACCTCCCAAGACAGGGATCTCAGTACTCTCCAAGCACCGAGGTAGTCTCGGGGGCTGGCTGTCCCGAGGCCAGGCAGGCAGCAAGGGACAGCTGGGGGGCACATGAGAAGGCTGTGGGGACTCAGGAGATGCTGGAGGGCCGAAAGAGGCCGCAGGAGAGAAGGACAGGGCGCCAGAGAGCCCAACCGCAGGCTCAGCTCCTCGCCTGACCAGCTTGGAGGGCCAGTGTGCACAAGACAGACTGACTGAAAACCGCCTGCTGCCTTGAGTCATCCATGACCTGACCCCCTTGGGACATGGCATGGGGGATGGCGAGGGCCAACGCTCCACAACTCCCCAGCACGGCACACGCCTGGGAGCACATTCGCACACGTGTGGGCCACCCCGGAGGCCAGAGAACGGATGGAAGTCATATTCACCTTGCCAGAAAGGCCCGAGGAACCAGCAAATGCAGAGCGAGCGTGCTCCAGCTGCATACTCAGCCCCCACGAGTGTCCATCTGAGACCCCGGGCGTCCATGTGGGACGGTGTTGACCTAGCAGTGGAGCTTACTCTCAGCTCCTGACAGCTTCTCATGAGTAATGAAAGTAAGTAGATCCAGTTTCAACAAACAGGTGATGGGCCTGAAGCACGGCAGAGTAAACAAGACTCCAGAGGAGGAATTTGCGCATTGTTCTGCCTGCAGGAGACCAATAGAACCTGCTCCAGGAAGAGGCCATTCGGCATTTCTGGTTACGTTTCTGCTTGTTCTTCTATCCACACATCCGATAGGAAACGGGCCAGTTTTCTAAGGCAACCAGGCTCGCTCAGCCGCTGTGAAGGCCCGGTTCCGCGAACAGTTTCTGAGTTTCTTCGGGTGTCAGTGATGCTCCGTGGGGCTTGTGAGTGGCTTCCTGCCCTGTATGTACAGACAGAGACAAAAGCACGTCTGCGGTTCAGGGGGCGAGTTTAGACTCCAAAGCCACCTTCAAAGGTCCCTTATGCCCCTCCCCCGTAGCCTCGCACTGCTCTGCCTCCCTCTTAGGTCATCTGTTGGCCACGTGATAGGCATAGTGGGAAAAGCATGAACTTCAGGGTCCTGGAAACTGGGTTCCAGTGGAGGTTCCCTCACTTACTAGTTGGTTGCTATGGAAAAAGAACACGTTTACGAACATTTTCTGTGTTTGTAACTGGGGATAATAAAAATGGTCAGCCTGGAGGCTGTGAAGGGAACCGAATGGATTAAGACCCGTGAGAGTCCCCAGCGATCTTGGCATCTGGGCTCCACGGGCACTCCCTCCAGTGGTGCTGGTTCCCTGCCCATGGCCCAGGGCGGCTTCGGGAGGCACTTCCTTCATGGGCAGCCCTGAGTGGGGGTTATGTCCTCCATCCCTGGACCATGCTGAAGCCCCACTGTATCAGGCCAGAGCACCCATCTGGCCCCGTGATTCTGTACCCATACCCGAAGGACCCTATCCTAGCTCTGCAGACAGCCTGAACCCGACATGATGAGCACACCCCACTGCCTGGCCTTCCCTGGAGATGCTGGTTCTCCGGCAGCTGCAGATTCCTGGGACTTCGGAACAGGCCTGGGGCCCTCTGAGCATGCCCGCCTCCACCATGCTCTGCCCACTGGGCTGGGGACAACAGGGTTTGCTGTCTAGGAGAGACACTGACCCCGGCACTCTGGTCTTATTCATGTCAGTACAACCGAGAACCCTTGCAAACATTTTACCAGGGCTCAGTGGAGACCAGAGGAGGAGAAAACATGCAGCCCACCTCGACTGTGCGATCTCATGAGATCAGCTGAGCACCCAGGAAACAATTAGAGAACAAGAGAATGTCCTAATACCAACTTCATGTGCATTTGAGGGCGATTGCAAGACTTCATTTACTCAGCTATTAAAAGGTTTTCATGCCTGTTTTCTCAGAACCCTGAGGGCTTTTATGGCCCTCAGGGGATGAGGAAGGGACAGTGGGCAGGGACCCAAGATCCCCCATGGCTTAGCTCCTCAACCAGAATGATCAACACTTAAGTTTCCTTTATTGGCGATTAGGGTTGGTTTTATTGGAGGGGAAAAAAAAAGAGTGTGGAAACCACTGGATAAGCTGAATTCTAAGTCTAGAAATTCTGAGTCTAGAATTGTTATTTAGAGAAGGAGCATCGAATGCTGTACGTAACTATACAGGAGCGAGAGAGAGCACAATGCATATGGGGCGGGAGATTCGGTCTGTTCCACGACGGCGATTTACCTCTCCCACCGTCTGTCTGCCGGGTCCTCTGGGTGGGGGGTCCCAAGGCTGCATGGGTCCCAGAGCTCGAGGAGGAGAAGTTCTTCAGGCACCCTGGCCCTGGACACAAGCTACCTCTTCACCTGCTATGCCATGGAAGACCCAGCAGTGGGTTCTGTTACAGGGAGAGCCAGCAGGACTGCATTTTATGGTCCATTTTGGATGATCTTTATCTGTTCTACTTCGTTCTACCAAAGCAAACGATACTACAGTGGTAATGCCATATAAAATGTATAATGCACCATCGAATAGTTAATATGGCCCCTTGAACTGTGCATACTGTAGGCACTTGATAAGTGCAGACATGCACTCTCTTTGTCCCCATAGGGTGGGGGTGGCATTGCTGTGCAGACAAGGGCACTATTTCCTGAAGAACACCTTTGACCTGTCCAGCTTCTCACCTTGGCATCATCTCCGCCATCTTCCAAGAAAACTCAAGGGCAGGAACTTCCGGCCCTATTTTTTAGATGAGGAAACAGGCTCAGAGAGGGTGAGTGACTAGCTGAGGGTGTCGGAGCCTGTATTTGATCCAGGACTGACCCCAAGTCATTGCTCTTTCTGTGATGCCACCCTGGTTCTCTCTACACGGCACTTGCCAGGTCTGAGGCTGTGATCAGGAGGGAGCTGAGCAATGAGGGCTGGGGGTTGGCACCTATTCCCACCCCCTCCCTCCACCTTTGCATTCTGGGGCTTAAAATTCCAGAAGGTTGGGGGGGTGGGGCACGGAAGAGCCAAGCTCTGGAATCCAGGAAGTGGTCACAGGATTTAGAAAATCCCGGGCAGTGGGCCATGGCTGACAGCAGGGACTTGGCCAAGGAGGGGCAGAGGAGCAGGTCCGAGAGGTCTGGACAGCCAAGGGTCAGGCAGCGCCGATCAGCACCGCCTTGAAGGGCTGACTCAGAGCAACACTGGTCAGCTGGAGCACGGATTTCCGCAGTTAAAAGCACAAAACGGAGTACAGAAAAACAGAGATACCCAAGGTCCATCAATGAGTTAGGGGTGAAACCCATCTCCTTCCTGTCTCCCGCACAACTCCCAGTTCCCAAGTCCCTTTGTGCCACACACTGCGCTCCCGTGTCCTTTGGTGCATTACCTGCTCTTGTTATCGCTGCCTTTTGTACATTACCTGCTCATTTCTCCAGCCCTCAGTCTGTTGAAAGCTCACCTGGCTGGGGCCGTGCTTTTCCTGGTCCTTCCTCCTGCAGCCCCCAGCCTCATCTTTACCCATAAACGCTGTCCATTGGGCCTGTGGGTGTTTGTACTGTGTCACCTGATCCACTGACATCAGGTCCCCACATCCCCAAGACAGGATGGTGGGAAAGACGAGGTCCTTGAGGGCAACTTCTGAGAATTTGAATCCCAGCACAGCCATTTGCTCTGGATATGAGCCTAGACCTGACTTCGGGGAACCTCTGTTTTCCATGTGCCACATGGGCAGAATGGCCAGCACCATGTGTCCCAGTGAGGGACACAAAGCCCTGGATGACGCTGACTGCCAGGTGAGAGACATTTCTGTGACCTTTGACATGCTGAGCTCTCAAACAGTCCATCACTTGCAGAGGAGATGGTTGATCTTCCTTGCTCTCAGGGTGGTCTTTATAAAGCCTGGAATCGGCCAGCACCCTCTGCCTTGGGCCTCCATGTCCCTCCCCACATCATCACCAGCTTTGAGCTCTGGGAACCCCCAATTCCTATAGCCCCATGCACATACTTGCCATGCACTGCCCCCTCCATACCTGCCTCTTCCCCACACATCCTTCCAGCCAAGCCCCAGAGATCCTGGGTCTGAAGAGGTCTCCTGACATCAAAACCTCTCACCTGCCCCTCATCCTGGCCAAAGCCAGAGCGATGGGGGGGGGGGGGGGGGGGGGGGGGGGGTGGGCGCGGGGGATCGGGGGCAGACCAGGCCCCTGCTGCTCAGCCTGTGACCTGGTTTCCTTTCCAGCTGATGACTTTATTTTGGCATTTGGCTTGAGTCCTCAGTGACTTCCCCATTCTGTGGGCTTCCTTCCTCCTTCAGGCACTGTCAGCTTGCCAGACAGGTTGTCTTCCTGGCCAGGTGGCTTTTGTGAGGCCAGGAACTGAGCTGGCCCAGCTGGAGCCCAGAATGAAGCCCTGGCCCACTGCGTTCTTCAGGAGACTTCCCCTTGCTCTCTGCTCTGGGCCTGGCTTGAGCGAGGAGCCACCGTAGCCCAGAACCCCCCGAGGACTCAGGAACTGTCCTCCCCTATTCCCTGGGCTTGGCCTGGCACCACCCCCCTACCCCAGACCACCGATGGAACTACAGGTTGAGAAGGCTGTCTCGAGGTGTGGGGCCAGGTCACTGGCAGGTGGGGAGGGGCTCCTCTCCAAGACCACGCTCCGGGAGCCCAAGGAATGGGCCGGGGCAGGAGCTACTGTTTCTCCGCATTGCCCAAGCACCAGGAGTGGTGCTGACACTTCACAGTGATGGTGGCATCTGATTGTCACCATAGGAAAGGGGCCATCAGTAGTCACATGCTGAGGACATGATAGTTCCCAACCTGAGCCCATGCTCGTGCTCCTGGAGCTGTGATTTCATGTGAAAATGGATCATTTAGAAACCGCACACCAACCCCAGGGAAGTGAAAGTGTCAGGGCTACACTGTGACATCAGGAACCCCCCCTCATCGCTAAGGTGCCCCTCTGGGGGGGGCGCCCCCTGGCAGAAGAGTCCAGGTGGAGATACCCAAGCAGTAGCAACCCCGTCACCTTTCCTTCGCCGACCACCAGCCCTCTGGCTCCGGGCGGCAATGCCGAGGCTCAGGGCTCAGCACTGGATGGTTCTCGGTGAAGGCCAGTACTTTTGGCCTTCTGCCCCAGATGCTCTGTCCCACTCCCTAGATCAGCTGAGCCTCAAGTTATCCCACCAGATGTGATGAGCTCCTTCTCGCACCGGGAGCTGAGGAGCTGGGGATGATAAGAACCATAGATGCGGAGTCAGGCATCAGAGTTCTGGCTCTGGCTTCGGCATTCAGCATTTAAGCCTATGTGCGCAAATCGCTTCATTCCCCTGGGCCTCTGTGTTCTCATCAGGTGTTGTCATTCCTACAGCAGAGAGCCTCGTGAATGCCAAGTAAGATACAGTAGTTTTTAAAAGTACGAGAGATCTCATTATCACCGTCATCATCACCCTTCACAGCCTCAGCCAGAGCCTGAGGACCTCAGGTGAAGTCAACAAAGCTGTAAAGCCCCGGTGCAGAGCCAGGCCCACAGCCGGCCCTCAATAAATATTGGTTCTCTTCCCTTCCTACCCCTTCTGAACCTCCTCAAGCTGGTGGGTAAACAAATGCCTGCCTGGTGACTTCCCGAAAGAAGAGTTAATATCTAACATGCTGTTCCGGGGCTTGCCGATCCAGCTGGACCCCTAGAAACATTCCTACTTGCCAGCCAGTCTCGTACACTGGGCTGTGATCCACTGGGGCTCCGGCTGCCTCCCTGCCCGGTCAGGAGGTGTGGGCTCAGGCCACCATGTGGGTCATCTGGTTCAGCTCTGCCTCCAGGTCCTCTGGCATGGTGATGTCATCTGCTGACCTACAGTGTCATCCCAGGGGTCAAATCCTGGGTCACAAAACAAACAGGTAACACCCAGCAAGCCCTCTGTTGCATGCCACATCTTTCTGAGGACTTAATGTCTTTATTTCCCTTTTATCCCTCAGGTTCCTTGTACAAATCATGGGCTAACTTCAAATCCAGGCTTTGGCTCTGTGTGTGAGTGTGTGTGTGTGTGTGTGTATACCTGTTTTTCTTTTTTTTTTTAAGATTTTATTTATTCATTTTTATTTGAGAGAGTGAGAGAGAGAGAGAGCACACGAGAGGGGGGAGGGTCAGAGGGAGAAGCAGACTCCCTGCTGAGCAGGGAGCCCGATGCGGGACTCGATCCTGGGACTCCAGGATCATGACCTGAGCCGAAGGCAGTCGCTTAACCAACTGAGCCACCCAGGCGCCCTGTACCTGTTTTTCATATCAAGATCAAGAATCCCTTTCCAGATAGACGTTCACATAGGGGTGCTATGGGCTGTCGGTTGTTTGGTCTGGATGTGTATGCCGTGGTTAAAACAGCCTTCTTATTCTTGGAACCTCGTATGTTTGCAGAGGTTCCCAGAGGACTGGATTTGGAATTGTCTTTGCTTTTGCCCCTAATGTGAAGGAGCCGTCTTGAGGGCAATGCTCCTTTTCCTTCTGCTCAAGTCACTTGAGCTCCATTGCCCCCAACGCCCCTTGCCTCTGTGAGCTCTGGGGTGGGTTAGGCACCCGGGGGGCCAAGACAAGGTCTCCATTCAAGGAGCATCTCCTGGGTCTGCCTAAGTTAGCCATGTGCAGATGGGCCCCCTCTTCATTCAGAGGCAAATGGTGCCAACAAGAAGTGCTACGTGCATCCAATAATCTGTGACCCAGGGACTTTGGGGGTCTTCTCTGGGGCCTGAGGTTTCAGGGAGGGGGAAAGGTGGTAGGGGAGAGTCAGGGAGGGAGGTCCTGCATGAATCCGGCAGGAAATACTGGGCTGGGATTTGTAAGGAGACTTCTAAATGAAGGGACCATTCGCAGA
Organism: Mirounga leonina; assembly: GCF_011800145.1. Taxonomy (NCBI): domain Eukaryota; kingdom Metazoa; phylum Chordata; class Mammalia; order Carnivora; family Phocidae; genus Mirounga; species Mirounga leonina. The sequence continues at coordinate 100,915,049 of NW_023270377.1, forward strand.
AATGTCATTGAGTTCAGGAGGCTATGAGGGATGGAAGGCACCCAGGGGTTGGCCACTGTGGGAGCTATTACCACCCCAAGGCCTGGGCGCTGGGTTCAAAGCTAGAGATATAGAGCTCCGCAGAAGCTGGAGTTCACAGGGGCACAGCCAGTCTTGGGAACAAAACAAAAGAGGGCAAGCAGGATCCCCTGACCTCTCTCTCCCTGCCGCTGTCCAATACCCTGCCAGGCTTCCCAGTGGAGATCCAGATGGGAGCCAGGGGGCCAGGAGCCTGGGGGAAGTGCTCCACAGAGAGCATCTTCCCGGGGCACAGAGCAGGGCAAGGGCAAGAGGGATGCAAGGGACAACAAGAATCATCAACACGCAAAGCTCTGGGCAGGAGTTAGGTGACAGGGTTCCAACCGCAGCTTGGCCACTCCTTCATGTGCTTTTTCGGCAGGTTGCTCTGCCGTGCTCGGTCTCAGCTGCCTCCCCTGGGGATGGAGGTGTCCGACTAGGTCAGTGATTCTCAGAGCTGGCTACACCTACTGCTGGTGCACACAGGACAATCTTAGCAATCCACAACTTTTGTCTCAATAGCCACCCGTCCCCTCTGCATGATGGGAATGGATGGCGGCGATTTCTGGGCCACCTCTCTCCATCGTGTGGTCCGCCACATGGAACACTTGGAGTTCAACCTGAACACTTATAGTTCAACCTGTAGTTGAACTTGAACCTGAATGGGTGGAGGGGAGACTTATCTGTGAGTCCAGCCCAGGGGGCTTGGGTCTGGGGGGAGGTGACTGTAAAGTGTCAGGCCAAGAGAGAGGGCAAATGTCACGAGCTTCTGTTTAGGGTGGGGATATGAAGTTTCCTTAGAAAATACTGGGATTTTTTAAAAAGTAAGTCTATTTAAGAAAAATGTGGGCGTTGATAGAGGATGTCGATATGGCAGGACTCATGATGGTGATGGTGGTGTGCTCAGCAAGTGAGCTTGCTGTGACTGAAATTTAAGGAGGACATAATACCAATTCAACACAAACTGTTCCAGAAAATGAAAGCGCTTGTTTTCAGCTCATGCTCTGAGGCCAGCATTACTTTGATAAAAAACTAGACAGAGACCCTACAAGGAAAGAAGACTTCAGACTTATCCCCTGTGAACATAAATGCAAAAGTTTTAATAGAATTTAATTCAACAACATAGGAAAAAAGAAACCTACCATGGCCCAGTGGGGTTTATCGCAGGGATGCAAGGTAGTTTAATATTAGAAAATCAATCAATGAAATTCACCATATTAACTGACTAAACAGGACAAGGATGGGATCATCTCATTAGATGCAGAAAATACACACGACAAAATCCAGCCCCCATTCATGATAAAGACTCTCAGCAAACTGCAACAGAGGGGAAGGCCCTCAATCTGACAAAAAGGCATCTCCAGAAAAGACTAAGTCCTATTCCCCTACAAATGAGCCCCCCAAAATGGGTAAAAGGTTCAAACAAATATGTCACCAAAGAAGCTATACCGATGGCAAATCAGCACAGGCAAAGACGTGCAATTTCATTAGCCATTCAGGAAATGTACATGTAAGCCACAAAATAACACTATGCCTATCCCTATGAGAACAACCCTTTGTTCAGGTTTGTTCTGTTGTATTGTTGAATGTCTGCCCCACTGGTGAAGCTTGGCTACCTCTAATTTAGCCCAGAAGACACACATCTCCTTCCTACCCCTCTAGACGCGCTCTTAGCTTCACTCAGAAACCTCTACAACCTGCTTCACTTTTTTTCTTCGGCATCCTCAGGACTGAAAGGAGAATCATCAATGTATGGAAACATCACAGTCTTTGTAGCAAGGGGAGGCAGAGCACGGTGGTGGGAAAAGTCTAGGAGACATTGTTGAGAAACTGGGCTCCAGACCTACTTCTCTGCACCAACTCTCAGGATACCTATTCTGCCCCTGGTCTTAAGTCCACCCCGCCATGAGCCCCTCCCGGGGCGATGAGCACCTCCAGCACTCATCTGCCTCTCCAGCACCATGGGGGCTCCCTGACTCCTCTTGCTTTTCCACAGCCACATCTGGCCCTTCCCCAGGTTGCATCGACCCCACCTTTCCAGTGCATGTGCCGTGCGTCCCCACCTCCCTGCACATCTCTCATGTGCACTTTTGCCAATGTCTGAGAGCCCACCCTTCCCAACTCCTCCCATTGGGAGACACTCACATAGGTCTCTGGTCAGGCATCACTTCTTCCAGGAAGGCTTCCTGGCTGACCCCCTCTCCCTCCCCAACCAATCCTAGGCTGGGGATGCCGTGTCCCAGGAAGCCTGTGTGGGCCACCAAGACCCCAACAAGAGTGGGTAAGAACCCTGGCAGAGTTGGTGCCAGCACTCAGAATGACGCCTAGTGGTCCCTATGAGAGACCGTTTATTGTAAAATGTTCAGGCAAACACAATAGCAGAGAGAACAACTTACTTATTTTTGAGAGAGAGAGAGAGCGCGCGCGCGCATGTGGGGAGGGAGGGGCAGAGCGAGAGGGAAGGAGAATCTCAAGCAGGTTCCATGTTGAGCGCAGAGCCTGACACAGGGCTCGATCTCATGACCCTGAGATCATGACCTGAGCCAAAACCAAGAGCTGGACGCTTAACTGACTGAGCCACCCAGGGGCCCCAGGGAAAGCAATTTAAAACAAACACTCTGCACCTGTCACTCAGCGTTAACAATTATCCACTGGGGCCAGCCCCAGCTTCCACCACTTGTTGGATCTTTTCACCCATACATACCTCAGTATGCATCTCTAAAAGAAAGAGGCTCTCTTTCAAAATTCTCAATGCCGTAATTATCAAAAACATTAACAAGAAGGTTTTTTTTTTTTTTAAAAAAAAGGTTTTATTTATTTATCTGAGAGAGCGAGCAAGTGAGAGAGCACAAGCAGGGGGAACAGCAGAGGGAGAGGAAGAAGCAGACTCTCCGCTGAGCAGGGAGCCCGATGCGGGGCTCGATCCCAGGACCCTGAGATCATGACCTGAGCCGAAAGCAGATGCTTAACTGACTGGGCCACCCAGGAGCCCCAACAGGAAGATTTTAATGTCATGTAATATCTATCCATTGAAATTTCCCCTAATGTCTCCTAAATGTCTTTTACTACCAAGTATTCAAATCAGGATTCAGACAGACTCGGAGCATTGCTCTGGCTTGATACGTTCCCCGTGTCTCTTTAATCGGTTACAGTGTCCTCCCCCTTCCCTCGGCCTTTTCCTCTAATGCTATTTGTTAAACAAAACAAAAACAAAAAACGCCCAAACCCCGGCTCCTTTGTCCTTAGAGTTCCCCATGTATGTTCTGGGTCTGGCTGATCGCTGATTGCGTCTCCATGTTCTTGTCCCACACATCCCGTCCCGCCTGCATTTCCTATCAACATATAGTCAGACCCAGAAGCTTGGCCAGATTTGGGTTTAGTTTTTCACAATATCCTCTGAGGATTGATATGTGTGCTTCCTGCTGTATCCTGAGGCGCCCATCTGATCCTCTCTTGCTGTGAAGTTACACCTCATCTGTGCGTCCAGATGCTGTAGGCTGGCCCATCCATCATAAACTTCCCAACATTAGCCTTTCGGTGGCCCATTATTCCATTACGGTTTGCAACGTGGTAATATGCTATTATTCTTGTTCATTTTCTAGGTGAAATGTGTCTATAACACTCTTTCCCTCATTCATGATTTCCTTGGACTGAAGTTTGTACAGCAAAGGCAGGATAAATGTTTGATCCTTTCTCTTTTAAAATAATAATTTTAAAAAGTTTTGAAAAAATAATGTGTTGGTTCCCTAGCATCCTCCAAAGGCAACAAATGAGTTTTTAAAAATATTGTGAACTCCAGGGCGCCTGGGTGGCTCAGTTGGTTAAGCGACTGCCTTTGGCTCAGGTCATGATCCTGGAGTCCCGGGATCGAGTCCCGCATCGGGCTCCCTGCTCGGCGGGGAGTCTGCTTCTCCCTCTGACCCTCTTCCCTCTTGTGCTATCTCTCATTCTCTCTCTCAAATAAATAAATAAAATCTTAAAAAAATATATTGTGAACTCCATATTTGGCTTATTTCGATCTATTATCGTCATTATTTTTGACAATAAAACTTTCCCATCATTGGCCAACTTCAACCATTTTGAATTGGTTCCTTCTAATGCAACTGCAGAAATTTGAGACAACCTCCTTGCTTTTTGGTATGATAAGATGGTGTAACTCACCTTCTATTTGCCTTATCTCAGTTCTAGAATCATCCATGTCTCCCAGGCTCCCTGGTTCTTTGGAGACCCCAGTCTGGAGCTATAGCACTCCTGCTTCTGAGCTGGTGTTACTTATAGGGCTTTTCAGTGAACAGGCCTAGGAGGTACCTGTTTCTTTATGAAAGGGAAAACACACCGTAAGTTGATTTTGATATTTCCTTTTTTTTTTTTAAGATTTTATTTATTTATTTGACAGAGAGAGATAGTGAAAGAGGGAACCAAGCAGGGGGAGTGGGAGAGGGAGAAGCAGTCTCCCTGCTGAGCAGGGAGCCCGATGCGGGGCTTGATCCCAGGACCCTGGGATCACGACCTGAGCCAAAGGCAGACGCTCAACGACTGAGCCACCCAGGCGCCCCTGATATTTCCAATTCAGGTTTAAGAATACAGGATTTTTAACTTTGCCTACACTATCTTATATTTGTATCTCTTTGCTATTATGCTGAAAATGTTGGTTCCTAACTATATTAGCATCACTCTTTACCTACAAAGCAACAGGGGTTCTCAACCTAGTATGCATGGAAGGGCTTTGGGACGTATATGCCCCTGAGGTTGGATGCGGAATGGTGTGGGGTAAAAAATGTAAATGTGTGAGTTGAGTGAATATATGAGTGTGTTAGCAGATGGACATTTTTCTTAGGAGAGGATCCACAGTATTTGTCCTATTGTCAAAAGGATTTTCAATCTTGGTACTATTGATGTTTGGGGCCAGATAGTTCTTGGTGGCAGAGACCATCCCGTGTGCTGTGGCATCCCATCCCTGGCCTCTACCCACTCGATGCCAATAGTACCCATTTGTGACAGTCAAAGACGTCTCCAGACATTGCCTGGATGGCCTCTGGTTAAGAACCACCAGTCTAGAACACCAAAAAGATTATGAGTCCATTTAGCAGGCTGGAATTTTTGTAGCATCTCTCGAGTAATGGGGAATTGCTTCGGGAAATGCCATAGAAAGGCTACAGCGATTGGTTTAGTTTGCTAGAGCCTTCATGACCGAGTACCACAAAGTGGGTAGCTTACACAACAGAAACGTATTGTCTCATTGTTCCGGAGGCCAGAAGTCTGAGATCAAGGTGCGGGCACGTTTGGTTCCTTCTGAGGGCTATAGGGAGACTCTGTTCCCTGCCTCTCTCTTAGCTTCTGGTAGTTTGCTGGTAATATTTGATGTTCCTTGGCTTGTAGATACGTCAGCCCGATCTCTGCTTTCATTTTCCCATGGTGTTCTCCCTGTGCGCACATCTCCGAATCCAAATTTCCCCTTCTTATAAGAACGCCAGTCACACTGGATTAGGGCCCGCCCTAATGACCTCACATTGACTACATCGGCATAACGCTATTTCCAAGTAAAGTTCCGCATTCTGAGGTACTGGGGGATTGGGACTTCATCGTATCTTTTTGGGAGTCACCATTCACACCGTAACAGTGAGGACACTACCACCCTTGGCTAGCAGCAGGTGGACAGCAGCTGCCGAGAGCAGACACGAGGTGTCACATCTGGGTTCGACTTACAAGCTCACCATTTGCTATCTGTGCATCTGTGAAATGGGCTGACGCAATCCCACTTCCTAGGGGAGTTGTGAAGAATAAAGGAGTTCCCATGTGGGAAGCCTTTGGTCCAGTGCCCGGCACATAGGAAGTGCTATGTGGGTGTTACATGAGTAAAACCATCTGCACAGTCATTGAGACTCTCGTCACTCCAGGGCAGGCTGGCTGTGGAGGGGACATGAAGGAAGTAATGACGCTGGTTCAGAATCTGGAGCTTGTTCACCTTGGCCATGCTTACAGGGCGCCCTTCCCTAAGGATGAGCGGAAAGGAGGACTTCCATTCAGTGTCTACTACGTGCATGACATTGGGGCAGGGACCTCACGAATATCACCCGTCGTGCTCAGCATTGCCCCACAAGGGAGATCTTTGTAGGATAGTTCCAATTTCCTACTGAGAAATCAATGAGAGGTCCGCAGACTTTGATGAAATGGCCCGTTCTCCTTCCTCTTCCTCTTCACCACTCTCCTGTGGGTGAAGAGCATGGAAGCCCTTTCCCACCACCCTCACACTCCCCCAACTTATTCTGGCGGGCTGAGCCCTGGTCTGAGCACGAAGAGCCCTCTGGACAACTCTGGCATTCAGGTCCCCATTGCTCAGTCTGCAAAATGGGGGCTGAGGCATCTGCTGGAGCCCACCCCGTGGGCTAGGTGCAAAGACGGTGTGAAATGTGTTGGCACTTCTGGTCAGTGCTGGCGGACGCATTGCTAGGTGCCTGCCACATGCTCAGCTTTTCATAGTGAAACCCCCCTGGGTACCTTTCCTTCTTAAGGTTGGCAGATTCAGATTGAGGGCGCCTGGGTGGCTCAGTCAGTTAAGCATCTGCCTTCAGCTCAGGTCGTGATCCCAGGGTCCTGCTACTGAGCCCCGAGCTGGGCTCCCTGCTCAGTGGGGAGTCTGCTTCTCCCTCTGCCCTTCCCCCCAGCTTGTGCTCACTTTCTCTCTCTCACAAAAATAAATAAATAAAATATTAAAAAAAAAAAGCTGACAGATTGACACTTGTCTCAAGACCACCAAATCCCACACAACAGAGTTAGAGGCCATACACTTTCTCTTCCTTACAAAAAAATCCTTAATGTTAGGTGCAAAGCCTGTTTTTGCAAGACTGGACTGTCTTTAGAGTTTTCGTTCAGCTGCATTTGGGAATATGGTGTGATGGAGTGCGGAGGGCGGGGAACTGAGGCCCGCTGGGACTGCAGGCTCACTTCGGCCCCTGGATTGTCCGGTGACCACGGACGAGCCCGGCCCCTTCCCGCTTCCCATCCTCAGGGCCCATGCTTACGGCAATGGGTTGTTCCCTCTCATGCCCTGGCTCTTATCTGCCCTGGCCTTTGTCAGTGCTGTTCTCCCAGCCTAATTCTCTGCTACCCTGCAGACAAAAGCTGACCAATCCCGAGGGCAGGGGCTACAAGGACATTACACACAAGCCCAGTCCCTGTGGCCCCACCTTCACAGCCCCATTGTCCCGCATACCTTCATGCTGGTTTGTGGGACTCATTAACTGACAGGTGTCCCACTCTACATGCTTTACTCTTACTCACTTTTACATTCTTCCTAACAACCTAGAGGAACGCTACTCTCCGTAATCCTATTTTTAAACTTTTTATATTGAAATAATTTCAGAGTTGAAAACTGGCAAAATAGTCCTAAAAGTTCCCCCATGCCCTTTATCGCTTTCCCTAATGCAAATGCCCTGTGGACCCTGGTAGGATGACCAAAACCAGGACACGGACAGAGGTAAGACCTTGCTAAGTAACCTACAGCCCTTATTTACGTTCTGCAAGTTTCCCACTAACATCCTTTTTCAGTTGCAGGATCTCCCGCAGGATCCCACTCTGCATTTCGAGCTCATGTGTCCTTAGAACGCTCCAGTCTGGGACGGCCCCTCTCTTTGTCATTCCTTGGTTTTCATGAGCTGGACACTTTGGAGGGGTTCTGGCCAGTCATTTTGCACAGATGTCTCTCAGTGTGGTCCTGTCTTACGTTCCTCATGTTTAAATTCAGACTGTGTATTTTGTGAACCACATAAGGGAGGCTGTGCCCTGCTCGGTGCCGCACATCAGGAGGTATTGATGTTGCATTAATCTCATTTTAAAGATGAGCAAACCACAGCACTCAAGAGTCAAGAATCTAAAAAATATGTGTATACAGCTAATAGCTAACCCATGCTCCAGGGCAAGTAATATATGGGGATTTATTTAATCATTTATGTATCTGGGGCACAACGAGCAGATCCCCCAACTCATCAGCCAGCCAGGAAAGGAATGGGGAGAGGACAGAGAGTGGCAGGCAGGAGCAGCCAGAGTTAAGGACAGTCACGGCCAGGGAGGGGTCCTCGGAGGCAGGCGCTGGGCCCCTTTGGCACATCTGACCCAGGCAGATAGGGACAGAGCTCAGAATAGAGGCCCCAGTAGAATAAACCAGGAAGCAGGGCTCCAAGGCCTGGCGAGGGGCACACTGGGACCTTGCAGCGGGGTGGGCTTGCTCTGGGGGTCATGCTGAGGGACAGCCTGGGCCTGAGCCAGACGGAGTGGCAGCTATAGGCAGTCTCCATTCGGTTCTGTTCACAAGGGAAGGGAACAGTGACCCCACAGTGTCCCCTTCAAGGGTCTCCTAGCCCAAGTTGGTCATGGCGGGGAGGAAGGAGGGGGTGACAGCCCCCACACTGCACATTATGAAAATACGTGTCTTTCATGCCCTTAGCCCACTGCTGTCCCCACCATGTCCTGCCAACTCCCACCTGCCTCCTCCCTCCCTCTTTCTGACTCCCCTCTGAGCCCCCCATCCTGGCATCCCTCTTCTTCTCTGTCTGTCCCTTCTTCCTGTCTCTCCCTTCTTGCCTGTCCTTCTCCTTCTCTATGGGACTCAGTAAATGAAACACTAGCCGTGGGCATAGGAGAGTTGCCATCCCGGCCCCTGCTGTTCCCCTCCCCTCTCTGCAGGCCCTGCACTGCCCAGCCTGCCCCTCCGTGGCGCTCCTGGCCCTGGGCACCTCCAAGAAGCCACCCTTACAAGCCTCGCTTTCCCCCAGCCATGGGCAGCACCCTGCTTTACCCCAGGGCAAGGGGGAAGATGGGGAGGATTTAATTCCTGGTCCTCAGACTCCTCAGTCTTGGGCAAGGCCAGTGATAGTTGCCCCATTGGATGGATGAGGCAAATGAGGCTGCACCTATTCCTCGGGGGGGCTAACCACTGTCTCTCCTGCTGTCCTGCACCTGTTTCAGCTCTCAGACCCACAGAGCCCCATTTGCTGCTGACCATGGCTACAGCCCGAGGGTCTGCAATTTCCTGTTTCCCTCTCTAGACAACCTCCCACCCTCCCCACCCTGGGCCTCTCTAAAGTCTTCTCTGATACTGGGAGAGATTCTGGCTTTAAATGTTCTGTTTGTGTTTTCCCACTGGTTTGTATGCGGGTCACCTTCTGGCCATTCTTCCTTGGGGGGTGGGGTGAGGAGGTAACACACAGAAAGGGAAAGCTTGTATTTGACTGACTTGGGAGTCAAACCAGCTCACTTCCACCTTTATCCTCATCACCCGCCTGATTTCTAGTCTCCCTGGCATCTCCCAAATTGCATTTCTCCTTTGGGGCCCACTTTGTAAGACCCGCCCACTGAGGGATCTTGGATGCCTTGTCTGGGTCTCATCACGCCATACCATGGAGCTCCCATTGGCTTCACGTCCCCTCACCCGGTCTGAGCAGGAGCCCTGGGGAGAGGGTGGAAGGGACAGGGGCCCCTCTCCAAGTGCACACTGCTGGGCATCAGCGCCCCTGGGTACAGTTGTCCCGTCTGTGCTGACCTTGGGACTATCTCTGCCTCCTGTGCCTAGGCTAGGGCTGAGAGGGCATCCAGAAGCTCTGTGTGTGCCTCATAACTGTAAGGGAAATGTACTTCGGGACCTGCTTCCCCAGTCTTGTCTCCAGTCCCTCCCCTGCTTGGCCCTCTGTGTCCTCCCTGGCCGCATGCAGAATGACCGATCCCCATCTCTCCTCCTCCTCCTCTCTGGACACCTGTGCCCATCAGCCCTGCACTGGGGAATATGGCTGAGTCTTGGCCTTTAAGGGGCTCTAGGGGCAGTGGATTCTCAGGGTAACCTTCCTGTCAGCGGTGCCCATGATGATGCCTCCCCCCTATAGGCTGCACAATAGGGGCCGTGTGGCCACTGGCCCCACGTCACATGCCCGCCTCCTCGCTTCTCTCCCTTGATGCTGGGACAACGTTTTGCCAAAATCCTATCCCTCCTCCCCAGTCCCCAACCACAGCCTTGTCAGTCAGTGCTTTGTGTATTAGCTGCTCAGTAAATATGCCAGGGGATGGATCATGGGCTATGGAACCAGAGATGAGGAAGGGCCACAGGCTCGGGACCCGCCTCTCCGCGAACAGTGGAAGGAGTTTCCCAAGGTCACGAAGCTACTGGGATTTAGTAGATAATCAATTGCAGTGCTTTCCACGTACTCTATTTACCCTGGGGACTCTGTGAGATCCTCCTTGCAAAGCACTTAGAGCAGCTCTTGGTCAAAGCAAGCCCTCAATAAACGCTAGCTGATATCATCACTACTTTATAGCAAGTTGAAACATACGAAATTGACATTTTTGCAATCAGAAGTGGTCCATTATCAGTGATTTCATATGGTTTGACACAATTTTTTGGTCTCAAAATGGTCTTACCTTGTTTATTAAATGAATGTATTTTTATTTTATTTATTTATTTTTTTAAAGATTTTATTCATTTATCCGAGAGAGAGAATGAGATAGAGAGAGCATGAGAGTGGGGAGGGTCAGAGCGAGAAGCAGACTCCCCGCCGAGCAGGGAGCCCGATGCGGGACTTGATCCCAGGACTCCAGGATCATGACCTGAGCTGAAGGCAGCCGCTCAACCAACTGAGCCACCCAGGCGCCCCGAAATGAATGTATTTTTAAAAGAAACTTTACGGGGCACCTGGTTGGCTCAGTCAGTGAAGCGTGCGAGCCTTTATGTTGCGGTTGTGAGTTTGAGTGCCACATTGAGTGTAGAGATTACTTAACAATAAAATCTTTAAAAGATAAATCAAAAAAATAAAAGAAACTTTATGTCCTTACTGTCTATGGGAAACTAATAAGGTAACATACACTTACACACAAGGCAAGAAAAGTATTGTTATTAAATTCTGCCTCGACATTCTCCCTTCTCAAGGCATCGTCCTGATGCTGTGTTCTCACTGAAGGTGGAGATGAGCAAGAATTCAAGAGGTCTTCAGAGCATGTGGACCCCACTGCTTCCTTTAAGTAATCAGAAGAATTCAAAGAAAACAGTGAGGGATGGCGTCCATCGGTGATCAGTGAGCCTTGGCAGCGCCTTGGCTCCCGGAATCTGTCGCCCGAGGGAACCTCAGATTTGTGGGATGTGTTCTGAAAGTCTGTCCTGAAACTGCCTTGCCCCAGTGAGCCCAAGCCTAGAACTGCCTAGCTCTGACCTCAGGCCCAAGGTGGAGGGTCCTTCTCCCTGTAGCTTCAAGGGCCGGAAGGAAGTTGAAGACCATCTAGGACCATCTCTTCATTTTCCAGGTGCAGAAACCAAGACCCAGAGGGAGAAGGACTTGCCCATGGTCACCCAGCAAATCAGGGCAGGGGCCTCCTAAAACCTAGGTCTCTGAACCCCAGGCCCCACCCCCCTTCTGCTCTACCCTACCACCACCCTACAAGACCCCCTCACTTCTGCACTGCCCCCTGCTCCGTGGGGAAAGACCAGGGATGCCAAGGCTTTCTGAGGGCATGTCTCCCTGGGCTGCAATTGTTCCTGATGAGCTAGAAGTCTTCCTGCCCCCAAGAGAAAAAGGGCCAGGTCTAACTCACCTCAATAGCTTGCACAGTGCCTGGCACTAAAAAAATGTTTGCTGGACAAATAATGAAGCATTGATTGAGCACCATTTGAGGTAAATGCCATTAGCCCATGTTAAAGAAGAAAAAAGTTGAGGCCCAGGGAGGTTGAATGGCTTGCCCAAGGTCACACAGCTAATAAACGGTGCCACAGGCTTAGAACCCAGTTTGACCAGACTCCAAACCTGCGGTCCTCACACCTGGAAGTGCTGTCTGTCCTCCTAGTGCTCTGGAGGGTAAACAGAGCAAAGAGCAGCGGGGCTAGCCCATGAGGAACGGGTTCTTAGAGGGGAGGCTCAGTTTCAATGCCAAGCCTGGAGCTCGGCTCTCGGACTCTCCCTTTGGCCTCCTGAGCCCAAGCCCCAGCCAGGCTAGACACCCCCTCATGCTCTCTCCACTCCTCCACCAACAGCTGCAGGGGGCGCCTCCTGGGGACAGAACTGCCCCCTCTAGCATTTCTTACCTGGCCTCTCCTGGAGCCTCCTAACTGGTTTCTCTGCTCACACCGGGCCGGGCCGCTGCATTCCCTTCTCCACAAAGAGGCTACAGTGGAAATTAGATCACGTCACCCTGAAAATGGAAACTCCGCACTGGCTCCCCATCCCCCTTAGATAAACCCCGAGGTCCTGGCCCTGGCCCTCCAGGCCTTGCAAGAGGGCTGTGTCCTCTGAGACCTCTCTCCTACCTCATGACAGCCCCCTCTTTCCAGGCAGACAGATAGACACTGGGGTCTTCCCGCAACTCCTTAAGAACACAAAACTCCTCCCGTCCTCAGGACGTTGCATTTGCCAACCTGCCTCCTGAAACGCTCTTTCCCCAGGTACCTGCGTGATGGACCCATTTCTTTATTGGTTTATGGGCTGTTTCCCCTGGCATCCGAGCTCCAGGGAGGAGGGACCTGCTGTGTCCCCAGCCACCCTCGCAGGCCTCCCACCATGCACTCAGCCTGATCCTGTTCCATAGGGACCACCCGCGGCCCGAGCCCGAGCCCGGCGCAGGGCTGAGTCTCAGAGCCAGCTGTGCCCTCCAAGCCCCACCTGGAGCCCCGCGAGCAGGACAAATGACACGCATGTCTCTTCGGGTGTGCAGCCGGGCCCTGGAGTGTCCACATTGTTACTGGAAATTAGCAGCGGTCACTGCCCTCAGGGGAAGCACTCTAGCCCACAGGCCACCACCCGGGGGGGCGGGGGTGTGGGTAGGAGAAAAGAAAAACAAGATCCCCAGGCAGGCCAATGCCGGTGCCTTTTCCCTGCCTGAGACGCACACTTCATTTAATTTTCATAGTGGAGGGAGATGTGGGGTCTTTTGAGCGTCGATATCCTCGTGGGCCAGTCTAAGTGGCAGACAATAAGTAGAGAAGCCAGGCAGAGCGCCGGGGCCCGCTGTCACTCTGGCCAGATTAACAACTTCATCCGTGCCTTTGTTGATATTGACACTCGGTTGCTAGGTAACATGTTTACCGCCCAGTGAATAGGGACTTGAGGGCCAGGGGACACAGTCAACAGATTGGCAAATAAGGCGGACGTGCTGTGACTTGATGTGCCCGCCGTGGTGCCCAGGAGCAGTTCAGGGACGCCAATCTGCCCCCGGCTACCCCAGCTTGGCGAGCGACTCGGGGTCAGCGTGGCCTGGGGCCCCCAGGTGGGGCAAATCCAGGAGAGCAGCTGTGTTTGCACCCGGGGTCCATCCTCACAGTGCCATCCGTGTCCCCAGCCTCTTGACAGGAGTGTTCCCATTCAGCAGTGCTGGATTACAGTCTCCCTGCTGTGCCCTACAGCTCTGAAGAGGCCTGATGAGTGCACCTTGGGAGCACTTTACCCCCCAAAAGAGCCCACTGCTGGGAGTCTGGAGACTGCGTGCTTTTCACCCTTGTGCCTGTAACCTGAGAATATAAGGCTGGCCTGCCTACGCCATCAGGGTGTTCAAAGGAAGGAGAAGGACTGCCACCTAGGAAGAGCTAGCTGTCAGTCAGGCGCTCCCCTTCCGCCTTACACCCACCCCCACGAGGGGGCTCCTTTTGCATAGAGAAGGGGCTGTGCCTGTGTTAAGATTGGCCTCAGGGTCCTCAGTGAGGATGCAGTCTTCATGCACACAATGTAACTTTGAAATCCCCCCTTTCCACTGCACTGCTAAAGGGACACAGGGATCAGGGCCTGCCACTCAGACCCCCATCAGGGAGTCCATCCCCCTGCCTCACTTTGAGCTACCTATGGTCATAAAGGCTCTGCAGTAAAACTTGATCTGGTGAGCAGCCAGCAAAGCCACCATGGGGGCAGGGCCAAGCCGCAGGTGGGGAAGTAAAGCTACTCCAGAAAACGGTGGATACAAACCCAACAAGGGGAGGTGAGAAGAATCTGAGACAGAGACTCTGCACATGGCCAGCACGGGGCTAACACAGGGTGTGACCTTCCAGGCCACAAGGTGAGGGAAGCTGGGCAAGTGGACAAGGGAAGACAGGGAGGAAGGAATTCTGGACCAGTATGGAGCCTGGAGGCTGAGGGGTCTCACTGTCCTTGAATGAGAAGACTCTGGACACAGCTGCACTAGACTCAGCAATTCTTCCCTGGCTGCAGCCAGGCTTGAGCCAGCTGTGTAGTTCAACTGCAGTCTCTCTCTCCATATTGGGGCGAGAGCTATGAAGGAGAGAGGCCTGGTCCCCGCGTTCATGGAGCCTTCAGTTCATCAGAGGGGATGGGAGTTAGACACGTGATCACACAGTGCATATCTAGTTACACTTGTGCTAAATGCCGTGAAGAAGTTGACCACACAGTGTGCATATAACAGGGGAGGGGCTCAGCTCACCCAGGGGTCACAATGCCGACCCCACCCCAATTGGCCACAGTGAAGCTGAGACATGAAGGTTGAGCTGGAGGTGTGCAGGTGATGGGAGATCAGGTGGGGATGTTCCGAAGGTGGGAAAGAGATCGGAATGTGGGAAAAAACCCAGTTTAAGTGAGCTGAGATTGAGGGGGCGATTGGGAGGGAAATGGGGAGGTAGGCAGGGGCTAGAGTTCTCAGGCCTTGTCAGTGTGGATTTCACTCCAGTAATGAAGTAGTAGTGGGGACCCATTGAAGGACATTAGCAGGGGAGTGACATAATCAGGTTCCAGGTACTTTTACGGACACTGAACTGATGATCCATTTCATTTTTTTTTTAATTAATTTATTTATTTGAGAGAGAGAGCAAGGATGAGCAGTGGGGAGAGGCAGAGGGGAGAAGCAGAGGGAGAGGGGAGACACAGAGGGTAAGGGGAGAGGCAGAGGGAGAGGGAGAAGCAGGCTCCCGGCTGAGCAGGGAGCTCGACATGGGGCTCGATCCCAGGATCCCGGGATCACGACCTGAGCCGAAGGCAGATGCTTCGCCGACTAAGCCACCCAGGCGCCCCTGATGATCTCAGCCAGAATGCCGGTATAAGGATGGGCTGACCAGATTGGAATCCCCCTTCACAGGCCTATTCTGGGGAGTTCCTTCAGGACAGGGAACCCCTATCCTGGCTTTGTTTAGGTCTCTGTTTATTCGCAGTGTTGGGCTCAGCACCTGGAAGAGGAATTCAATCCATGCTTGTTGTGTTGAAGGGAAATGTCCAGGGCCCCCCTGCCCTTTAAACGCACCATTCAGCTATAAGATAGCTGATGATATTGCTCCCCCTTTTCTCCTGGCTACTGACCCATGCTCCTGGCCGAGGTCAAACCTGCCAACTACCCTACCCATGGACCCGTCCATGATGCTTCTAACTTCCCCACTCCTTGAGCTAAAACACCCTAATCTTCCAGCTTGCTTTGAGGATGGAGTGTTCTTTGTAACTGACACTTACATACCATGGATCATATACCCTCTGAGACCAAGGGTTTTCTTGTATCTCTTTGCATCAAATACTTTCTAAAATATACAATTTCCTGACCTAAAGGAAATTGCACTGGATCTATTAACCCATGCATCATTTGATTTTATTTTTTCATTTTTAAAAAAGATTTTATTTATTTATTTGAGAGAGAGCTAGCATGAGCGGGTGTGGGGTGGGCAGAGGGAGAAGCAGACTCCCCTCTGAGCCAGGAGCCCAATGCGGGGCTCGATCCTAGGACCCGGAGATCATGACCTGAGCTGAAGTCAGACTCTTAACCAACTGAGCCACCCAGGTGCACCCCCATGCATCATTTTAATATCAATTCTCGAACCAAACAAGACTTCGTTGCTGAACCATCCACATTCAGAGCTTTGGGCTGGCTCTGGGATTTTTTGTGGGAGGACATCAAATAGCAGGGAGATAGATCAGAGGCTCATTTCCTGGTCTGTCCTTTTGGTAATTCCTTCAATTAGAAATTTTCTGATGCTTTCACATTTATTTATTCTGTCTCCTTAATTGGTGTATATCCTCTCTGAGGAGAGGGAGGGAAAGAGAAGGGAATTTGCAACGTTGAGTGTGTACTTTTATATCTCATTTGTTTCTCAAAGCAACTTTTCCAGATGCAGCTATTTTATTGATGAGAAGCCGTGGGTTTAGGGAGGTTAAGGGACATACTGAAGGTGACTTAGCTTGGGCACCGTCGCTAGGAGGGGTTTGCAGCCAGTCCCAGCCCACACGTGCCTGCCTACCATCTTTCTGGCCCTCCGCAGCTGCTCTCGTCCACCTCTGACTCATTGGGCTTCCCAGCCACCTCCCACCATTCCGGAGGCAGGGAGGCTCAGCTCCCATGGCTGCCATTGGAGCCTTGGGAATTTTCCCAAAGCAGAGGTTTTTAATTTTGATGAAATCCAATTTATCAGGTTTTTTTTTTTCTTTTATGGGTTGTGCTTTTGTGATATATCTTAAGAAATGTCTGCTTAATGCAAGGTCACAAAGATTTTCTCTAAGGCTTTCTTCTAGAAGTTTTATAGGTTTAGGTTTTATGTTAATATCTGTTATCTATTTTGAGTTGATTTTTATATAAGATGAATAAAGGTCCAGATTTGTTTTTTTGAATATGGGGGTCCAATTGTCCCAACACCGTGTGTTGAAAAGATTAAATTGCCTAAATCTTTGTCAAAAATCAATTGACCATATCTCTGTGTTACTATTTCTCTATCTGTTCTCTTCCATTGATCTGTCTTTTGTCAATAACACATTGTCTTGATTATTGTAGCTTTTTAGTAATTCTTCAAATCCTTCAACTTTGCTCTTTTTCAAATCTTTTTTGGCTCTTCCAGTCCCTTGTTTCTCCATAAAAATTTTAGAACCAATTTGTCAATTTCTATTTTTTTTTTTTTTTTTTTAAGATCCTACAAGGGCTTTGATGGGAATTGTGTTGAATGTATAGGTCATTTGGAGGAGAATTGACACCTTAAAGCCTTCAGGATTTTATTTAACATTTCCTTTCTGGCTCTTGCCCCAAGCAACAGCCCTTAGAAGGCTTAGTTAAAAAGATAAAAAAAATAATTAGAGCGATAGTGGGGAAAGACCGGAAGAAGGGTTAACCTTCCCAAGTCCATTGTGTATGTTGTTGAGATACAGAGAGAGAGATCGTGTTAACATCAGACAATAATGGTGTCGGAATCCCATCTTCAAGCCCACTTTGGGGTAAGCTCTGACGACTCTGGTTAAAATACCAATGCCAATGGGAAAGGGCCACCCAGGAAATTGGCAACTCAGCTGACTCCATGCCTCTAAGCAAGTCCCCGTCGCAGGGCTTGGAGGAGAGTGGGTGTTGGTGGGGACAAGAACATGAGCTTTAATTTAGGTCCTGCCTCTCCTAGCTGTGTGATCCCCGAGAAACCACTTAGTATCCCTGCACCTCAGTTTCTCTGCCGTAAACTGAGCTGCAGGGTTGTTTCAGGAATATGTAGCTATATACTTAATGCGAGGTAAGGCGCAACGAGCCGGAAGTATTGTTAGGATGAAGAGCCGGGGGCTCAGAGAACTAAAAAGAAAAGTCTGGGCTGGCCCTGCAGTGCTGGAGTGCGGGGGTGGGGTGCAGCCACAGGACAGCACGAGGGCCCTGGTGAGTCACGGTTCCTTGAACAAAGATTGTAAATGAAGGACTGACTGGAGGGGAAGGGAGGAGAGTAGGGGGCTAACGGGATCAGGATGCTGGCTTTGACCTCTTAGTCTTCATTCAGCTCACATCTACTGAGCACCTACTACGTGCCAAGCCCTGGGCCTATCCTGCCCTGTAGGCCCCCATCATCCAGGTGGGCAGTGCTCTGATGGAGATGGGCCTGCATGCTGCAAGACCGAAGTGCCTTTGGGGGGACAGCTTAGAACACGTGTCCTTCAGAGGGGATGTGACGCTGCAGTCATGAAGGGCCATCAGTTCCCCCAAGAGACCAGCAGAGGAGGCCCCCCCAGGTGGCAGGGATGGCACAAGGGCCGGAGGCTGGGTTGGGCATGGCTAGAGGAAAGCCATGGAGGAGGCCGCAGAGAAGGGGGTTGGGGTGCCGGCTGAGGCGCTCGATCACCCAGACGATGGGAGGTCATGGAAGGGGCTGACACAGGGATTGACAGGGTTAGATCCTTGGGTGGAGAGTTCTATTGCGGCGACCGTGGCAGGAGGGGGAGGCTGGAGTGAAGAGCCCAGGGGAGAAATAGAAGGACCCGGAGGATGGATGCCCTGGCTCCCAGCCCAGCAAAGCCACCACCAGGCTGCCCTTCCTGACCTCGGTTTCCCCACCTGCAAAAGGTCATCCTAATGGCCTTTCCTGTTCTGGGATGCCCCTCAGAGCTTTGCCTCCCAGCCAGGCCTGTGGCAGCCTGAGGAAGCAATGCTGGGATGAGGTTCTCAGAGGGTTTCAGAAGGAAGGGTTCCTTCATGTCCCTGCCAACCCCTGGCATGGCTGGCCTGGCTAAAAGCGAGGTGCTGTTGAGTCCGGGCTTCTGTGAGCTGCCCCATTAATATTCCCTCCAGAAAGCCTTGCCAGACAGGGAGGAGGCAGGGGGCAGATGGGGCACTGAGAGGCCAAGTAATCTGCTTAAGGTCACCCAGCAAAGCAGCAGCAAGCTGGACCAGGCCCCAAGCCTCCAGATGTCCAGTCTGATGCCCTGCCCACTGGACCATGAGGCCTTTAATGAGGCCACCTCCGCAGGGACTGTGGGCTGGCCCACCGCCCAGGGCCGGTGACTTGCCAGGCATCCCAATCAGCCATTCCAAGAGGCTCTGCCCTCAGCAGCCAGGCACACAGAGGCTGGGAGTGAGCGTGTCAGCTGAGACTGGTGGTTCTGCGAGGTGGCCCTCTGGTCTGAGCATGCCTAGCCCTTCTGGCCAGGATCCCCAAAGAAGAAAGCGCTGTGTTCAGAAAGGGGCCAGGCATATCTCAGGGGCTGGAGTGGCCTCCGTAGGCAGCGTCCCTCGCAGGGCTCCCTCCTGAGCTAGGCCTCAGCACCTGGCCCGGCCCCGCAAGCCTTCCTGGGCTGCAGAATCTACAGTCCGTGTCAAAAGCATCAGGGGCCAGCACAGCCCGCCTCTCTTCTCCATCCTGGAGACCATAGCCAGAGGCTACAGAGACAGCCCTGGGCCCAGCTCTCTATGTATAGAGGAGGGCACAGAGGTTCAGAGCGGGGCAGGACTGGGCCTGGGTCGCCCAATGAGATGGTGACAGAGGCAAGATTCCAATGGGGTCTCCTGACTCCTAGGCCAGCCCTCCTGCCCTGCCGCGTTAGGTCTGAGCTTTGTCCCCAACCCAGTGACCCCTGGAAAAGCCACCCCCTGCTAAGCCATAACTAGATCCCATGATGCCCAGGCCGAGCTCCTGAGGCTTGGCTCCCTCTTTCCCTCTGGGCCTTGCTCTCCTAGTGGGAGAAGACCTGCCCGAGGTTGCTGAGGAGAAGTCTGTGGCGAAAGCCCACAGACGGGGCAGACCAGAGCAGGCAGAGTGGCCTCAGCCCTCACCCTGGGGCTGCTGGCTGGGCTTCGGTGGGAAGAGAGAGAAGGCTGCCCCGGCCGCTGAGGGGGCAGGAGGCTGGGCCAACCACACCGTCGGGGGCCTGGGCCTGAGTCTCAGCCCCGTGGCCTCTTCAGCCCTTGGGGTCTTGGGTTGCCATTTGCACTTGGGACGAGAGGATGACACATGGCGGGAGCGCCCTGGGGACCCCTCTGGAGCTAAGTCTCCTGGGGTGCCAGGGCAGCCACGAGCATGGCTAGCAGCATGGTGGGGCCGTGCCTCTCTCCGCCTGCTGCCCGCCCCAGTGTAGCTGGCAGTCGGGCTCGGCCTGGGCCAGGGGGTGCCATTTTTTTCCCAGGGCTTAACCTCCCCCTCCCCTCCCCTTTCCTCTCTTTAGTTTCCACACCCTCCCCCCAACACACACACCTCAAAGAGACTCAATTCATTTCATCCCCTCCCCCACCTTATCCGAAGCCCTTCCAAGAACCTTCCCCGCTGCCCCCCGCTTCCCCCCTGCCCCAGCCTTTTGGGGGGCGGGTGGGGGTGGGTCACCGAAAGAAGGGGCTGGGGAGAGGTAAAGTAAAAAAGCACATGCCCAACAACAACAAAACCCCCCAACACCCCACATTATGTTCCATAAAGCTGGAAATACACAACAAGCCGGCATCTGTGTGGAATAATAAAACCGGGTGTGGACGTGTCGTTCTCACAGGGCATTTGGCTGAGCCCGGGCAACGCGAAAGCATGCATAGTTAACACTCCTGACTGTGTGAAACCCTTTGTCGCCGGCCCTGGCTCCGCGAGGGACCCAGGGCCCGCGGCTTGGCAAGGGCCCGAGACATTTCTTGGAATGGTTTCTTGTTCATCACTGACACTCGTAATGAGAAATTTATACACCATCCTAAGCGGATAAATTAATTTCAAACACTTTAGACTGTGGAAGACAATGGTTCCTGGCAGGACCCTTTATCACCCGTTTTATTAAAAAAAAAAAGAAAAGAAGAGAAAAGAAAAGAAAGAAAGAAAGGAAGGAAGGAAGAAAAGAAGAAAGAAAGAAAGAAAGGAAGGAAGGAAGAAAGGAGAGAAAAAAACCCAGCCCTCGAGCCGGTCCAAACACAACCTGGGTGCCTGGCTCCAGTGTTTGCCGTCCCTGGCTGGGGGAGACCCCGCGCGGCCCCATGTGGGTCAGGGGCCCGTGGGTCACTTTTTAAACTTCATTAAAGTGTGTGCATCTCCTCAGGAGTTCTCCCCTGGCCCCCGGGGGGGGGCACAACTTCCGCTCACCCCTGGCTCCATCCGAGGTTGGCATTGTGGTCAAGAAGTGGGGTTTCTCAGGCTGCGTTTGTGAAAGGTAATTAAATTGTGATAATGTTTCCATTCAGATCCCAGACTCGGGTGAAGGCCGGGGACTCGTCAGACAGACATGTTCTCGGCGTCCACTGAACACGCAGGCCAGCCTGGCAAGAGGCCCTGCCAGGGGCCACGGGGTGTCCCAAGCCTTCCTCACCCGCCAGGGACGGCCTGCTCCAGGCCCCATGCACCAAAGAGCCGGCAGCAGGAGCAGGCCGTGCCCTCGAGGTCCCTGTCATCCCTTCAGGATGGCCCTGTGTTTTCGGCTGGGGCTGTGGCAGCCGGTTACTGTGGGTGCAGAGGGGAACAGGTGGGGTGCTGGGCTCCCTGCAGCCCCAGGCCTTCAGCTGCCCCCCCTGGAATGCTGGGAATGAGACCGGGGTGCAAGGCTGACTCTTCCAGGGCAGAAAGGCCATTCTTTTTCGGCCATTCCTTTTTTGGCACTCTGCTGGTCGGAATAGTGTCCAAGAGCTCCTCCGAGGGGCAGCCCACCTTTCGGCTGCAAATCTCTCCTCCCGGCAACCCCTGACTATGCTGACCCCGGCTCAGCCCTCCCTTTCCCCTTCTCACCATTGTCCCAACACCACCCCACCTTTCACTTCAGGGACCCCAGCCCACCCAGCCCACCCAGCCCCACCTCTGCCGGCTGCCCCACCCTTTAGCTCCTGGGAACCTCCACTGGGAGTTCTGGTGACTCCCCCACGCACTCACAGGTCCCACCTCCTGGACAGCAGCCCCACCCTTTTCCAAGTTGGAGCCTACATAGAAAGTTAGCCATTCATGGGCATTCTGGAGACCCTAAAGACACCCGAGGGCAAAAAACAAAAAACAAAACCCAAAAAACCCTAAAAAAATTATGTTTTTTTCCTCTATTTTATGAAAGTATGCTAGGAAAATAAAATGTATAAGGGAGCATACTATAAATAAATAACCAATTTAAATAAGCTTCCAAAAGCCTTCCTTCAAAAATTAATTAAATGAGAAACAGCTGCTTCCATAACAAAACTTGTTTTTGTGTCAGGTTTAATGCTTAATGTGTCTGCATGTGATGCTGGAGCAAGAGGTTTATTTTTTTAATTTTTTAATTTGAAAATAATTATAGACCCACCAAAAAAATTGCAAACATCGTAGGGAGACGTCCTGTCTCCCCATGGCCCAGCTTCGCACGGTGGTGAGGGCTTCCGTGACCGTAGCGCGCTGCCCAAATGCAGGAAACCCACCAGCGGTCTTTAATGACATCGTCATAACCCCCTTCGATGAGAAGCACTATTCACACAAATAGCTGATGAAAATGTAAAACCATCTTACAATGGTTGAAACTATATTTTAAGAACCTGAAAACTGCTCCTTGTCTTCCATTGACAAATGTGAGGTTGAAATGTCTTATGATGATACACGCGGGTTTCATACCCCATTGCATGTTTTCATGGGAAGTGTTTTTCAAGAATGCTGCAGTATCTCTGGTTTTGTGGTTGGCTCGGTCCCCTGCAGCTGGTGACCAAAGGCCCCTCGACCGGTGACTAGATGCGTGCAGACCCGGGGCTGCAGCCCGGCTGGGCTTCTGGGAGTGCCCGCTCTGCCGGCCATTGGCTGCCATCTTGCCCCCTCTCTGGCCTTCCTGCCTGGCCACACCTGCAGGGGAGGGTCCTAGTCTGGAGCAACAGGAACACAGTCCCCTCTGGCCATGTCGCGGCTAGGCGAACCCCTGTGTGTTTTGTCCCATCGTTTTCCCCCTTGCTCGGCGGTGACCTCTATCATCACACAGATCACACTTCCGGCATGTTGGCGTCCCTGGTGGATGTCTGCCACAGAAGTGTAGCTTCCCGAGGGCCAGGCGGGGTCTGATTCTTCCCGGTGCTCCCGGCACCCTGCCCAGAGCCTGGCACCCAGTGGGCGCTCAGGGTCTGCGGAACGCAGAAGCCTCCCTCACGGGTTCTCTGTGATCTCTCGTTCTCTACCCGAACATCCCCCACGACAGAGCGCTCCCTGCTTCACAAACCAGCCCATTTCAGCGTGTGCCAGATTGTTTGAACATTCTTCCTGTAAAGTACTGAAATAGCTCTCCTTCTGCCCTCTGGAGTTATTCCCGTATAGGCTTCCCCACAGCAGATGTCCTGACCCCCAACCGCTCTCGGCTGATGCTCCAGCAGCACCAGGGCCCTTCTTGAAGCTGCTCTGGACAGAGATGCCCCAACAGTCATGAGCTGCCATGGCCGGAGCTCCCTGCAGCGGGGCACCATCTCCCACAGGCTTCCCTCCTCCAACGCAGACATACCTGTGCCCACTCCCTGCCAGCCCTTCTCCAGGCCATGCTGGTGACAAGGCCGAAGAGCACCTGCTCCAGGAGCTTTTATGGAGTGGGGACGAGTGGGAATAAGGAAGCACATGAATAAGCAGGAGCCTGGCCTAGCCACCCTGTCACCATTCAGTTGGCTCACCCCAAGAGTGCGGTTGCCCTCCTAATTCCTGAGTCCTTTTTCCTTGAGCTGCCTCTACTGAGCCAGCTCCCCTCCTCTCTGCTCCCCCTCCTCCTTGACTCTCCCTCTTCCCTGGTTCATCCTTCTCCTTGACTCCTCCTCCTCCCCTGGACTCTTCTTCCTCCACAGCTCACCTTCCTCCCTGGTTCTCCTTTCTCTTCCTTCCCTTCCTCTCTGGCTCCCCTCCTTCCCAAGCCCCCCCCCCTCCTTATCTGCCCCTTCCTGCCTCTCTGCTCTTCAGCTCTCATCCCTCCCTGTGTCCCCCCCTCCTGACTCTCTGGCCTCCCTGGCTTGCCCTTCTCCCAGCTCACCACCTCCCTACTCGCCCCCTCCCTAGATCCCCATCTCCCCAGCTCACCCTCCTCCCCAACTCTTCTGACTGGTCTTCTGAATCCAAGGGCAGGCCTCACATTTCTTTTTTTTTTAAAGATTTTATTTATTTATTTGACAGAGAGAGACACAGCGAGAGAGGGAACACAAGCAGGGGGAGTGGGAGAGGGAGAAGCAGGCTCCCCGCAGAGCAGGGAGCCCGATGCGGGACTCGATCCCAGGACCCTGGGATCATGACCTGAGCTGAAGGCAGTCGCTTAACCAACTGAGCCACCCAGGCGCCCCCAGGCCTCACATTTCTTACTGGAAAATCCTGTCTTGGTGGGTTCAATTATTTGTGCTAATGGATCAAGCAGACCCCCGAGTATGTGAGCTGGGGCCTCCGTGTGTCCTCCAGGTCCCCACCTCAGCATGGGGGAAATCCACAGCACACAGCGAGCCCTCAGAAGGCTAGGCTAAGCCCTGGGTTGTCCCCAGCTGGGCACTCAGCAGACCTGAGTAGGGTCCGGAGCTTCTGAACCAAGTAGGGAAAGTAGAGAAGGTTCGGGAAGATGTGGCAGCACCACGTGGTGGGGCTGGCCCAAGGTGGGTGTTCGGAGGGCTATCAAGTCCTGCGTCCCATTCACAAACCGTGTGCCTCAGGCTCCAGGGCTGCCCCTGGAGGGCCAGACTCCACGGATAACGGACCCTGGTCACTTTCTCCTGAGTAAACCTCTGCCCGGACTTCTCACAGTAAGGGAGAGTCCAAACTCTTTGCTAGGACCTACAAAGCCTGCAACCACCTGGCCCTGCCCTCTGACCCCTGGCTTTGTCAGGTTCAGCCACTCTGGGCCTCTTTCTGTTTCTCAGCCTTCGCATGGCTCAGGGCTCCTCCTTCAGGCTCAGATGTCGCAGCCACAGAGTGGTCTTCCCTGACCACCTGACTTAGCGTCAGGTTGGTCTGCCCTGTGCGCTCCAGCCAGTGCCCTTCCTCGCCCTGTGCTCGCCGGAACGCCGAGCCGGGCATTGTGCAGGCTCTGAAGGTAAAGGGCCCTCTTAGCAGGAGCCTTGTGACTTTGGGCACTTAGGCGCGCTGCGCCTCAGTTTCCCTTATCTGTCTAGTAGAAGTAATGATAGCCCCTACCTCACAGGATTTTTGAATTTAGAACAATATCTGACACAAATAAATGTTTTTGGCTATGTTGTCACTTTTTCTAAAATTACCTAATTCACCTTCCTGTGTATTTTTTTTTTTTTAATTGTTTGTCTCCTCTAGTCCAGTCCCTGGACTTTTAGGGCAGGATTCCTCCAGATACTCCTGTTTCCCCTGTATCAGCAGGACCTAGAATGTGTCCAAGTGGTACTGGGTGTTTTCCGAATATTGGTTGGATGAAAGAATGAACGGAGTCTGGAAGGAGCCCTTTCTTACCTTCTTCTCCAGGTTCTTGGGAATTGCAACCACATCAGGACAAACTCTGTTGGACCTCCGTTCAAGTTCGGGCCCCACTACTTTCCAGCTGTGTGGCCTTGAGTGAGTCACATCCCCCGTCTAAACCCCAGCTTCCTCAAGCATGATATGAGAACAATAAAAAGGTCCCAAGCCTCAGACAGTGGTTGTGAGGATTCAGCTAAAGTATGTTTGTAAAATTCTTAATAATTCTTTTCTCCTCCTGAGTAGCTTTTTCTGTCACCTGAATTTGATAAGCAGATTTTCTCATTCTTTTTTTTTTTAAGATTTTATTTTATTTATTTGACAGAGAGAGACCACAAGCAGGGAGAGCGGCAGGCAGAGGGAGAGGGAGAAGCAGGCTCCCCACTGAACAGGGAGCCCGATGCGGGGCTCGATCCTGGGACCCTGGGATCATGACCTGGGCCAAAGGCAGACGCTTAACCGACTGAGCCACCCAGGCATCCCAGATTTTCTCATTCTTTATTGAATGCATTGATAATACTGTTCCAAGCAGGAGCAGATCACACACTAACAGAGCTCTATCTCGCTCTGCTGGAGACCTCCACTGGGTTGATCCGAGGCCAGTGGTCATTACCCTTTGAATACAACTATTTAACGAGTTGAAAGTCCAATGACCTGTTCCAACATCGACGCGGCCGTTCCCGACTCGCTCCGCTCCATGAGCCCAGCCCAGCAGAGCCCGTGAACAATCCAGGTGGATACTGTCACTGATTCCAGCGCATCTGACATGAGAGACTCTTGGAAATACGTGTTTAAAATAAACCTCCTTTCTGCTGGCCACTTCCTCTGACCTCTGAAGCTCTTATGTCCATGAGAGAGAAAGAGATGAACTTGACATGATCTTTTCTCTGGAGAAGCACATTCCTTCTAGACTTTTTCCAAACCCTTCTCCATGTTTCGGGAGAGAATGTGGCTGGCTTATAGAGAAAGGAGAAGGAAAGCAATGCAGTAGACCCTTGAACAACGCATTGAACCGCCCAGGTCCACTAATATCAGATTTCTTTTTCATAAATACAGCGCAGTACTGTAAATGTATTTTCTCTTCCTTATGATTTTCTTAAGATTTTATTTATTTATTATTTGAAAGAGAGAGAGAAAGTGAGCGCACAGGGGGAGGAGCAGAGGGAGAGAAACAAGCAGACTCCGTGCCGAGCGCAGAGTCTGGCACGGGGCTTGATTCCACAACCCTGAGATCATGACCTGAGCTGAAACCAAGAGTAGGATGCTTTACCGAGTTACCCAGGCACGCCCCGCCCCTTTCGCCACCTTATGATTTCCTTAATAACATTTTCCTTTCTCTAGCTTACTTTATAGCAGGAATAGACTATACAATATATAGAACTTACAAAATATGTGTTAATAGACTGTTTATGTTACTGGTAAGGCTTCCGGTCAATAGTAGGCTATTAGTAGTTAAGTTTTGGGGCAGTCAAGGGTTATATGCAAATTTTCAATTGTGCAGGGGGTTGGCGGCCTGAACCCCCCGCGTTGTCCAAGGGTCAGCTGTATTGCATTTGGCCCTCTTGGAAAATCTCATGCATTATCTTGAGCAACTCTCAACATCAGCCCGTAGGGTATGTGTTATTATCCTAATTTCACAGATAAGGAAAGTGAGGCTTAAGGATTTACTTAAGGTCACACAAACCAGTAGAGATTCTATCCCACCTCTTTCTAATTCCAAACCCTGCTCTCTTTCCCCAACACCACACTGCCTTCCGCCAGCAGTACTTGCTAAAAATGCACTTTCTTCCCATTTGCAGGATGACAAATTTGGTCATGTATCCCGCCTCCAGCTCTCCATGATTTCTCCAAGATTCCTGAAGGAGGGTCTGAGTTCACATCTGCAAATTCCCTGGTATCCTGGGAGGTCATTTGTCTGGGCCAAGAAGCTGGAGCTCCATCTGAGGCCACCAGGTGCTCCCTGACCATCCCCTCCCCTGTCTCATGGATGTACTCCCCCATCTGTGATGTGGGCCAGCCCCCCGTGGGATGGCCCTTCTCCTGGCTGCCACAGGGAACCTCAGCCCTCTCTGCTCCAGTCCCCACCATATGAAAATTATTAAGCCTTCCACATGCTCTTACTCATAGCTGTGATGCCCAGTAAATGAGAAAGGCCTCCTTTCAAATAAATAATGACCACTGTTGACAATGGAAGTATAAACATGACCTTAATACATGAATCGCTAATCATCGTCCCTGTTAATAGACACTCTGTCTTTGCTGCACACACATGTGGTTCAGGACTGATGCTCAGCATTAGCCTGGAGGGGCCAGCTAGCCCTCTGGGTCATCTACAATGCAAATCAAAGTAGGGGGCCTGCATGCCCTCAGTCCCCCCCTCCCCACCCCGTACTACAGGGTAGCTGAGTTAACTTCTTGGATAGCTCAGGAAATCTGGATTGTACTCACACCCTGGGAGAGCGCTTTCTCTGTTTAGTTCAGAATATTTGGGTCCTCAGGAGACCAACACAAACACTCACGCATGCGTACTCACCTGTGTGAGGCCCATTTGGATTTTTCAAGGGACCTCATCCAGTTGTGTGGAGAAATGAGAGAGGGGCAAGCCACTTGCGTAGAAGCAAGGCTCTGGGTGCCCCCTGGTTTCACACATCATGTGCTTTACATACAGATTATGCAGAATTTCCCCCTGTAATTTTTAAGTTTGGCTGCAAGTAACAGAGATCAAAATAACAATGCTTAAGGGAAATCAAATCTGATTTCTTTGCTGTAAAACAGTCCAGAGACAGGCCATCTGGGCTGCTTTGGTGGCTGTCTCCATGAAGCCCCCAGAGGCCCAGGCTCCTTCTAGCTGGTTGCTTTGCCCTGTGTGGCCTCCATTCCTAAGGACTTCATCCCCAAATGGCCATTCTGGTCATCCCCAAATTCCAGCCTTCTGGAAAAAAGAACGGATAGAGAAGGGGTAAGAGTACATAGCAGTCTCTTAAGATAAATTCCCAGAAGTTGCCACATGACTCTTCCGTCAACCAGAAGTTAATTATGTGTCATATTTTGCTGTGAGGGAAGCTGGGACACAAAGTCTTCAATCCAGGTGACCCACTGCAATGGGGAGGGGGAATGGATATGTTTGGACAAATAAGGACCTCATCCTATGGAATAGGTCTCTTTGATGGCCTGGTGGGAGGCTGCATGCCCCAGGACCCACAACCAATATTTATTTCTCTTACAGCCAGAAGCGATGTCAGGAATGGGCCAGCTCAGTCCTCTTCCTCCTGTTTCTCAGGTGTTGAAACGAGGCCGACGAAGGGGAAATGAGCCTCACAGGTGGCCAGGGGATGAAAATGCTGAGTGGCCCCTCGATCCCCACACTCTCATCCCCAGCCCCACCTACGCACTCAGGTGCTGTTGCATTCCGGTCCCTGGAAGCAGCCTGTTTGTGACAGAGAAGGGAGATCAGCAGAAGAGGGTAAAGTGGTGGTGAGGAATGGGAGAAGAAATCCCTGAGAACAGCTAGAGGCCAGACATCAGACTGGACATTTGACAGCCATTGTCTTACTTTAAAACTCCCACATCTCCCAGGGTGCCTGAGTGGCTCAGTCTGTGAAGCATCAGACTCTTGATCTCAGTTCAGGTCTTGATCTTTGGGTCATGAGTTCAAGCCCCACACTGAGCTCCACACTGGGCATGGAGCCTACTTAAAAAAAAAAAAAAAAAAGAAAGTTAAAACTCCAACATCCCCATAGGGGGATAAGTGCTATTAATTTACAGATGGGGAAACTGAGCCTTGGAGAGGCTACAACCTTCGTCCAAGGTTTAAGTGTTAAATAGCATGAGGGGGTGAAGGGCGCACTTGCGTCTGTCTCATCTTTCTGCTGCACCTGGAGGCCCCTATGTCACCCTAAAGCTTTGCGCAGTGGCAGTATCGTAGCCAACGAGATTTATCCGAGGCGCGATTATTGCTAATTGAAACCCTATGTCACCCCAAGGCCATCTTGGCTCCTGAGTCCGAGTGGCCCCTATGCTGCTCCTTGCTGGCATGCAGGAAGGAAGAGTGGTGTCTAGCGTCAGTCATGTGCCTTCTGGGCCCAGGGCTTCTCTCTAAGTCCCTCCTGTCCCACCCCACACATAGCCATGCTGCCTACTGTCCTTGTTCCCAGCCAGGCAGGAGCGTGTTCAAATCCCAGCTCCCGCTCCATTCAGTCAACAGACATTTAATGAGCTCAGAAAGGTTCCAGGCACTTTGGACAAGCAATCCATTATTTATAAATTGGGCACAGCTACGTTGCAAGACTGTGGGGAAGAGGCCATGTCAGGTAAAAGGAACTCTCCCCTAGAAATGTTGGACCTTCTCCTCCTGCATCTGTCTAAGCCCATCTCTGCTGTTGGCCTTTGGGGCCTTGTTGCCCTCCCCTATCTCTGGTGTGGAGGGGTCTGCTGTACCCCAGAGACAGACCCGGGAATGCCCTCAAAAACCTGACTCTCCCCACTGCTCCCACACCCCTGCCACCACCCAGTTCCCTCCCTGCATCCCCAGTGCCCAGCACCAGTCATTCTGGAAGGAATCCATCCCGGGAAGCTTTGAGAAGCTCCCGGGCTGACAGAGGCTGCTTGGAGGTGTGGGTTGTCCAGAAGAGTCTGCTGATGGCCCGGTGACCCCCCTCAAGGGCCTGACTCCACATCGTTCTCCCTGGCTGCATGGGGAACCTGGTGAAAATGTGCCGTGTGGTGACAGCCTTAAGCCCCGATATCCTATGAAGGTCCCACCCAAGTGGGCTGTAACAGAAGCAGTCATGACCACTGCCCCAGGCTGGAGGGGTGGGGGCATGTGAGAAAAGGGCCTGCTGCCCACCAGGACCCTGCTGGGGCTTCTTGTGTGGGCTCAGGGACCGCCGGAGTATTGGGGTCTGTGGGCCCGGGTAGGTCACATATGTCCTGCTCCCTTCCTTGGCTTTGCCCACTCCTTTCCTTCTGCCTGGAGTGCTCCTTTTGACTGCTTTTGTCCAGATAAGTCCCACTTGTCCTCATGGCTTAGAACAAGTGTCTCTTCCTTCGGGGAGTCCCTCAAATGCTGCAAGATTGGGCAGCCTCCATGGGGTTCTCCCAGCTCCATCAAAGGATGCTTATCTGGGAGCAGCACCTTGGGAGCAGGGTCCAGGCCTGGTTAACCTCCGAGGCCTCTGGAAATGTCTGCCAAATGAGTGAATGGAGCTCTTGGGCCTGTAACAAAGTGAACCCTTAGCAAATGTTGGCTGGAAGGATGCACGATTGATTTTATGAATGAATAAAGTTTCCAGGAAATGGGAGTGGGAAACATGGGGACGAGATAAAGACATAAACCTCACCTTTGTTCCAGTTACCCAGGACCATTCCATGGCCCATGGCAAATGGTAATAGCAATGGATGCTTATATTTTGCTATGTACCAGCACCTCTGTAAGCACTTTGTATATAACCCATTTAATCCTCACAGCACCACTGTGAGAAAGGTACTTGTCTTAGTCTGCATGGTTTGGTGTAACAAACCATAGACTAGGTGGCTCAAACAACGCAGATTTGTTTTCTCCATGATCAGGGTGCCCAGCATTGCCAGGTTCTGATGAGAAGTCTCCTGGCTTGCAGACTGCCACCATTTTGCTGGGTGCCGCCTGACCTCTTCTTTGTACACAGCAGGAGAGGGAGAGCAAGCTTTCCAGTGTCTCTTCTTAGAAGGGCACTAATCCCATCATGAGGCCCCACCCTCATGACTTCATCTGAACCTAATTACCTCCCCAAATGCCTCACCCCCACATACGATCACACTGGGGGTTAGGGCTTCAACATATGAATTTTGAGGGGACATAATTCAGTCCACAGCAGCACAGCGTACCTGTCAGTTTGGGCTGGGTTATGTCATGGCAACAAACAATCGCAACATCTCAGTAGCTTAGAACAACAAAGGTTTATTTCTTGCATATGCTGCATGTCCAACTCAGGTCGGCGGGAGTGTCCGCTTTTCATGGTCACCATGAGAGTGGTGGTGGTTCAGAGAATGTGGCAAATCACTTACATTTTTTATTGGCTAAAGAAAGTCACAAAGCTACAGCTAAATTCAAAGTCGGTAGGGAAAAAAAACCCGAAGTAGGTAGGGAAACAAAATCACTTTTGTGAATATTCCAATTATGTTAAAAGAATATACTGTCTAAAAAAAAAATAGATAAAGTGTATGATCCTGTCACGTGTCCCAAAGAAGGACTAGACTATTTGTGAACAGCCCAAATGACCCAAATCATCTTATCCCCATTTTATGGATAGACAAACTGAGGCAAAGAGAAGTTAAGAAAATGTGCCCAAGGTCACTCAGCTAGTAAGTGGCAGAGCCAGGATTTGCACCCAGGAAGCCCAGTGGCGGAGTTTGCGACCCTAACTGCTACTCCGTAGTGATCCTGGCAAGGCAGTCCTCCGGCCCTGTCTCCTGCTGTCCCTGGGAGCCCCCGGAGAATGGCATTCTCTTGCCCAGAGTAACACAGACAGCGTGTGAGTGATTGTGTTCGATTGAACTAGATAACACAAGGCACTGACTTCACAGTTGTGCTGCAAGCAAATATATACACGGATATATACACACCGATAGTCACTGATATATACAGCACTTCCACATCTGGAGTTTTCCCAGATGGTCTCAAATTCAAATGCAGCCCCATCTGTTCCTACCAGTGTCCCCACAGTCTTCAGAGCCTGTGTCTCACTCCTTGCCACCGAACACTCCATGACTCTGCTCCAGGGTCCCCGAGATGCCTTACCGTGGCCTTGTCCCCATCTGTACCACGAACGAACCTCCTGGCGAATCCAAAAGAACATCACTGCTGCCCTCCACATTCTGCTGGGCTTCTAGGTGACTTCTTCTTTTGGACAGGTACCTAGTGGGCAAGGCCAACCCGGCCACTTCGTCCTGGCATCTCCAGGGGCCCAAGTGGATTCTTGGTGGAGTGAATTAATTAAAGTCCTGCATGGCATGTGAGTGAAGAGGACCAAATGGAGAAGAGCTCCTGGTCAAGAGCCCCTTTCATCCCGGGTTAAAGCTCCACAGAGTCTGTGTAGGACGTGGGTGGGGCTTGCTGCCATTGCTCTGTGCATCCGTGCCTGGCCATCCTGGGAGCCCAGAGTGAAATGGATGGACAGACGGATGAGGGACAGATGGATGGACAGCGGAGGTGTAATCCCTAAGCAGCTACATACCAAGTCTTGTCAGGACCAGGAGCCCCTCTGATCCTCAGATGAGTAAAAGCTTGTGTGAATGAATGAATGAATGAATGGGTAAGGCCAGAGGCCGGCCCAATTCCCCAGGTGACATCACAGAGTGCCCCAAGGCCCTCAGGTTCTTGCCCCGACCCCCGTCACAGCCCCACCAAGGGCGTGAGTCCCCTGACTGAAGGGAATCGGCTGTGCCTGGCATCGCGTACCAGGCCCCGCACGCAAGGTGCGGGAGAAGGCCGAGAGCGCCTTTTGGACAGCTTAGCTCTTGGCGAGATTAAGCCGGCTCTCCACAGAGGGGCCCGTATTGCAGGCCTGCAGGGAGGGCCCGGCCCGCCGAGTTTGCACCTTTTTACCCGGCATCTGTCCCTGGGATCAGGAGAGCTGGGAGGCTGGATTAGATGGGTCAGCGCCCTGATTGACAGTGACATTTCCTCCCGCGCCCCCGCCTGCCCCCCAGCCTCTCCCGCTGTTCCTCTCCTGCCTCACTCGGGCCCCATCCTGTTCCCGAAAGCGGGCGATGCCTTCTAATCTCCTTACCAGGAAATTATTTTCCTGGGTGTGAAATCCCTGTCCGAGGGGAGGGCAGCAGATCAGCCCTGCCCTGGCCTGGAGGCTGACCGCAGGCCTATCTCCCGGAGACATCTGGCATGGCAGTGGGGGCGGCCACAGCGAGAGATGGGCAAAGCTTGGGCAATTCCACCCCCAAATGTGGCCCTGACCTCCGGAGCGGGCTCCCCCAAACTGCCTCTTCCTGTCTCCATTCAAGAGACTTCTCGAAAATGATGCTTGTCTGCGGTTGGTGACTGTCCTCTCTAGGAGCAAGTGACATGGGGGTTGGGGAGAGTGGTCCTGGGAAGAACCTGCCCCAAGGGGGGCGCGGGCAGTGAGGCCTGGGACCCAGCCCTGGTCCTGGGCCAACTCACTCTGTGACTGGACACATCCCCACCTCTGTGGCCTCAGTTTCCCTCTGACTTCACCATGAACGGACTCTGAGATCAAACGTGGGGTCTATGCCCCACACCCCCCATATCCAGTGCATAAAATGTCAGAAACTCAGCAGAGGAAGTGGTGGGAAAACCACAGGGCCAGCCTGTTTAATTCATAATGTTAAAAACCTGTGGCCAGACCACGAGATGAACAGATGAGGGTGGCGGTTAGGTTGGCCCAACTACCCCACTTGGCTCGGTGACTTTGGCCATTGACCACTCCCCTGTGCCTCAGTTTCCCCAACTGTAAAAAGAAGATGACAATCACACTTACCCATAGGCTTGTGGCGAGGGTTTCAGTTGATTAATAATCATAAAATTCTTAGAATGGTCCCCGGCACAAGTAAGTACCTTATAAGGATGATGGTATTGCTGTTATTAGACTTGTCATATGGAAGGGCTCAACATATTATTTACTGTGGGTGGAGTTGTGTCCTCTGTAATGGTATGCTGAAGACTTAACCTCTGTGAATATGACCTGTCTGGGGAAACAGGGTCTTTGCTGATGTAGTCAAGTAAAAACGACTACAGTGAGGTGGGCCCCAAGCCAATAAGAAAGGTATTTGAGGGGCGCCTAGGTGACACAGTCGGCTAAGCATCCAACTCTTGGCTTTGGCTCAGGTCATGATCTCATGGCAAGATTGAGCCCCGCGTCAGGCTCTGTGCTCAGCGTGGAGTCTGCTTGAGATTCTCTCCCTCCCTCTCCTTCTGCCCCTCCCCACTGTACTCGCTCACTCTCTAATAAATAAATACATCTTTAAGAAAATAAAGACTGGTGTATGAAAAGGGGACAGACACAAAGAGACGGGCACACCAGGAGAAGACCATGGGAGGACAGAGGAGAGAATGCCAGGGAGTACCGGCCACACTAGAAGCTGGTAAGAAGCAAGCAAGTGTTCTGCCCGGAGTCTCGAGGGAGCAGACCCGCCCACAACTTGGTTTTGGACTTCAGGCCTTCAGCACCTTGAGAGTACTTTGTTAGAGCAGCCCTGGGAGGCCAACACAATAACAAAACGAATGACAGCAGACTAGGAAGGAAGCTTCCAGCAGAGGTGCTCATTTAGGGCTGGCGGATCCACACATGGGACACGTGAGGCTGTGCAGGGTCCGGGTCTCAGGAGGGGCCAGGGATCTGCTTTCCTCCTCCAGGCCTGGCCGTGGGCTCTGGTGTGGCTGACGGGGGACCTCAGAGCAGGCTCACCTGGGGGAAGCGCAGCTTTCTGATGTGCGTGTTTGACTTCTTGGCCACAGAGCAGCCATCAGAGGTGAAGAGGGTCTCGCTGACAGAGTCCAGGGTCCCAGGATCAATGACACCTTCGAGGGGATGTAGCTGCCTTTAAATCAGGCACTCTGCATGAATAGACAGAAAACAGGCCCCAGGGCAGGGTTTCTCCTCCCCCTCCAACTTCCCT
Source organism: Mirounga leonina (assembly GCF_011800145.1). Classification (NCBI taxonomy): domain Eukaryota; kingdom Metazoa; phylum Chordata; class Mammalia; order Carnivora; family Phocidae; genus Mirounga; species Mirounga leonina. The sequence goes on from NW_023270377.1 coordinate 100,949,748, forward strand.
CCTCCTCACCCAGGTTCACCTTCAGGAGACCCTGCGCCCCATGACACCAACTTAGTCTAAACACTTCAAATCTTTGCAAGACCCCAGGAGAACCGGCTGCCGCACAGCCTGCTCTGAAAGCCCCACAAGGGAGATGCTCGGGTCCCAGAAGAGAAGGGGAATTTCCTGCATGCTCCCCAGCCTTGGAGTGGGGCAGGGCATCTCCACTAGCAGGGCACAGCTAGGCCTATGTTACAGATGTGGAAACTGAGGCTCACTAGATTAAGCAACTTGCCCGAAGGAGCATACGAAGGAAAGGGCAGTCAGGCTTTGACCCCTTCCCTCTGACCCCACAGCTCGAGCCCCTTGCATGCTGTTTTCCTTTTTGAGGGGGAAAATTCCCCTCTGGCCCTTCTGAACCCCTCTACCTACCTTGTAAGCCCTTCCCCCTTTCCAGTATTCTGGAATACCAATGTCATTCACTCTTCCTTACAGGTACCGTTCTGAGGCCCCTCCTAAACCAATACTTTCCTCCTGGGCCCTTGAAATTTCAAGCTGCACAGAATAACAGACATGGGGACTTGGGAAGGCAAGAAGAATACTGGGTGCTTGAGTCCTACACTTAAATCGCCCACTACCTTCCTCTCTGACTCTGGGCAAAATACGGGAACGTCTGCGCCTCGAATGCCCTATCAGTTACTATTGCCAACTAGCAAACTGCCCCAAACTTAGTGACTTAAAAGCACTGGATTTCTCATGATCCCGCAGCTGGGGCAGGTCTCACTGGGCTCCATCCTGCAGCTTCAGTCATCTAGAGGCTCAACGGAGCCGATGGTCCTCGATGGCCTTACTCGCCTGTCTGGCATCTACTTAAGGCTGTTGGCTGGAGCACCTGATTCTGCTCTCCCTGGCCCCTCCAGCAGGATAGTCACACTTCCTTACATAGCCATGCTTTCTTTCCAAGAGTGCAAGCTCCAATGTACAAGTGCTTAGCGATCTTCTGCTGCATCATGCTGGATGATGTCTTCTTACCAGACAAGTCACATGGCCAAGTCCGGAGTCAAGGTCGGGGGCGGGGGCGAGGGGCACAGGGGCATGTATACCATGAAGTGGGATTGATAGGGGCCGTTTATATAATAATCTGCCATATCCTGCATGTCCCCAAATCAAATTTTTAGAAGGCAGAAAATCATATCTAGAAGATTAGGTGGTTCTGCTGTCCTCGTCTCTGCCATCACATAGCATTTATGGAGGAATTTACAGTCTAGGAAGAAATCACTTTCAACATGATAATGCTATTAATTTCTCCACCAACCGTCTGAGACAGGTGTCATTGGAGAAGTAGGACTCAGAAAAGCTAAAGTGACAGGCTAAGAAGTGGCAAAGGAGGCAGGACCCAGGCCAGACAGCACACTAAGCCCATTTGGCCATATCCATCCCTCTGAGCTGTTATCATTGGGTCCCTCCCAGTGAGCAGGGCTCAGCACTGGCTCAGGGTCTCTCCCCGAACAATGCAGCTATAGAAACTGTCTTAGAAAGAACTAAGGGCTGTGGTTGGGTTTTCCAACAGTCCTGAAGTCTGGATGAGAAGTGAGATGCCCACCCGTCTTCCAGAGAAGCTGACGTTGCTGCCTCCGGGGGCCACTCCCATGCATGGACATGGCTGTCCCACATTCCTGCCGTCTGATACGTGTCCACGGGGAATAGCTCATGTTGCTGCTAAATAAGAGGGCCCTGGAGGTCAGGTCCGGGGCTGCGGAGAAGGAGACAAGAGCAGGGAGTCCCCAGCCTTGGCAGCCAAGGCTTATGGCCTGGTGACCTTGTTTCCCTGCAGGGTGTGATACTAGAGCATCCGAGCGCGCAGAAAGTCCCTTTCTGGACGAAGGGCTGCTTCCTACTATAGACCTGGGCTTCCGTCTTGTCCAGGGTCCCACCAGGGACGCATTGTTCCTTCTGGCTGTGACGCCATCACCTGCTCCTAGAAGGGAACCTGCGTATTTAAGCCAGCAGCTCCCGAAGAGGGAAGATTCATTGTTTGCAATTGTTCGTATAAATAATGTGTGCTCCCTGTGGGAGGGAGGGGAGACTAGACCCCTGCAGTACTTCTCAGGGAACGGGTAGATCCCGGTTTGTCTTCCTTTCTGGATTGATTTCAGGTCACAAGTGTATGGGGACACCCATGACGCGCTGGAGTGGGTTCACATACACACGCCTGATGCGTAGGTATCCCATTTGCGGAGTATACACACAGCATACGGCGACATCCTACGTGGGTGTGTATTTGTGTACTTCACTATGAAGTCTGCATATCGGCACCACATATGTGCATACTCGTGTTGGGTGAGTGTGGCTGGACACGTACACTCACAGCAGGTATACGCCATGTATACAACTAGACATGTCATCTTGGGATACACGTGCTCGAACGTACTTCACACACACCAACACACACAAAGTGTGTGTTCATGTGTACTATGTGAGATTTGTCTATAAATACACACTTGAGTGTCAGGTATGTGTGCACATGTTATGTGTATGTGTGTGTGTCTTCATAAATACACAGTATGTCTACTCTAAATTCCTCTATACACAAACACTATGCATATAACGATGTGGATATGTGGGGCTCCATGGACACTGATGTGCCCGTTTTTGTCTTTGTGATAGGCTGTCACCTCCCGGCAGCCCTCCGGGGCCCCACGTCCCCCTGCAGGGTCTGTGCACAGCCCTGGTGCCATCCCCTTGTCCCAGCTTAGGTACTGTACCTCTTCCAGCCTGCCCATGATTCAATCCCCTAATCACGGAGCCTAATCTCTCTGGAATATCCCACTTGGAAAAGAGAGGGGACGTGGCTGATCCCCCAGCTGCTGGGGGCAGGGAAGGGACTCATTCCCAAACACTGCTAGTCCTTTGCCCTCTGCAATCTCTGGACACCCTGAGGACTCTCGGGTGGTGACTGAGACTGGGACCAGGTCACACTGAGCCTTGTTCTTGGCCCTGAGGGAGGGCCTAAGGGCCAGACCCTGGGTCTCTATGGGTTGAGGTCACTTTGGCCAGCTCTCTTCCCTCTGGACACACATGGCACCTCCTCTAGGAGGCCCTCCTGGCGTCCCTCATGCTTCCCTAAATCAACCTACTGCTCTGTTTGCTAATGTCTTACTTCTACTGGACTCAAGTCTCCTTAGGCTTCCTGTATTTTATCCAGCATCTACTTCTTATGTGTCGGGAAGGTAGAATGCACAGGAAGGAGGCGGCCCACCCACAGGAAACACACACACAGCACTTGGCTGAGCTTTCCAGAGCCACCAACGATGTGGTGGTGGTGGCAGCGGGGTGGGGGTGGGGGGCGCTGTGAGCCCAGTTTGGGCTCAATTCCATTGTTACCACACAACTAACCACAACCACAAGCTCCGGTCCACCTCTTTATTTTTTATTACTGAGGTACAGTTGACCTACAGTGTTACATTAGTTTCAGGGGTACTATATGGCGGCTCCACAGTTCTCTTCATTACCGAGTGCTCTCCACGGTGAGTGTAGTCGCCATCGGTCTCATGACAGCATTATTACTGTATTATCGACAGTATTCCCTACACTGCACTTGTCACGGCCATGACTGATTTATTTCATAACTGGGAGCTTACACCTCTTAATCCCCTTCACCTATTCCGCGCCCCCCACCTCCCCTCTGGCAACCACAAGTTTGTTCCCTGTATTTTTGAGTCTGTTTCTGTTGTTTTATTTGTTCATTTCTGTTGTTGTTGTTTTTTTAGAGTCTACATATAAGTGAAATGTTGTGGTATTTGTCTTTGACTTATTTCAGTTAGCCTAACACCCTCTAGGTCCATCCACATCGTTTCAAATGGCAAGATTTCCTTCTTTTTGATGGCTGAGTGATATTCCATTATGTATATATATACCACACCTTCTTTATCCATTCATCAGTTGATGGACACTTAGGTGGCTTCTATATCTTGGCTATTGCGAATAATGCTGCAATTATAGGGGTGCGTGTATCTTTTCAAATTAATTTTTTTCATTTTCTTTGGGTAAATACCCAATAGTGGAATTGTTGGATTATACGGTGTCTATTCTTAAGTTTTTGAGGAACCGCCATACTGTTTTCCACAGTGGCTGCACCAGTTTGCGTTCCCACCAACAGTGCATGAGTGTTCCTTTCTCTCTCATCCTCTCTGACACTTGTTATTTCTTGTCTTTTTGGTACTAGCCATTCTGATTGGTGTGAGGTGATATCTCCTTTTGGTTTTGATTTGCATTTCCCTGAGGATGAGTGATGCTGAGTATTTTTTCATGGGTCTCTTGACTAACTGTATGTCTTCCTTGAAAAAATGTCTATTCAGGTCCTCTGCCCATTTTTAAATCAGATTATTTGGGAGTTTTTTTGCTATTGAGTGTGTAAGTTCTTTATATAT
>NW_023270377.1:100954166-101145155 GCF_011800145.1 Mirounga leonina
TTATTTGGGAGTTTTTTTGCTATTGAGTGTGTAAGTTCTTTATATATATATAACCCTTATCAGATATATCATTTACAAATGTCTTATCCAATTCAGTATCTTGATCTTTTGTTTGTTGATGTTCTCCTTTGCTGTGCAAAAGCTTTTTCTTTTGGTGTAGTCTCAATACTTTATTTTTGCTTTTGTTTCCCTGGCCTGAGGAGACAGATCCATAAATATATTGCTAAGGCTGATATCCAGGAGATTACTACCTGTTTTCTTTTAGGAGGTTTATGATTTCAGGTCTCACATTTATGTCTTTAATCCATTTTGGGGGGGCGGTTTGTGTGTATGGTGCAAGAAAGTGGTCTGGTTTCATTCATGAGGATGTAGCTGTCCAGTTTTTCCAAGACCATTTGGTGAAAAGACTGTCTTTTCTCCATTGCATATTCTTGCCTCCTTTGTCTTAGATTAATTGACCATATAAGCATGGGTTTATTTCTGTGCTCTCTATTTTGTTCCACTGATCTATATGTCTATTTTTGTGCCAGAACTATACTGTTTTGAGTACTGTAGCTTTGTAGTATAACCTGAAATCTGGGAGCATAATGCCTCCAGCTTTGTTTTTCTTTTTCAAGATTGTTTTGGCTATTTGGGATTTTGTGGTTTCATACAAATTCTAGGATTATTTGTTCTAGTTCTGTAACAACATTATTGTTGTTTTGATAGAGAGTGCATTGAATCTGTAGGTTGCTTTGAGTAGTGTGGACATTTTAACATTATTAATTCTTCCAATTCATGAGCAATGTTATATCTCTCTATTTGTGTTGTCTTCAATTTCTTTCATCAATGTCTTATAGTTTTCAGAGTATAGGTCTTTCACCTCCTTGGTTATATTTATTCCTGGGTATTTTATTCTTTTTGGTGCAATTGTAAATGGGATTGCTTTCTTAATTTATCTTTTTGCTACTTTGTTATTAGTGTAGAGAAATGCAATAGATTTCTGTATATCAATTTTTGTATTTTGCAACTTTACTGAATTCATGTATTAGTTCTGATAGTTTTTTGGTGGAGTCTTTAGGGTTTTCCATATATGGTATCATGTCATCTATCTGCAAATAACGAGTTTTACTTCTTCCTTTCCAATTGGGATTCCTTTTATTTCTTTTTCTTGTCTGATTGCTGTGGGTAGGACTTCCAGTACTATGTTGAATAAGAGTGGAGAATAGACATCTTTGTCTTGTTCCTGATCTTAGACGAAATGCTTTTAGTTTTTCACTGTTGAGGATGATGTTAAACTGGTTAGTTTTTCACTGTTGAGTATGATGTTAAACTGGTTTTTATCACCATCTGCCAGAATTTTAATCTCTCAATTATTTCCAAACTTGAAATTACACAATATTTTTTTAAAATTTTTTTTAATTTATTTGAGAGAGAGAGTGAAAAAGAGAGAGCACAAGAGGGGGTAGGGTCAGAGGGAGAAGCAGACTCCCCGCTGAGCAGGGAGCTCGATGCGGGACTCAATCCTGGGACTCCGGAATCATGATCCGCAGGCAGTTGCCCAACCAACTGAGCCACCCAGGCGCCCAAACTTACACAACATTTTGTTTTGTTTTTAATTCAGTCTTCTCTGAGCCCAGATTGTTGATCCCCATTATGTGTCAGGTGCTGCGTTAGGTGCTGGAGGTACCGTGACAATACAGCAGACACGGTCCCTTTCCTAATGGAATACACAGTCCCGTGAGGAAGAAGGAAAGCAAGCACATAAACTGACAATGCATGATTACACTGTGGCCAGGGCTTTAAAGGGAAGAAATAGGCTACTGAGTCAGATAATACAGGCTGGATGGGAAAGGGTTTAGATAGAGTGGTCAATGAAGACCTTTTCAAGGAAAAACCAGGAAGAAGAGGGTCAAGTTTGCAAAGAGTTATGTTGAGGAATAGCACGTGGAAAGGCCCTGAGGTTGAGTGTGGCTGTGGTGGGTGAGGAAAGAAGAGCAAGAGTTAGAGAGAGAGGCTGGCTCATCTCTTGTAGGCTCTGGGAAGTAGATTGGATTCTATTCAAAGTGGGTTGGAAAGCCTTTGAAGGTTTGGGGTAGGGAGAGGGCAGTGACCTGATTCATGGGTTTAAACAGTGCTCTGGCAGCCAGGAGGTCCAAGAGAAGTGAATGGCTGTCATGGGGCTAGTGCAGTGCACCCCATGAGCAATGCCTAGCCAACCACTGAGCAGGCACAGTGCACACATCACCTGAAATCCTGGGCACAGCCCAGCAGAGTGGTGGTGATGGCTGGTGCCCTCCCCCAGCTGGCAGCCAAATGCAGTGCTGGAGAACAGGGCCAGCCACATTGATGTTAATATAACAAGAACATCAACAAGACAGCTTCTAGTTTCACACCAGTGTTTTACAGGCTTTATTGCATTTAATCCTCACCCCCAGGAGGTGGGCACTACTTTGTATCTCCATTTGTCAGTAACTTACCCAAGGTCACACAGGCATTCAGGCACCAAGCATAAGGGTGCACCTGACTGCTATCCATGCTGCCACGAAGGTCAGGGTTCCTCTTCATGCTCTTTGGAAGGGATGCATTTTGCTCGCGGTGAAAATGTTTTCCTTTGATGTGTTACAAAGCTTGTTCTTCAGCACTTTAAAAAGGCACAATAACTTGGCTATATTGTTTGCTTAGTTCAGAAGAAAAAAAGTTTTTTTCTTTTGGAGGATTGTGCAGGGCGGGGCTGAAGCATGAGTGGGGAGACAGGGAGCACAATGGCTGCTTCTCCCTTAGCAAGCTCCCCAAGTCCTTTTTCCGTGGTTGTTCAAATGATGAGGAAAAGATGAGAGATGGAGAGGGTGGAGTACAGGGGAAGCATGCAGAGCCAGGAGCCACAGGGGTGCCTTTCTGATGTGCTCACTGCTCTCTCAGCCAGCGGTGCCCTCCAGCCCAGGCTCCCTCCTCAGATGTGCGAACATGGGCAAGCCTTTAACAGGGTCCCTGCATGCCCCCAATGTCCCAACGTGGGGTCCTGACATCCCAGAGGGGGGCAAATGTAATTGCTGGAGATTTGATAGAATGGTCAAAAATACTTGAAGTTGGTCACCTAAATTGTAAAATACTCTGAAAAATGTTCTACCAGATAAGATATAATCTAAAAGCAAGGACATGACAGCCATCTCTGAACAGAACAGACTCACACCACTGTGTCCATGTTATCTGTGCCCCCCAGTGCATGCACACACACACATACACACGTGTTCCTCCCCAACACACACACTTACACACTCACACATGCATACATCCTCTCCCAACACACACACACGCATGCACGCACACACACACACTCACACAGAGAGCCACATTTTTCTTGCTTAGCTTATAATTTAGAGACATATGGGTTCCCTGCATCTGATCAGGTTTCCATGCAATAAAAATTTTTCCACCCATAACACTTTTTTTTTCTTCCAGTTTGCCAATTCTCTTTTCAGCTGTGGTCATTCAACTGTCTTTAATTTCAATGACTGACTGTACCTTACATTTGCTGAACTTCTTGCAGAGGTCCATTTGCAAAAGTTCATGCTTTTCCCTTTTTTGTAATAGTGTCTAGGGCTTCATTAATTTTTCTTGTCCTTTTATCTGTGACTATCTGAAGCACTCTTCTCTTGTCCCTATTCTAGGGGTGCAAACCTTCCCATCTGCAGTATCTGTGGACTCACCTTTGCCAGGTTTGCCTCCCTGGAAGCTTAAGCTTGCTTACTGTAAGCTCATCTTCAGCAGGGGTTGTATCTTCTGAGGGAGTCCTGCTATTCCAGGTGGCAGAATGGCTCTGCAGTGTGGTTCAGCTTTCATTCTAGGGCCTCATGGGGTTCCCTGGGTCTGTTGATAGGTTTTATGTTAATTTCTCATCTTGGGGTTCTTGCTTGAGGCTGCCTACTGCTATGCCTTTAAGCCCTACACCTCCAACTGGCACAAGCTTGAACTTTTGATTTGTCTCAGGAGGCTTTTCTAATCTCATTCAGAGCCCTGAGCAGAGGGGACACACCTTGTTTCCTTTTCTGAGCTAGTGGACAGAGCTCTCTAGTCCCACTTTCAGAGATGGGGGCTGCCTTTCAAGTGTCTTAGCTTTTTGCAAAGGTCTCCCTTCCCACCTCCACAGGCCCCATGTCATTTCTCCTACCCCCACCTGGGCATTAAACCCCAGTCCCCAACCCCACTAGGATGTAACTGGGCTGGAAATGGCCATGGGCAGCTGCAACACCAACCCTAGCTGACCAATGTTCCTGGCTTGTGTTCCTTATTTGTTACTGGCACTGGGAGTTCCCATCCCCTTAAGGTCAGCTCTGTATTTAAAATATTTTTTAAAATGTTAGCTTGTATGCAACATTTCTCTATGTTTGTATCAGAAGGGGAGTTTCACATTAATTCAGTCTGCCATGTTGTCAGTTCAAGTTCTCTACATGCCCTTATTAGATTTTAAAGAATTTATGAACATGAATTTTTGTGGCTACTCTGTGGTCTTATTTACAGTAAGAAGAATCACAAAGTCAGGGTGCGGTTGAGCCACAGCAAGTTAGGAGATACTGTAATCCCACCAATCCCCGTAGGTGCAGAGACTGAGAGTCAGCAAGCCAACGTAACATGTTCAAGGCTGTGGACCTGGTGAGTGGTGGAACCACCCACCAGATGCCTCCTTGTCCTTGAGGTCAGTGGACTCCCCTAAAGGTGGATGAACAAACAAACCCATGAACAGTGGGGGTTGGCCTCCATTTAGAAAGGCTTCCTGGAAGAAATGAACTTGGTAAAGTCCTCAAACAGCCAGAGGCCTTCTTTAGGGGCTTCCTTCTCTTTCCGGTGACTTGGACTCCCAGCTTTCCCCCGATCCTTCCCCAAAGGAAGACACATCTCAGTCAACTAGGTGACTGTGAAGCCTCTTCCAGAGTCCGCCCTTGCCAGAACATTCTGTCCATCTAGGCTGAAGAAGTCCTGCCCAGGCAGCTAGACGAGCGTCTGGTATTTGTAGGCACGTGAGTTTGGACAGCCACCAGGGATTGTGTGTAGCTGAGACCATTCCTTGACCTTTTGTGTCTCCAGGGGGGCAGCTTCTCCCTCAAAGCCCTGCAAGCCAGAAAATCCCAGGGGAGGGCCGATTGGGAAACTTGCAGCTGGCTGGGCCAGAGTTCCTGGAACCAGGCCTGCAGCCATCCAGGAAAAATATGGTTCCCTGAGATAATTTGGATGGGGAGGCCACTGGCTTACAGGCAGGCAGCTCTGAGTTCGAATCCAGGCTTTGCTTTAACCTCTCTGTGTATCAGTTCCTCATCCTTGAAATGGGTTAGCAGTGCCTTCCTCATAAAGATGTTTTGAGGATTACAAAATAATGTTTGGGAAGTGTATGACCATGTGTCAGGGACAGAATAGATGCTTCATACCCTGAGCCTCTCAGAGTACCCTCTGACATCACTAAGTTCCCAAGGGGGTGGGGGTGGGGGGGACTCTGATAAGCTATTGTTTGCTTCACCCATGGGGCTGGGAGGGGAATAGATGGGGGACCGGGAGGGACAGGAAGCAGGGAGAAGAGCAGGGTTCCTTAAATGCTCATGTCCTCAGAACCACAATGGGGGGTGACGGGGTGTGGGGTACATGGGAACACTCTGTACTCTGTTCACAGCATTTCAGTAAATCTAAAGCTGCTTGACATAACAAGTTTACTCAAGATGCACAGATTCCCATTAAGTGCAGCTTCTGATTCAGCTGCTCCGGGTGGGGCCTGACCATGCACATTTCCCAGATGTTCCCAGGTGGTGCTCATGCTGTGACTGGACCTCACTGGGCCTCACTTTGGGGAACAAGGGAGTAGAATTCTGCGTGAGGGGTAAGGAATGCCAGTCCTTTACAGTTCCCATTGGGCCCCAAAGCAGCAAGGGGGCTTGGAGTAGATTCATGGAGGCCACTTGGCTCCGTGGCATTTTTAGTGGCTGAGTTCCCTCTCCAGCTGCTGGTGTTGGTGGTGATGATGACAAGATGAAGTCTCCCAGGGGCTGGGGAAGGACACAGCTTGTCCATCATAATGGGGCCCTACAGAAATCACGTGGCAGCTGGCTGTCCCTCCTGTCTGGCTCACAAGCCAGCCCCTGCCCTCTGCTCCTCGGGAGGAGGGCAGTGGTGGGCATTTGACTATCCATTGGCTGGAGGCATCATTCTGAAGCCTGAAGTGCCCCCAAATGACCCTGGGATTTTCCAAGGCTGGAGACACTTCCCCATCATAGGGGAAGCTAGGAGCTGTGCCTGGTATCCTGCCCTCCACCTCATCGCCCAAGGACGGAGCTATGATATGGCTTCTGCCCTTAGAAGTTCAAGGTGACACCTGAAGGCCCCCAGAAAGCTGGATTCCCCAGGGTTTCGTGAAGAAAGCAGGACCTAGTCCACTAGGACCCTGATGGTGAATGGGCTGGGGACTGGCCTTCCCATGGCTGCCACTGGGAAGGAACTGTGGTTTCCTTCTTTCCGCTTGGTCTTTGTCTCTGCTTCCTTCCCTTCGTGTTTCACCCACCTCCCTGAGGTTGTGCTTTTGTCCCAGTTTGCAACCCAGGTGAGTGGGAGCAGCCCTGGGTGGAAGTTGGAGTTCTGGGTCCCAATTGTCCTTGTGATCTTCCTCTCTCTGTGGCTCAGTTTCCCCAGCTGTAATTATGGAAGTAGGCAGAGCAGTTTCTCTGAGCCCTTCCAGCTCTGGCCATCTTGGTTCTGTGGTGGTGGGTTGGGAGCTGAGGGGTCCTCCCAGTTTGCAGCCCTGGGTTCCCTCTGTTCCCTGTCCTGTCCACACAGCTCCATCCCTGCTCATGCATGTCTGGCCCTGCAGCCTGGGCCAGTCGAGGGGTGAAGTGAGAATGGAGGCTGAAATCCCGCCTACCCCGAGTCATGTGCCCCAGCTCAGGGCCCATCCTCCCAGATGGAGCACCGACAGGCTCCAAAGTGGCTTTGGCTTGACTGGCACCATCTCAGACTTGAATGTGATGTGAGCTCCTTGGGCGCATGGACCGGCCTTGTTCACACTGGCATCCCCAGCACCTCGTCTGCCCAATACTCCATGGGGCTCAGAAAAGGTCTAGGCATGAATGAATGAATAATGCTACATCAGCCCATGGAGTCGGGGTACTGCCCTTTCTGCCACATGGTCCAGCCAGAGAGGATCAGCCAAGCAATGGGGATGGGGGTCCCAGAACAAAGGCGAGATTGGGATCTCTCCAGGCATCCGGGTATCCTGTCAAGGCTCATGGAAGAAAGGCACAGTTGACACCAGGGGCCCCATGGGCAGCTCCAAGGCATGAAGGCTGCTAAGGTCACAGAGCTAAGCCTCAAGGACTCTTAGCTGAGAGCAGCATGGGAGTCACTGGGACCACCAGGGCTGTGGGGTGGCCCAACAGCTATCCCAGAGGCTGTCCCAGAAGCTGTAGGCCTGCAGCTGGGCTGGCTCAGAGGCCTAAGGGAGGGCCGACAAAAAATGCCACTCCCCTTGTCACCACTCAAAAAACATCCACGGGAGCATGTCTGGGACTCCACCCTCCACACCCTCCTCATTCCTGACTGCATTTACTTTCTGACCCTTCTGTGCCCCAGGCCCAGGGCCCCAAACTGAGGAGAGAGTAATTGGTGGGGAGTCCGCCTCTAGTGCTCTAACACAGGCTGGTGCTCCCCATCTGATGCTGGTTCACACAGTAGGCTTTTTGGGGGGCAGCCTGGAGTGTGGCCGCTGAGCAGCAATCATCCTTCCAAGGAAGCACCAAGATGCATCCTTCCTGAGGAAGCACCAAGATGCTTCCTCGGTCACATCCATGACCTGGACCCATCAAGCTTTACCCAGATCCTCCTCAACACACATGCAAGGGGAGGCCAAGACCCCAGAACCTCTGGGAACTGGATGAGCATCTCCCCCAGCCAGCGGGTGTCAGCACAGGGGAGAGCCTGATGCCATGTTTTGAAAGGGGTCTTCAGGACCTCCAGTGTGCCATAGGCTATAACGGGAGCCTGAGGCAGCTTCCAAAACTGCACCGTGCCTACCCAGCAGCCCACCCCCCTTGGCCTTCGAGCCACTGGGCAATAATGAGCAGCTGAGTTTAGCCAGTGGGGCCTGGTGAGCATCAGGAAACGCCAAGAGGTTGTCCCAGAAAGATGATTTCCGACCTCCTTCCCGAGAAGAACTGAGTCAGATGGACAGTGATCCCAGGTTTGGAGAGCAATGAGTAGAGGGTGCCAGAACAGCTTTCCAGGAGAACCTTGGCCCACCTAAGACAAAACCAGAAAAACACGGGCTCTGTCCCGTGGGCTGGGCCCCAACGCAGGCTCCCTGACCACTGACTGCCCATGGCAGGTAGCTTATCCTCTGTACCCCAACCTCATCGCCTGGAAAATGGGGTGAAAACATCCCCTTCCTAGGGTTGTTGGGAGAGTGAGCAAAATTGTGCCTGTAAAACACCTGCAGGGGTCCAGAACAGGATAGAAGCTCAGTGAATGGAAACGTCGTGATAACAACTAGTTCAGTGAAGTTAAGATCGGTTATTGCAGGATCCAACCGTCTTTAAACCTATTGTGACTAATTCTACAAATATTTAACGTTGATGATGACCTTGACCACTTGCTGAGTGCTTTCCTGTACATAACGGTCCCAAACAGGCTTTACAGGAAGGGAGAGAACCTTGCCTGTTGAGTGCCTACCGCACACCAGGCACAGCCACGGTGGGGACGCACCAAGGGGACGCACCAAGGGCCCGCCATGCAGCCCCTCTAAGCTTGCACAAGACGGCCGTGGTCCCAGGGGGTTACAGACACACCAGGATTTCTCAGAGAGAAGCACAGAGCAAGAGCTCACACCATAGAGGAAAAAAAATGGGGACTCAAACCCCAAGCTGCCTGATTGTAAAGCCCGTGATCTTGCAAAGGGCTTCACAAAGTGCTCCACATCCCAGGGGCTGACACCTTCCATCCTCTCCTTAGGACCTGCTCACGGGCCCCTACAACAACCCCACCCCGCAGGCGCCTGAGCTGTGTCCTTATATCCCAATGCCACAGAGACTACACGCAGTAAAAGCCCGGGAGACACTACCCGGAGTGATTTGTTCTGGACACGTCTCTTGGGGTCTGACTGGGGAGGAGCTTGGCAACAGAGCTGTGAGCAGGACCCCACAGAGGGAAGACAAATATGTGGTGTATGCATGGCCATCTTTCTTTCTGTCACCACAGCATCCTCACAAATCACCGAGGGCTTTTCCAAGGAGCAGAGACATGGCGTCAGAATCCTTCTCTGCACAGGGCTTTTGGCAGGAGTTGGCAGAAAGATGAAGCTACTTCTACCCCTGCCTCTGGTGTGGGACACAGGCAGGGCCTGGGAGAAAGTATGTGTGTGTGCGGGGTGGGGGGGTGGGTGTTAGGTTGAGGAGCTGTGTGGAATCACATGGAGAAGGAAAGGCAGCACAGAAGGGGGAGAAAGGTGGGCCAGCCCTCACTTGGGGACCGGCATCTCATAGGGACCAAGATTCCTCCCTATCGGGTCTTCAAGAAACAACAAGAGGCAGGAAGCCCAATAGCAAGCAAAAAGGGGAAAACCAAGGTCTTCAATAATTAAATGCAATTGATACTCTTCTGTTTCTTTTCTTATTTTGGGGGGGGAGGGGGAGTAGAGAATCTTAAGCAGATTCCACGCCCAATGTGGAGCCCAAAGCGGGGCTCGATCTCACCACCCTGAGATCATGACCTGAGCCGAAATCGGGAGTCTGCCACTTAATCGACTGAACCACCCAGGCGCCCCAAAGAGTATTGACTCTTCTGTTTCTTAATGACCAAAGAAGCAGTGCTTTTAAAAACCTGAGAAAAGCCAGTGCTGCTGAGATTAGTTACACTCCTGTGTTTGGCTGGCGGGGTGTCATTCTGTTAGCGGTTTGACCATGTGTGTCAAGAGGCTTAAACCATCTTATAACCAGTAGTTCATACAGGGATCATGAAATACAGGACAAGCTTTGCACACAAAGATGCTTATCATAGCATCACCTCTAATAGCGAACCATGGGAAGCCACCTAAATGTCTTTAAGAAGGGTTGAGTTAAATAAATTAAGCCACATTCATTAGCTGGACTATCAGGCAGCCATTCAAATGATGCTTACAAAGGATTTCCAACAATACCGTATACAGTTGGAATGGTCTGAATACAGCAGGAAACTGTGCTATCCCACAGAGTCAGAGGCAGGGTCATGCAGACCCCCGTTTCCTCCAGCTCTCCACTCAGATGCCCCTGTCGGCCCCTCAAGCAGTTGGTCTGTTCCAAGCTGCTCCAAGGCTCACCTTTAGACACAAGCATGCCCCGAGGAAGAGTAGGGTCTTCCTCCCTGAAGATCAAGGAAGCCCAGGAGGCCCCCCACCAGACTCCCACTTGCTGTCAGAGCCTGCACGTGGGCGCACGTCCTTGTCCCAAATTTGAGACAAGGTAAACCTCTGGGGTTTACCACGACGGGCCGGTGGTGGGCACGGCCTCCCACTGCACATGGGAAACCATGTTACAGTGTAAAGCGGGAAAAGCCATTCAAAGCATTGTCTATAATAGGAGCTCTCTACATTTTCTTTGCACTCCTATAAATCTAAAATTATTCCAACACAAAAAGTTGACACCTCAAATCATTCTCCCAAGCTAAGCCTTCAATAAATGAGTGAAAAAGGCAAATAGACTTTACTGATGATGGTAACGGAGCTTTCCCTCGTCATTTCTTCTATGTTTTGTTGATAAAGAGGAATCAAATGTGATCATGTTATTGGATGACCGTTGCGGGCGGTATTCAGTCCTTACTGAAGCCAGAGTTAGAGAACCTAAAGGAACACATTAAAAATGTTTAAATGTTTTTCAAGCAAAAGTGGCATATCCAGCATGATCGCTCACTGACTTAACCTGGACCCCCTGGGAGCAGAGCCAAAGGTTGGCATGCAGGTGGTTTATTGGGGAGCTCTCGCCAGGGGCTACAGGGAAGGATCCAGAGGGAGCGACAGGGAGGCGGGGGAGTCAATTCAAGAACACGGTCTGAGGCTGATCATGGCTGTGCTCCACCCATCAGAGCCTTATAAAATGTGTCCTAGAAAGGTCCACCCCAGAAAGGAAAGGAGGAACATTTGTCCATGCTTCCATCTCCGCTGGTAAAGAGTGACCCGAGGACGGAACACACTGCAGTTCTGGGCTGCGCATGTGCAAACGCAGAGCAGGGCAAGGAGCAGCGCTGTCTAACACAGGCCACACTCTCTGGCACGAAGCTTCCAGAAGCCGGCCCGGAACTGGTGTCCCTCGTGGTGGCCGAGGACACCCGACATGGTGCCCAGGAACCATGGAACTGAAACTGCAAGCAAAAGAAAAACCCGTACATCAATGCACACCCAGAGCTGTTTGAAGGTACAGTTTGCGCCTTAACCAACTCTTCGCGAGCCTCGTAGGGAAGCTGGAAAATGAATCAGAGGCTGATACAGGGGAAAACACAAACAGATTGCTAGTTATGTGTGGGTGGTAGGTAAAGGGTTCCCCACCCCCATTTTTCTGTATCTCCTATATTTTCTCTAATAGGGGCACCTTATTTTCATGATGAAACATCAGGATTTTACTGTATTAATCCCCCAATAATTTCAGAAGTCATTGCAGAAGGAAGAGAGAACCTGTCCCCCTCTCCAACAGATAAACACTCTCTTCTCTGGAAAGATCTGATGACAAAGTGATCCACGAGAGACTGGCTTCTTCCACTGGTCATTTTGATCTTGGCCAGCCGGTCATCATAAATAAAAATGCCATGTTTTGCAGCCCAGAGGACAGGCCCTGTGTTGAATTCTTTTGTTCTTTTTCTGGGTATGAGGGACGCGTTGGACTGAGCCACACATCTGGGCTGGAGAGGAGAAATACCAGCCTCAAAGTCAGCCGAGCTTAACTCCTGGCACCCACACCCTACCCCCCGCCCCTGCCTGGGGCAGGCACAGAGCCTCTCTGATCCTCGGGTTCTTCTTCTCCAAAGCGGGATCCTGGCAGAGCTGGTGACTGGGGTTGAGGGGCCTTCCTCAGCTGGTGGGGCTCAACAAAGATCAGCTCCGGTGCAGCCCTCTATTTGTGACCGAACTGCCCCGGGGAGGCTGGCCGGACCACTGCCTACACCAGCTGACAGAGTACGGCCAGTGGGCGGGAGTGGCCGGCTCAGCGGTCAGCACCCCCGGATGCTTGGGCCCCGGCCATCCCGTGTCCTGCCTGGTGCCCAGAGCAACTGCCCTGCAGTGACCACTCATAGAGCAGCTGAAGCAAGCCGGAGATTCAGTGCTGTTTCTCCACTGGCAGTTGGGATGTCAGCGAATGGAGCGGGAGCAATGAGATGATGCTCAGACCTGGGAGGCAGATGGGATCCCCAGCCATGTTTTGTAGTGAGCGGTCTGAGGTGGACGGGGCGGGAGGACGTTGCCCAAGGCCACATAGACGAGCAGTAGCCAGATTGTGAAGTGAGAGCAGTGGAGTAAAGAGCCTGGGCCCTGGTGCCCTAACCCACGTGCTGCTCTCTCCATGTGGGGTCGCTGCCTGTTTCTTTCTGTTGTTGCTGACACGCCTGCGCCCACGTAAGGCGAGGCCCGCTGTCACCGCAAGGACCGCCCCAGCTAGAGCAGGGAGTCCAGGAGCTGGCCCTTTAAGCCGCCCAGGATGGGGAGCCTGCCCTATGGTGTAATCCCTTCCCCAGAGCCAGCAGCATTACTGGTGCAGTAAGGAATGTCTTCTGGGGAGATTTAGTGCCTGCTGATGGACATGTGGGCTTCATTTCCTTGCACTGTTCCATTAAGCCCAAGGCAGGCAATGCATGTAGGCAGAGTAGGTGAAGAACTAGAGAAAACCAGAGGGGCACACAGGAAGCTGGATAGCGAGGGGGCAGGAGACTTATATTTGAAGGTGGTTCTCTGTGCCAGGCCCGTGATCTCAGTGGAGACCCAAAGCAATGCTCTCAGGTTACATACCCATTTCACAGAAGAGGAAACTGAGCCTCAGGGAGGTTAGGTAACTTGACCAAGGGACTGGTCAGAAAGATCCAAGGATATCTTTGCTAACCATAGGGAAAGGCCTCCTGGGACCATCGCATCTGCCTTGAGCCTCCAGGACCAAGCCTTGGGAGCTCCAGGCTACTGCGCCGGGCCCTGCCAGCCTGCCTGTCATCAAAATCCAGACCCTCTTCACAGGGCTGTCGGCTCTGTAAGCTCCCTGTGTCTAGTTGGGGAGAGACCCCCTTCATCAGCCTGGCCAGGGGCCTTCAACCTGCCAAACCAAGCCCGGGGCCCCCACAGGGTCTCCTCCTGCAAGGTTTCCCGTAGGAATAGCTGGAGAGGTGGACCTACCCCCCTCCACCATCTGTGTGCCTTCCCACCTCCTCCCTCTTGCCTCTCCCAGCCCCTCTGCCCACCCTCCTTGTCCCACCTGGGCACTGTGTGCTCACGAGGCCATTCCTGACTCTGCAGCCCTCTGAGTTCATTCTTTTTCTGCCGCCTTAGAGCCCTGGCGGCTACCCTTGGGGATGAGCTCAGCGACCAGCTCTGCACACTTTTACCTTTCTCCTTAGGCTCCCTTATCTGGCCACCTCATCAGGAGGTCTTCAGGAAGAGACCCCTCCAGGGCGCCTTGAGAAATCATATAGGAGTCACAGGCTCTTCCTTTCCTCCTTTGCACCTGCCCAAAGCACCCAGCTTGGCAAGGGGACTGCAGGACCCTGGGTCCCTGATCCTCAACACCTGAAGGAGGTTGTTGGATGTGGGGACGCAGAGGCCTGGAGGGGAGCAGGGCTGGTGCAGCTGAGGGTCTGCATCTTTTACCTATGGAGCCTCATATGCCCAAACATAAGGTGAGTGGCTGACCTAGCTCCTTTAAGCCTCAGGAGGCGAAGGGCCAGTGCCCCCCACTGCTCTGTGCTCACAGGGCAGGAACGAGAGAGCTGGGCTGTGGCCTGCTATGACCCATCTCTGGGAGTTTATTGAGTACAGACTATCCTGAGCTAACCGCAGCGCTCTGCCTCCCAAGCTCCCTCCTGGTGGCCTCATGAAGTCTCAGGGTCCACTCTCAGTGGCGTTATTGTCCGCAGATGCCCTGCCTGGGGGGACACCACTTGCTGTCATGATTCTAAGTGGGAACCAGTGTGGTGTCACAGGGAAGGTTCAGACCTGCCCTGTCTGGCCCTGACAGCTGGGGGCATTATGTCAGGGCTACCGCCATTGTTCCTGGGCAGGGAGGCAGGACACTCGGGTTCTAGGCCTGTCTTTGTGTGTCCTTATTCTCTTCACTTTTCTGTTGTGTTTGTCAGTCCCATCAATGTTGCAAGGGACAGAGATGCCCAATCAGACTGGCTTCAGTAATAACACATTTGAGAAGGGGAATTTGTTGGTTCACCTAAATGAAAATTCCCATAGCCAGGTAGGCTTCAGGTACAGGTGGATCCAGTGACTCACGATGGCTTTAAGCTCTGGTGCTGTTCTTCGTCCTTCCCTTTGCCCTTCCTCCTATAGCGTACAGGCTTGCTCCCTTGGCTCGGGCTGGCAGGGTATCAGGAATGACTGTGGCAACACATGCCACATCTCCTCACACCCCTGGGCCAGAGGGAGAGAGGGTCTGTCTCCTCCTATTCCCAGTAACAGCCTGATGTTCACACTGATCGGCCTAGCTTAGATCACTTACTCACGGAGACCAGAGCAAGAGCTAGAGTGTGCCTTGTGCTATCCACGGAGTAGGCATCTCCTGAGCACGCTGAAAGCAGCTCTTCATTGGTAAACAAACATTCAGCGTGTCTTGTTCCTCGCAAGCGCTGCAAAAAATGCCCAAAAGTGCAAGACGCTGTCCCTGGACTCAGGGGCCTTAAGGTTCAATCAATGGCATGCAACAGCCATTTATTGAGTACCTACTGTGTACAATGCCAGTTAAATCCAACAAAGACCTCTTCCAGAGCTTTCCAGTTACAGAACCCATCCGTGCCTCCTGACAGTCCCGTGAGGTAGCACAACGTCATTAGAAAAAGACAACGAGGGGAGGACGAGAGCATCTCGCAGAATGAAAGGGATGTCGGTCGCTGCAGCAGTGAAAATTCTTGTTGCTGGGGGCTAGAACAACGACTGCAGGCGGAAGCCGTTCCGGAGGGGCTGGCTGCAAATGCATGCGCAGGGCCCAGTGCAAACTGGAAATGGGGGTCCCCTGCTTAAAAGGCAGGAAATAGTGTCACCAGAGATACTAAAATGCAAAACTTTTCCCTCCTGTGGTTTCTCTCTCAACTTGTCAGGGTGATCGCTTGTTATTTAATGTCATCCTAAGTAAATAAAAGTAAAGATTTTAAATCCCTTGCATACATCATACTGTTCACCTTTGTACTGTGCAATGCCAGTTTTACACGTGGATACAAGAACATGAACTCACAGGCAGAATCACCAAATCACACAGACTGTGTTTCATAGCTAGGATATGCATGTGTATTTTGTTCTTACCAGGACAGTGGTGATGCAGCGCTCCATTAACTCTTTTTACTTTTTTTTTTTTTAAGATTTTGTTTATTTGAGAGAGCGGGCAAGCACGGGGGGGTGGGGGGCGGAGGCAGAGGGAGAAGCAGACTCCCCGCTGGGCCGGGAGCCCGATACAGGACTCGATCCCAGGACCCTGAGATCATGACCTGAGCCGAAGGCAGATGCTCAACCGACTGAGCCGCCCAGGTGCCCCGACTTCATTTCTTGTTATTCCACCAACACGCTCTACCTTCAGCTTCCTGCTGAGAAAGGCATGCCCAGAAGGAAAAGGAACTGTGGGCTGCCTTATTTTTCCCTTTCCCTTGGGCATCACGGCCAGCGTCAGTGGTTGGCTGGTACAGGAAAGGAACAGAGTGAGAAGGCATGGGATCGGGCTCCTCAGTTGGTCCCGATTCCTAGAACACCAGGGCCTTCTTTCTGCGTTGGAAGGAAGTTCAGGTCCAAACGGAAAGCATGACCTTTCGGGGTTATCAGTGCCCATAATACACTTATCTTGTACTCGTGCTGAGAGTTGCTGAGCTCCCATAAATTATGGGCCCACGGAATCCCGTGCTCATGGGGCATCACACACACTGTATATACATGTATCCCCATTGTCCCTCTCTCCTCTGCTCATGAGCATGCTCCATCGTCCCATTGGACCTCACATACAAAACACAGGCTCAAAGATAAGATGATTAAGAATTTCAAGATGGCCGCAGCAGAGCATGAAACCCAGCATGGGGCCCTTCCGTCAGGGGACACTTGTGTGAGTGCACAGCTCGGATGCAGGGCAGGCCCCGCGTGAAGGACGGGCAGGGTTTACATAGGCAGAGATGGAAAGAGGGCGTCCTGGGCAGCAAGAGGGGCTTCACCAAAGACGAAAAGGTGGGAATTCTCCTGGCAGAGTTAGGGGAGAGAAGAGAAGGCCTGGTTAGCGGTGGGGCTTCATGCTGGCTGGTGAGGAGGGAGGCTGACATCTTGGACCCTTCCCTAGTAGTGACACTGGGCCTCTTGAGCAGGGATGGCGTTACTCACCAGCCATTCCTAGGGTTCAGGTCACGGTGCGTACGCCTCCAGGGCCTCCCCGCACTTTTACCTCCCTGGGCTTTTCACACTTGGGTGTGATTCTCTGTTCAATGGGAGCCGATCCCACTTGACCCCAAGCTCTTCAGGAAGGAAGCAGGTGTTATACTGTATTCCAGAACTGACTTTTAATGCCTGACATTAGAACTTAAGTAAAAAAAAAATGTGGAAGGAAGAAAGAAGACCTCATTTGTTGAGAAGTATGTCTTTGAAAGTATCTAATCCAAGTAACTGATCCCTTAAGATATTAAAATTTCATCTTTACAATGGTCCAATCTTCCAGTTTTCCATTATTATTATTTTTTTTAGATTCTATTTATTTATTTGACAGAGAGAGAGAGGGCACAAGCAGGGGGAGCGGCAGAGGCAGAGGGAGAAGCAGACTCCCTGCTGAGCAGGGAGCCAGACACAGGGCTCGATCCCAGGATCCCGGGATCATGACCGGAGTCAAAGGCAGACACCCAACTGACTGAGCCACCCAGGTGCCCCTCAGTTTTCCATTATTTTTAACTGCCTTTCCCTTTAGCAGACAAAAGGGAGTCGCACCTGGTAGGAAGAGTGACTGTGAACTAATTGTGGAGTGGGCGGGTCTTCCTGCTTTATGGATGACATCATCTTGAAAGCTTTAGGAGAGTCACAAACACGGTGATCACGTTTGATGAGACCTGGACAGGACAAGGACACACAACTTTCACCAGATTGTATGTTGGCTTAGGTCTATATACCGCCAAGCAGCTGGCTAAAGATGTGAAGTTTCCCTGATTTGGTTTTTGAAAGTACAGTGCAGAGCAAACATTTAAATTCTTGGATTTTCCCCGAGTTTGCCTCCAGATGTTTGGTGTGGTGTAGACACCACAGTAAATAAATGTGTTTAAAAATCCAGTAAATTCGGCAAGAGGGTGTGGCGGGTGTGCCATTTTGCAGGGCTTCCCCGCGACGGAGACACAGCCACGACCCGCACGAGGTTTCTTGCCCCTCTAGTCTGGGAGGTGGGGGTGGGGAGCGCTGCGGGAAGGCTTTAGGCAGCGTGGTGGAGCGAGGAATGATCCAGTGAGGCCGACACCCGCCCGAGCTGTCAGAATTCACACTGCCGGAAATGCAGGCATGAGCTGAGAGGGGGGTGAGGAGGGGGTGCGTACGTGGGAATGTGCAGAAAGACACTGCGTGTCCTTGTTGGCAGCAGCGGCCGTGCTGGGCTGCAGTGGGCGGGAGGCAGGGCCGGGCTCTGGAATCCCCTTGTCAATCCCTGCTCCAGATGTCTGCTCTGGGGGATCAGGGCTGCTGGGGCTGGGGAGCCTGACAAGTGGTGGTTACATCACTGTCCAAAGGCTTGATGGAAATTGACTCATGCGCTCCCTAAATGCCTTTTATGCCTTACGGCCCTGGGGCCAAACGAATTTGCACGGTGATGCGTTACCCCGCCAGCCTAGCCATCACAGGAGGATAGAAACAGTTGCTTTTGGTGGTTTTAACTCTGAGATTAAACCCTGCTGGGGAGGGACAGTAGACAAAACGGGCTGGAGATTAAATGAAATAGCCAGGTCTGCTGGGGGTAGGAGAAAGCTTCCTTCCTCACCTCCTCGTCTCGGAATGCAGACCAGGTAGGGCCCAAGGCGTCCCCTCTAGGAAGGTCCCTCACTGCTAGAGAGGCAGAAACTACTAAAAATGACATCCTGCCATTAAAGGATGCTGTCCAAGGTGAGTGGGACCTGGGGGGATGCACCCCCACCCCGGGAGATGCTTTTATGCAGGTCTGCTGTCAGGAGCTGTTTCTAGGGTCATTTGCTGGCTTTGATATCCCAGAGGTAGAGTTAATTGGGGTGCCACCTTTCAGACTGGGAGCTGGAGACCTGACGGCTCATTTATGACTGCTGGGCCCCAAGAGAAGGTGAACTCAGAACTCAGCTGGTGGTCCATCACTCACTAGCCGCATGGCAATGACTTAATCCTCCTAAGTCCATTTTTCCCATCTGTAAATGGGAGCGATGATGGTTAGCATCACCTTCTCAGGGCTTTGCTGTGAACTTAAATGAGGATTCCTATGTAATGGATGAGTTGCTGAGAAATTTGTGGCTGTCTTGGCCTATTTACTGTCAGTGAACTGCTTTCTGGGGCAGCCAGGCACCTGAGCCTCAGGCTCTGGCTTCTATCACCCTATGAGTTGAAGGGCTTTTGGAGTTCGGGGCCCAACAAGAATTATATTATAGTGTCCTAAAGAGAGAAGGAGTGGAGGCTTTGGTATGCCAAGTCAGTGAGAGGGCTTGGCCAGTTCCAGATGGCCGACGAAGAAGGAGAAGGGGGACAAAAACCAAGTTGACCATGGGAACGGGTCTGGCAAACGCAGAAATCTGCAGGTGGCCCTACCTGCTGTGGAAATGGCTGCCCTCACATCAGGGACTTCAGGTTACAAGCATGGGGTCTCCCTGATTGGCTAGCTCAGAGGAGGTGTGGCCACCAGAAGGAGATGCTCCTCCCCCCCCACCGGGGGGGGCGATGTCCCCCGGACAGGAAGCCGGACGGGCAGCTATGCCCGCAAAGATGCCTACCGCAGCTGCCCAGGGCGGTCCCACTGCCCCCCACGCAGCAAAGTAGCACCACCGCCCATGGCTTCTTGGGGGAACTCCAAGCCCCCTAATATACAGATAGGGAGTAAAGGGGGAATAACGAATGACTGATACTGCAATTTCTGCCGGTTTTGTGAGTAGGGAGTCTTGAAACAGATTTGATTGTATTTCTCATGCCCAAATATCATAAAGGTACTCACATCTGCCACCCACAGAAAGAGGGAGCACAGAGTCCAGGATAGACTAGCCTACAGGAAATGCCCCGCAAATGATGGTTCAGAGAGGGCCCTGTTGAAAACAGACTGACCTAAGTAAGACCCCAGTCATAGCCTACTCCTAGGCTGGTTGAAGTAGATGAGAGTAGCCCCTGTAAAGTTTGGGGTCAGTACTGGCTAGCTCCTTCCCCACAACCTCATGATCAGGTTGCAATGGAAGCAAGTCTCAGTCCAAATCCCTCCACACAGAGGCATTCAGAAAACCAGCTTCCATTCCTGAGGAGCCCCCAACGGTCTGAGCACAAACTCTTGAGTACATCAGGAATCTCGACTCTCCGTCCTTTCAAAGGGCACCCACCACCACCTGCATGAGTTTACTTCCAGTAATCACAAATTCCTGGGCAGGATTCCACTGTTTTCAGAATCCTTCCAGGCAGGCCATGGAAATCCTCCCAAGAGGTGGACAACTGCCCTGAGGACTGTCGGGGGAGGTGTCAAGCTTCGGGCACCAACACTGCAGGCCGAGCTCCAGATCCCCCCGTTCATGCAGCCTGGCGGGGACGTGTCTCTAAATAAGGCAGCCAAATCGGCCCATCTGGAAAACCTTGACTTTCACCAATGAAAGCTCATTTCTTACGTCATCATGCTGGTGAACGGGCAACTGTTTTCACCAAAAAACCACAAAACCCACATGATTTCTGACATTCTCTTTGCCTGTCGACAAAGGGTAGGGCGTAGAGCAAGGTGATAGAGGCACTTGCAGTGTTTCTGGGGTGACACGGCTTCCTCGTCAGACTGCCAGTACCCTCCTGGCCTGGCTGTTTCACTTAGCGACTTAGAGGACCCACTTGCTGCTTAACCAAAGGGGCATCCCCCAAATGTCACATCGGAGCAGGCCCTCAAGATGTTTGGGGTGGCATCAGGACCAGAATTTGGGATCTGAATCGGTCCCTTGACTAAAACATAAAATAAAAGAGCTATTTCCTCTCTTTCTGAAAGTATCCTAAGTCTTATTCCCAATTAGCTTATGAGCTTCTCGGGAACAGGGCCAAGATTTTTAGCTACACAATGCTAGATTCATCGTATTCGCTCTTTCTTTAAACATTTATTAAGTGGCTTTCAGAGAGTAGAACAGTTGGCGGAAAAGGCATTTTGGGAAATGAGGGTCTTAGCGGCCGGGCTGAAGAATCTGGATTGCATTCAGGCAAGCCAGGAAGCCACTGAGCACTTTTGAGAAGGGAAGTGGTTTGATCAAAGCAATGCCCCACAAGGAACACTTAGCTGCCTGAGCAGCCATCGAGGGCACCTGGGGGCATGCACCATGCCATCCTTCTCTGTGGCCATTCTTTAGATCAGCAGCTTCTCAAGAAGGACCACAGAGCACCTACCGTGTGCCAGGCGCTGTGTTCGGGATCACAGGCCCCGACCCGCCTGAATGAACCCTGACTCTCCCCATGTTCCAGAAGAGGAGGCCAAGGATAAGAGTGGTTGAGTAACTTGCTTGGAGGCACACAACAGGAAGGGTGGGGGATTTCGGCCTGGCACCAAGTTCTCCCCACATTCTCCCTCTACTTGCCCCCAAGTCGAGGCATTGGATCCTGAGTTGCTCCGGAGGTATTTGGAATCAGAGACAGATACAAAGCAGGATAGTCCCAGCACTTCTTCTTAGGAACAGCGGCGCAGAAAACAAAATGCTCTCGAGCAACAAAAACCCGCTATCTGCGTATTGGCCCATCTGTGCTGAGCAGAATTCCACAGGGACGATTGTCCCCAAGAGATAGGGAGGAGCCATTTGGTGGGCTGAGGAGTTAGGACAAGGCCTTCACCGATTACAAGTCACAGGAGACGATTACATTCCTAGCTCCTGGGAGGAATGCTTGCTGGGTTTGCTCTCTTTCTTGTTGCAAAAAGATGATGCCTGATAAGGACACACTGGCCTTCTGCATAATAAACCTGTGTACTGGATTGAGTATGCAATATTTGGCACATTAAAAATTACTTTTCGGTGGAGATTAAGAAGAAAAAGCATCTCCTGCCCACACTGTCTTCAACCCCAAGACCCTAAGGTTTTTCTACGTGGAGATGGATTATTCATCCCAGTGTGGACCAGCTCTGGGGCGAGCAATTAGGGGTTTTAAAATTTGCTCTCTGATACCCACCATGTCATGAGGGGTATTTGATGGCTCAAGATAGCTACTCATACTCCCTCCATCTTAGGCCCTGGGACAGACAGACCTGGATTCTGGCCCAAGCCCTGCCACTTCCTGGCTGTGTGGCCTTGGGCAGGTTCCTCAACCTCTCTGGGAGTTGATTTTCTCCTCCATAATATAGGACAATTGACTGAATGCCCGAGGGAGTAAATGAGGTAACAGATGCAGAAGCACCTGACATTCTAGCTACTCTGGGAATGTTAACTGATCGCCCGTAGTTGATACTTCCCTGCTGCTCAGGAGTTCCCATTCCTCAGCTAGGGAGACAAGATTAGTAGTCACTCGCTGTCGCCTGGAAGAGGGGAGTAGGGGGAAAACATGGGCTTTGGGGACACCCAGACCTCACTCATGCTCTACTAATCACCAGCTTTGTGTCTTGGGCAGTTAGCGCTCAGTGCCTCTGTGTTCTTATCTGTGAAATGGGCTTATCTTACTACCTGCTGGGCACAATGTAAGGGAGAGCCAGGTTTATAGTAACACTTCTTTGTTGGAGACCCGAATGGTCCCCAGCCTAGAGGCACCTGGGTAGGGGGTCTGCCAGAGAAGCCATCAGGGCACCACGCATCGTCCGCAAGCTGAAGAGATCTGTCTCACCCGCACATGTCTGAATATTTTTCAAACGTACACAGAGGCTGGCGTAATGGATAGAGGACAAATTCTAAGGCACTGCTGAAGTTGTTTGCTCTCAGACAATGGAAACTGAGAAAGCACAAAAAAGGAGCACACATTTTGTTTTGCACTAAATCGGGTCCTCATACCTGCAGCCAAAAAGGTTAGAAATTCTGGTCCCACAACCCACTTACAGTTGTGTGTGACGTTGGATTTGGGATCTGG
Source organism: Mirounga leonina (assembly GCF_011800145.1). Classification (NCBI taxonomy): domain Eukaryota; kingdom Metazoa; phylum Chordata; class Mammalia; order Carnivora; family Phocidae; genus Mirounga; species Mirounga leonina. The sequence continues at coordinate 100,976,566 of NW_023270377.1, forward strand.
TGGTGGCTGGGGGAGGCTGAAGAGGAGGTCAGTCCTGGGGCCAACCCAGCCCTCCACTCCCCAGCTCCTTTCTTCCCTCCCTGGGCTTCCCAGGGCAGAAGGTGCCATCACCTCCTGACCAAGAGCTGTGGGGACTCCTCCATGGGACCTCTACCTTTTGCCCTTCGCAGGTCCTCTCTGATTTTGTCTGCACAACAGCCTGAGGAGCTAAGCGTTACTACACGGGCCCATTTTACAGGTGAGCAAACCGAGGCATGAAACGGTTGAGTAACTCATCCTGGGCAGCACAGCTAGGATTCAAACCCAGGCAGCCTAGCCGCATGAGGCTGGCTCCCATCCAAGGCTGGAGAGAAGGAGTCAGGGACCCATCCGCTGCACCAGCAAGGGCAGGCAGATAAAAGCGAATCCTTGGGAAGTCGTGGGTTAGGCAGAGGCCAGAGTGGCCTGGCAGGGTCTTTCCAGCACACCTACCACTGCACACCCCGCAGGTGCATCCAGGAGGCTCAGAGCAGCTGGGGGACAAAACTCTGCAGCTGTTGAAGGTCTTCTTCTTTTTCTTTACCCTCAGGTCAGGAAAGCAGGAGAGTGGTGTGAATGTTGGCACGGGCACTCACAGACCTACCCACCTTGACGAGCCCTGCTAAAGCTGCCCGATGAGTCCACACTGGCCGCAGAAGCCGACACCCTATAGCAATAGGGCTCCTGGGAACACAAACCAGGGTGGGGCAAAATGTTGCACGAAGGATGCAGGCAGAAGGGACCCTCTGTTTCAGGGCAACCTCGTTGAGGGTGGAACAGGTATGAGCCCAGAGTGGTGTCCAGAATTTCAGGCAGTGGCTGTGGAGGGAGATGGAGACAGACCAGGCCACTCTAGGACTCACGGGAGGCTTTCTGGAAAAGGCCAGACATGGGGGCCGTGAGGTTTTGTGAGCATTTAGGGAGAGGGCCATGGGAAGGAAGGGAAGGGGGGGATGTTGGGAGCCCCGATGTGCTGGTGGGAAGGTGAGGCCACGTCTGTGAGGCACTAGTCCCAGTTCTCAGTGGTGCACGGGGATTCCCTGAGGCCATGTCCTGGTCACTCGTGACCTCTGTGTGCCAGGTTCTGGGAGCCACTAAATGACACGCAGTCCCGGCCAGTAGGGAGCTCACAGCCCAGATGCAGAGACAGGCCATCCTGGTGATGCTGAAGCTTGCGTGTGCATTGGAACTCCCTGGAGGGCTTGTGTAAACACGGATTTCTGGGCCCCACGCTCAGAGTGTCTGTTTTAATACATCTGGGATAGGACCTGAGAATCTGCATTTCTAACAAGTACCCAGCCACTGCCTCATGACCATACATGGAGAACCGTGGGGTTATAGGATGCAGAAAAATGCCGCAGAGAACAGGGAGGAACTCCCAGCACAAAGAAGTACAGAAGCAGAAGAGTAGAGAGGACCAAGGGGCAGAGCGCCGTTGGACCAGAGCCGGTGGGAGGTGCATGTGGGAGCAGGTGGCCCACCTACCAGCGGCCTGGACTTAGCCGTGGAGGGGGATTTTTTCCTGGAACCACTGAAGACTCTTTAGCTGAGGAAGGTCAGCTTGCAGTACCACATTGCCGGAGGGCATCAAAACTGATGATGGGGGCCCCTGGGGGGCTCAGTCGGTTAAGCGGCTGCCTTCAGCTCTGGTCATGATCTCAGGGTCCTGGGGTCGAGCCCCGCATTGGGCTCCTTGCTCAGCGGGGAGCCCACTTCTCCCTCTTCCTCCGCCCCTCCCCCGGCTTGTGCTCTCTCTCTCTCTCTCTCTCAAATAAATAAAATCTTTAAAAAAAAAAAAAAAACTGATGATGAAGCCTCTGATGGTACCTTCCAGTTTGCAAAACACTTCCCCCATAAATTTCCTCACTTCACCCACCAGCAATTCTGTGAGTTCTGATGCAACATTTTTTACCACCCACCTTCCCCGCCTGTTACAGAAAAGGAAACTGAGGTTGCTCCCAGGCGTGAAGTTACTTGCTCCAACTGATGGCCCAGGAAGGTAGAGCCAGCGCTGGAGTCCCAGCCTTCCAACCATAGAAAGTTCCATGATCCTACTTGCCTCCTCAGAATCTTTCCCTTGTTTCTCTTAAATAAATGTCTTCATCATGTTCATACCGCTAATAATAGCAGGAAGTCAATCTGGCCACATAATGTGAGAAAGGCAATAGTCCCAGGTCAGGAAATCCTGTTGCTTAGCGTCCCTTGGGAATGTTAACTTTCCCACTCTGCCCCCACAGACATCCTGACCTTTCACACAGTTGGCTTCCCCAGGCAAAACTGGGCCAGAAATACCGGGGCCCTTGGCCAGAGTCTGATCTGACCTTCGCCCTCTGGGAGCAAAGAGTCTCTTCCACGTAGCACCTACTGGGGGTAGTGGGCACAACAGGGGCCCCCAGGAGGCTCCTCTGGCTCCTGGGCCTGCCCTTGCAGGTAGTAGGTGGTGGGCGATGGGCTGGGGAAGGGGAGAAGCTGCCGGATGCTCAGACACACTCACCGTGCGGTGAGAGGCAACTGGGACGGGGAGCCCATCCTCTCTGTCTCCTCGCCTGTAAGTGATGCAGAGTGAGGTGAGGTTCCAGCACACGAGCGGGCTCATCGTAGGAGCTAGCGGCTTTGCAAGGAAAACTCTGCTCTCTTCTGAGAGGGTGGGGCTGGCAAAATAGGGAAGGGCCTCCCGCCTAGATGGGACACACGGGGATTCAGAAACAGAAGAAGTAAACCCCTTGCAGCTCCTCCCTGGGGAAAGCCTACGCTCTGCCCGAGCAGGCGGCCCATGCCATCGACATACTGGTTCACTCGCTGGCTTCTTCTTCCATCCAGTGATCTTACTGTGTAACATATACAACACTCACTTATTTTCAACACAATTACCTCCCTTCTTCCATCACATTGCCCTGCAAGTTCGGTTGTAACATTATTCAATTATCCACTCCCTTGACAAATAGAAATAGATCACCCTCGAAGTGCGAGGCATGGTTAGGTCCTGGGGACACGGGCACAGTCTTGCCCTTGAGAAATTCTCCGCTGTCCAGGAGGCTGACTCGGATCATATGGGAAATGTGCTAATTGCAGTAATAGTAAGCCCTTCAAGGGAGAAGTGCTAGGTGCTAGGAGAGCTCCTAATGGGGTCACTGCCCTGATCCAGCCTAGGTCCACGCACACCTTTTTGAGGAAGAGACCTTTGAGCTGGGAGCTAGCAGGGGCGCATCTTGCCAGTCTGCCATTGTCCCCACCTGCCCCCTGGCCTGACACCAGTAATTATGCTGTCCTGTTGGCCCCTGTTGCTGCTGACTTTGCAGCTCCGGGTTTCTCATCCTGCTGTAGCTGTCCTGTCCTTTGTGGTGCCAAACTGACCCTGACCTCTGGGTGGTGTCCATGGTGTCTGTCCTTGGAGGCAGACATCTCTCTCCCACACCATAATCTCTACCTCTGAAAAATGCAGCAGCTGGCTCTAATACCCCACCAGTTTTGGGAATCGCTGCCGCAGAGACCTCAACCACCTCTTGTCATGATTCCCCGATACGTGCCCCCCACCCAGCCCCACACTCACTGGCCTGTGGTAGGTATTGGACGAGAAGACACGGTTCCCACCCTCGCACAGCTTGAGGTCACTCGGGACGGCAGCATCACGGAACCCTAACATAAGTGATGATGACTGCACCTGGTGCTTGGGAGGCCCGCAGGAGGACGGCTAACCTACCCAGGGGTCAGAGAAGGCTCCCTGTAGGAGGTGATGTCTGAGCTGAGTCTGAAAGAAGGAGAAGCAAACGGGAGCAACATGCCAGCCACGGAGAGCAGCGAGTACAGAGGCTGGGGGTGGGGTAGGGGGGTAGAGAAATGTCTTTCTAGGAATGACAGATCACTGCAGCTGGAGAGTAGAGTGTAAGGGGTGCTTAACCCTGTTGGAGGCATTCAGGAAGGCTTCCTGGAAGTGGCAGCACATGAAGTAAGACATTCTGAAGGACCACTAGGAGCTGGCAGCGGGGGGCGGGAGAAGGATGCCATAGACACTGAAGTAGAGGACTGTACTTGTCAATAATGCTGTATGATAACTCACTCCAAAACTTGGTGGCTTGAAGTAGCAATATCCATGTATTTTCTCTCACGGTTTCAGTGGGTCTGGAATTTGGAAGGAACTTGGCTGATGGCTCCAGCATGGCGTCTGTCATGAGGTGGCATTAATATGTTGGCTGGGCATACCTGGGGCTGGAGGATCTGCTTCCAACGTGGCCCCTCACATGCCTGGCACTGGTGCTGGCTGTTGGCAGGAGGCCTCGGTTCCCATCCTGCCCATCTCTCCACAGGGCTGCTAAGGTCCTAACTGAAGGGCAGCCAGCTTCCACCAGAGCAAGTGACCCAAGAGACCCAGCAAAAGCCGAAATGTGAGCTAGCTTCAAAAGTGACACGCTTCTGACTTATTCCATCCATCACGTAGTCCACGCTGTTGCAGCATGAGGGAGGCCAGGGCCAGGCAAGGCAAGGGAGGCCTCGCCTCGTGGGCAAAATGTAAGGGGTGCTAAAAAACCTAGCACCGCAGGTAAGTAATATTTTGAAAAATCAAAATTAATGTAAAAACATCCATGATGAACAAAAGGTCAGCATTTGAAATACAGACAGAATCCAGCGGGGCTGGGATCAGGATGAGGCAACGGAACTGAGTCGGCCAAGTGCAGGGTTGAACACTTTACAATAGTGGGAATCCCAGGAGGCCAAGATCGTTGAGACGATTCTGGAGACTGGCTACCACATGGCTGGGCCCACGAGGCACAGACCCTTCCCCAAGCTTCTCATTCAGGAGCCCGGGAGACTGAGAAGCAGGTGTATAGTCCAGACCCAAGGGCAAGGAGGTGAAGATGGGAGACCTGTTTCTCCACTGAGAGTCTCTGAACCCGAGGGAAAAAAATCCATAGGGAACGCAGATATAAATGGTAGCCTCATTCCCACGGAATCAGGGGTGGGGGTTGTATTCTTTTCCCAGGGCTACCCTAACAAATTACCACAAACTGGGGGGTTTGGAACGACAGAGATTTTCATTCTCTTACAGTTCTGGGGGCCAGCAGTCTGAAATCAAGGTGTCAGGGGGTTGGCTTCTTTTGAGGGCTGAGAGTGCCTCTCTCCCGGCGTCTGGTGGTTGCCAACCGTCGTTGACCATCCTTGGCTTGTGAACACATCACTCTAACCACTGCCTTCATCATCGCTGGTATTCTCCACCTGCGTCTGTGTCCGAATTTCCCCCTTCGTACAAGGACACCAGTCACTGGCTAAGGGCCCACCCTAATCCAGTGTCACCTCATCTTAATGGGACTAAAACTGCAAAGACCTTATTTCCAAATAAAAGCACATTCACAGGTCCAGGGAGGTTAGGACTTGAGCATATCTTTCGGGGGCACAATTCTACCCACAGTAGGAGTAGGGTTATTCTAATGGCGGGTTTGCTACATCATTAGAATTGGAAGGAAGACAAATATTTAAAAATTCACATTTCATGCATCTGCTTTTTAAAGCACTAACAGAAAGCATGAAGTGTTCTTGAATAAAAGTGAAAAAAAAACAATAAAACATCTACTTCCATGCTGTGTGTTACAATCTGGTGGGGGAGAGCAACAGAGTGCATGAATGTGATGAAGGGGGATGCGGGCCACATGGATACTGAGACAGGCAGACAATTTCAGAGACACAGCAAGCAAGAGGGGAGGACAGTGGCAAAGGCTCTGAGAGACAGAGTCAGTCTCAGGGCCTTCCAGGAGCCTGCCACTAGAGACTTCCACAGCCCCGTTGCATTTGCGCAACAAAGAGCATAAATGGAGAATTCCCGTTTTGCTGCTCTACCCTTGGGGTAGATGACATAGTAAGATCAGCATTTGGCCTGACATTGGGGAGTCCCCACTCCTACTCAGACACTGTGGCTCACAACTTATCAAGTATACTTTGGTTACCAAGAAGGAGCCAACACTGGGCAAGTTGGAAGGGACTGAAATGAGTTTCAAGTTCAGGGATGGAGAACAGGTTTTGTCTCTCATGCCATGCCTCTGCTGGTAGTTGTCCAGAGCACTGTGTGAAGAAGCTTCCAGGCTCAGAGAACCATAATTGATTAGTCACATTTGCCTCTGGTGCAGGAAGGACTCGTGGCACCTTTACATACTTGCTATTCTAGACCTAGTACAAACATTGTATTTTGAAGGTGGGAAAACTGAGACCAAGTTAAAAAAAATAATATGCTTGAGGTCTCATCACTGGTTCACAGTAGAACCCAGTTGTGCCGCACTCCCCTTCACACTACACACTCTCTCTCCTTGTCCTCCAGGTCAGCGAGCAGCAACGTCCATCCAGTTGTCTGAGTCATCCTCAGCACCCTCCTCTCTCACACCCTGCATGCTCAGCTGCCTGTTCACCTGCCCCCCAACTTGCTGTCGAGCCATCCACTTCTCTCCATTTCTACATCATCCCCCTAGTCCAAAGTTCTTGTTCCTAGAATGACATTTGGCAAAGTAGGGAGACCTTTTTGGTTGTCATGATCCGTGGAGGGTGCTATTGGCCTCTTGTGGGTAGAGGCGAGGGATGCTGCTAACCATCCTACAACATACAGGACAGTCCCCACAACAGTGGGCCCCACATCCAGCCCAGAATGTCAACAATGCTGAGGTCTAGAATCCTTTCCTACTCTAAGCCACCATCATCTCTTGCCTAGACAAGCTCAAGGAGCTCTCAGCTAGCCTATCTGCCTCTATCCCATCCCTACATTCCATTCCTTACCAAGATGCCAAAGTAATATTAAAATGTAAAATCCTAATCCTGGACTTCCATCCAGATCCAAGCTCCTCGCCAATATGCAGCAGATCTTATGTGATCTGGCCCTGCCTAACTCTCCAGCCACACCTCCTTCTACCCTCCTGCTGCACCTCTGTGCTATAATCTCACTGGCCTTCTTTCATATCTGGGGGAGCAATACTTCCTCCTCCCTCAGGGCCTTTGCAGGGACTCTTCCTTGTGTCGGAAACACCATGCTTCCATCCCAGTGTCTTTGTCTAGTTAACTCCCACTCACCCTGCTGAACTTATGAGGAAGGCTTTCTTCCTGCCCTCCTCATAGCATTTATCATTGCCTGTAACTACATGCTTGTCTCTGAGATTGTTTCATGACTGTCCTCCTTCCCCCAGTGTGTTGGAAGTCCCCAGTAGGCAGGAGCAGTATCTGTTTTGATCACCCCCACCCAGGTTTTCAGTGTTTTCATATTGTATCTACAACCAGGTAGGCTCTCAAGAACTATTTGTTGAATGAATAAATGAATGAATGAATGAACGAACAAACGACCTCAGGTCTCAAGACCCTTTGGCTCTTTATTTGTCCTACCACAACCAAAGTTCTCTCTCTCTGTTCCTCTTCTCTGCCCTTCATGCTTTTCCTTCGACCCTTTCTCTCTCCATTAACTGTCATCTTATGCTGCCAAAGACTATATATGTAAGGATTTATTGTGCTGATTAAATGTCGTTCTTTGTGAAACAAATTCAGTTGATTTTCTTATTTGCATATCCTTCAACTGATGTTGCCAGGAATGGAAAACAGTGGAATATAATGAGCTGTCTCTTCTGGATGGACGCCTGGCACTGCCTGAAGGCAGGCATTGGACCAGGTGTCCTTGCGCTGGGAGTCCAAGTCAGTGGCCAATAGTTCCCCAGCCCCAGCTCCAAGGGAGACATGGTCGCTGGCTTCCTGATGATGAGAGCAGGTCCTCCTCCAGCTCTGCCCAGGGCTGGCATCTTCTCAATCTGCAAGACGTGGTCAAGTGTCATCTCCTCAGAGAGGCCCTCCCAGACGACCTATCTAAAGTAGCCCAAAGAACAAAAGCCAAAGTTGGGAGGCAGAGTGTATACCTGGGAAGAGGCAGGAGCCTTGAAACACTGTGGAATCATCTCTTTTATGTTTCCTGCTATATGACGTAATTAAATATCTCTGGGTCAAGCCAGTCTGCCAGGTGTCTTGTTACCTGCAGCTGAAAGCACTCTAACTGATGCCTTGTTACCACACGTATTGGTCAGCCCCGGCTGCCATAACAAAGCGCCACAGATCGGGTGGCTTATACAACAGAGATTTATCGTCTCACAGTTTTGGAGGCAGGAAGTCTGAGATCAAGGTGTTGGCTGAGTTGATTCCTTTTGAGAGCCCTCTGAGGGAAGGATTTGTTCCAAGCCTCTCTCCTTGGCTTATAGATGTGGGAATTTTCCCTGAGTGATCACACCATCTTCTCTTGGGAAATGTCTGTGTCCTAATGTCCTCTTCTTATAAGACACCAAGCACATTGGGTTAGGACCACCCTAATGACTTGTTTTAATTTAATTACCTTTTCAAAGATCCTCTCTCTAAATACAGTTACATTCTGAGGTAATGGAGGTTAGGTTAGGACTGCAACATATGAATTTGGCGGGGGAGAGTCTCGTAACACCACAGATCCAGAATTATTTTCCATCGCACAAGGCTCACTCCTGGGGATGGAGACAAAGACCAGGCATGGCCACTGGTGCCTCCACCTCCCTCACAGTACGGATTGTTGGTGAGAGCCTCGTATCGCCCCACCAAAGGTCCAGGGTGAGAGAAAGCAGGAGCGAAACCTTCCCTCCAGGACTTAAATCTCAACAGCCCAGGGAGAAATCACACCAGTAAGGATTAAAAAACCACGGCGATAACAGCAGTGACCACAACCCATAACCTCATGTAGCAGCCACTTCGCTACGGCCTTGTAAATGGGGTCTCCAACAATGCAGCGACAGATTCACGGTTGGGCCACAACAGGGCTGAACTCAGAGGTGTTAATTGCACGCCCTGGGTCACATGGCTGGTGTGGCAGCCACGGAGGTGCCTCTTTCACCTCCTTTCCAGAAAGAGCCTGCCCTTCAGCTGAGGGAGCAGAGGGACTCCAGCCTCCAGGGCGGCGCCTTCGTGACCCACCTCTGCTTCCGGGTCAAGGCCGTGCACTTCCGAGGCACCCCGGCCAGGTACTGAATGGGGCAGGGGGAGGGTCTAGGGGCTGGTTATTCCTGCTCAGCCCCGGGCAGCTCTGGGGGGCAGTCTTCACTCCACATCTCGGTATAGTCATGCGGGCATGTGGGTCTGAAGCTCTCATGCCCCGTTCTGCTCCCACCACCTTTTGTCTTTCACAGGCCTTACTCCTAATAAACCCCTTGCACTGCTAGCCCTGTCTCAGTGTCTGTTGCCCAGTGGACCCAAACAAGCACTTCTGAGGAGGGCAGACCGGGATTGCAACTGTGACTGCCCTCCAGAGGGTTTCAGAATAAGAGATGGATCTGGGCTCTATGAGCCCTAAATACAAAGCCAGTGGTTATTTTCACCTAGACTTGATGGGTGTGTAGCCAAGGTACCCGGGACCCCAGGGAGTAGTGGAGGCATTGCCCAAGGTGACCAGCTGCTTGGTGACAGAGCCATTCCAGATCTCGGGGTTCTTGACCCCCATCCTGAGCCCCTTGCATGGGTGTGGACTTGGACCTCCTGCCCAGCCAAAGCAACTCAGAACTGCAGCCCTGAGGTGTGTCTGAGGAGTGAGGAGGCTGGGGGGCTGGAGAAGCCAAAGGTTTATTGCTGAGCTGCAGGATAGCAAGGACACTTCGAGGCATTCCCTAAGGACCTCCAGATGCTGGAGAACCGTGTCTCCCAGCAGCAGAACACAGAGACAGCAAGAGGTGGGAAATGAGAGGGCCTTAAGCCCCTCCCCCCATTCTGCATTGTCTTTACCAAGTGAGGCACCACTCCACGCCTAAAGTGGGCAGAAAGCCCCCTTCTCAGAGGGTAATTGAGAGTCTTCAGGGAGGTGGTGTGCAAAGAGCCCCCTGCCTGGAGCCTGGGACTCCTGCTCTGGCCCACTGTGATTGTGTGGAACCAGGGCCTGAGTGCAAGCCTCATCACACACTGATTTATGACTGGGATGACCTGACACCTCTTTGAAAGGGGCTTCTGAAGCCAGCTTATAGCCCCCCACCATTTCCCGGGCTAATATAGTCTATGGTCAACAGAAGAGAAGGATGGTTTAAGCAACTGACAAATCTCTTTGGTTCAACAGGCACAAAGCACAGCTGTTTATTTTCCAAAGGGCTTCCCAGCGGAGGGCCTCCCTCTCTCCCTCCCTTCCTGAGGCTGCTTAAGTCTGGGTGACAGGGGGACTGCCAGGGCACAACAGGGTCTCCCAAAGGCTGGCAGAGAGCAGGCAAGGGCAAGGGGAGCCTTTCCATCTGGCTCCCACATGGGGCTGTCCTCTTGCCAAGGACTCAGGGCTAGACTGGGGGTCCTCAAAGTAGGGGCCTAACTTGTCCTGTGGTAAAGGGACACAGTCTGCCCATTCTCATCGGGAAGCCTCTGCAGGATGCTGTCCCAGGGCCCTAATGTCCATCTGCCTGTCTACCCTTTTGGGCAAGTTGTCTGAGTTGAGCATTTGCACCCAAGGCCAGTCCTTCAGTGACGTCCCCAGCAAAAACTACATTCCTCACAGAAAATAAAAGCAACACACTGGCCATGGTTGTGAGCTATTAAAATATGCAGTGTGTATATGTGTGTGTGTGTGCGTGTGTGTATTTCCAATCATGGTAGGCAGACAACATGGAGTAACACAAGGCAAAGACTTTGGAACCAGTCAGATCCGGCTCTGCTACTTTAAGTTACTAGTCTCTGAGCCTTGGACTCCTCGTCTGTAAAAGGCTAATAATGCATTGTCAGGTTGTTACGATTAGATGAGATGATGCAGCAAAGCAGAGTCTCATGCCTGGTCTTGGGCGGTGGGTATTTCTGAACCCTGATCTGACAGCTGTGGTTACTCACCTGGCATTGTTGAAGAATTCGTTTAACTAGGATCTTCTTGTACACACGCCCTTGCATATCCACATGCATACACGCATGTATCGGGGCACATGCCTGCCCGCACACTGGAAACCAACAGGATCTTGGCGCATGTGTACTTTCGCGCACTCGGATACATGCAGCGCATGCGTGTTGCACATTCCTGCACATGGGTGGCATGCACATGCAGAGTCCTGCAGGCACGTGCACACATCCCTACACGGACACACACGGCCCGCATACAGATATGGAAGAACAGGCCGACAAACTCCAGAGCCAGACCAGTGAGTGTGGTCAACTCAGATCACGTCCCAAGAAAAGGAGGGAAGAACAGACTTTTGTAGCTGCTGAAGGACATCTTGAAATAAAAATAGCCCAGCTCAGGCTTGCCAGAAGGAGTGCTGAGCGGCACAGTGGCCCTGATGCCCCGACACCCCCTGCCATCTCTTCTGGCTCCAGGTTCCCACAGAATTCTCCTCTGTAGTCCAGAGAGCGTACGAAGGAGCCCCCAGCAAGAGGGCAGGACGCTTCATGCTCCCCCTCAGGATCAGGGTCAAGGCAGGATGGCTGGAGAGCTGGAGGTGGAGGGAGGAGCATCCCTGTCCCTGCAACCCGTTTAGTCCCCAAGAGCCATCTGAGGACCGTAGGGTGTGGGCATAGACACCTGCTCAGCCATGGTGACCCACGGCCCTCAAACTGAGCCTGGCCAGCTGCTTTGATCCTACTGGCATAGGGAGGCGGCAGGAAGCCAGGCTGTTTATGAGAGCCATGGCTAGGACAAGGAGAAGGTGGCACGCAGGATCACACACGCTTCCACGTGAAGAAGAGTATTCAAACCTTGGCATGCGGGAGCCTGGCTCCCATGGGTCCCACCTAGGACAACCTGGGCAGAGGGGAAGGAAATTAATACCAATTCTATTAGACTAGTAAAACTGCATGTCATAAAATATATTGCAATCATTGAATTGTGCATTTCAAACAGGTGAATTTTATCGGATGTGAATCACCCCTTCGTAAAGAGGCTTATATATCTCTCTCCTCCCTTACTCCTACTCTGTGCTCTTGTGTCAGGCGCTCTGCAAGTTTTTTAAGTGGAGTATCTCATTAAACCTCCCCCAAACGCCATTCCATATGTGAAGGAAGGTATAGGGCCTGGTTCAAGGTCACCAAACTGCTCAATGGTGGAGTTGGCTCTAGATGCCACAGAGTAAGACTGGAGGGCTGGGTCATTCTTTCTTGCATGTGGTCAGTCAACATTCACCCACTGAATCTGGATGTCCCATATGAACTGAGCCAGTGGTTCCTAAACTCTGTCATCCAACTAGAAATATCATCAGGACTGCTTCTTAAAACGCTGGTTTGGGGACCCACTCCTGAGGTTCTGCCTCAGTGGGCCGCTGGACCTGACACCAGCTTGGACCCTCCAGTATTCCCTTCCTCGTCTCCCCTCCTTGGGGACCCTTGGGGTCAGGTCCTGGGCTGGGGGAGGGAGGGAGCCGGACCCTGGGCACCAGGGCAGGACGAGGCTGAGTCACAATGCGTTTGTGCTCAGGTATTAATAGAAACATAAAACCCCAGATCAGCCATTTCTTCCCTCTCTGGACAAGCCCGGACAACACGGGCTTCAGTGACTCTGACCTCTGTCGCATATTAAACAGAGGAGGGAGAGTCACATGGATACCTCATTAATTCACTGTCACCATAGGGGAGGGATGTGGAGGGGGAACAGAAAGGGCAGAACTCTGCGCCCAGCTTTATCAAGGTTAACTAGTGAGCCAGCCTGAGGATGCTGGGGAGGGGCAAGGGTCCCCAGGGGCAGGGCCCCAGTGAAAGGATAAATTAGCGCATCCTTGGTTTGCCTGTCAATATGTGCTTCCAGGGGAGCCCCTGGGGCTGGGGAACTTTGTTTGCCCAAAGCCCTTAATCCTCCTGCAATCCTGTTTACATTCTTCATTTGCTCTGCAAACCTGCCCCTCAGAGATAACTTTGGGGGGAACTCAGGCCCAGCTGCTACGGCCACACAGGCTGCAGGAGAGACCTAGCCCCGCAGGGCTGCCCTTGGCCGACACACGCTGGGGCAGGGTCTCCAAATGTACACAATTCCCGACTGGATGCACACACACACACACACACACAAATAACACCCCACCTGACCTCTTCTTGCTGGGCAAGTGAGGGTTAACTTCCTAGTTCAAGTGCATTTCATCCTTCAGCTAAGTACCTGCCTTTTCAAAGGTCAGAGACACTGCAGGGCTGTCTCTGCTCTCCAGAGGCCACTCTTCCTCCCTCTCCTTTGCTAGGCTGCAGGGGAGGTGGCCCTGCCTTCAAGGCGCGCTGGTCTCCAGGGTACGGGGGATGAGCCATCTTGCTTGCAACAAGCCCTCCAGTTCTGTGGCCAGGGATCCCATGCTCTGTTCATTGCATCTAAGCCTTGCAGGGGGACTGCTCTGGGCCCTGCTGCTCGGGCCCCACTCCGTGGAGCTGCTGCCTGGAGGTCTAGCTACCACCCTCTGATGACCCCCAGCATAGCTGGCTGCTCTGCAGTTCTTGGCTATAGGGCTGACCCCTTGGCAAGTTCACCAGCCACTCTTAGCTCCCTTCTGATTCCCTTCCACACAGCTGAAAGCCTAGGAGCCTGGGGTGCTGGTTGAGGCCCCTCTAGTGCTTTCTGAGCCTGCATGCACTGGCATTTCTACTCTGGGGGCAGCAAGCATGCACGCGCTCAGGAGATTGGGTCCTAGGTTCCAGAAGCACAGGGGATAGGGGAGGGAGCATCATTCAGCATCCCCTCTGACCAACAGAGTTTCTTTTTTTCTCTCTCCTCTGGGGTCTAGCCTGGGCTGCCAGTGGCATGGGGTTCTGTGGAACCCAACAGCATTCTCAGCCACACACACACCCCCCACCTCCCAAGTCCCTCTTGTCTGGCTCAAGCTCACCTTCTTGTCCCATTCTGTGTCCTCTCTACCCTACATCAGCTAGGAGTAAACCTCACACTTGGGACCTGCAGGCGTTGCATTTGATACGTAAAGGACAATGTGCAGAACTTGGAAAACCTTTTCTCCTGCAAAGAAGCCTGACTTTCAGAACTCCTGTGCTATGGGCTCGGAGATCTCGTCCGGCTTCGTGCTCACTTTCTCTTCGTGCCTTGTTTCAACCCTCATCCTCCCCGAGGCTCTGGGTGCCTCTGGCAGGCTACTGGGAAGGTCACATAGGGGGAAAAGAAGAAAAAAACATGTACAGTCCCACTTATCTAAATGTATTATTTCATTACACAGTTGTCCCCGCTTATTCGAGGGAGCTGTGTCCCAAGACCCCCAGTGTCTGCCTGAAACCGCAGAGCGTACCAAACTCTGTATATACTATGCCTTTTCTTATATACACGAGCCTCTGATAAAGTTTAATTTCCACATTAGGCAAGGTCAGAGATTGACAACCATCATTAATAATACAATAGAACAATTATAACCATATACTGTAATAAAAGTTACGTGAATGTGGTCGCTCTCAAAATATCTTACTGTACTGACCCTTCCGCTTGTGTAACTCTGGGATGACAAAATGCCTACGGGATGAGGTGACTTGAGAATGATGGAGGCGTTGTGACGGAGCGTGAGGCTACGGTTGGCTTTCTGACACATTGTCAGAATGAGGATCGTCTGCTCCAGGACCACAGTTGACGATGGGGACCTGAAATCATGGCTAGGAGGGACTCTTGTGTATGGAAATCTGCCACTGGGGAGGTCCCTGGAGCCCCCTCTGAGCCCGAGGGTCTCCTGGCCCCTGGAGGAGAGAGCGAAGGAAACCTGTCACTTCTTAGTAAGTGGCCAAAGGCCTGTGACAACGAGAACAGGAAGGCCTGTGTAGCAAGGTATGAGGATTAAGAGATGAAACTCCCACTGCAGACCAGGAGCCTCAAGGGAGTGTCCCTGCACCCCTTACCGCTGGGCACCTATAGAGATGCCTCTCGCCTTCCTTCCTCTTGGTGGGTTTTAAATCCCATCTAGACCATTAGGGCCCTGAAGGCAGGAGCCTGCCATGCCTTCCCCTTCCCAGCAAGCCTTGGTGGGTGTGGCAAGGTTAAGGCTGGTGGACACTGTCCCCAGGTGTGCAAGGGCAGAAAGGAAGCCTCTGCCAAGCAGGGGTGTTAATAGAAGAATAAGACCACGAGGACCTGGATATGACAAAGAGGAAGGACAGGGCTCCTGAGCAACCCCCATTCCCACCCCCAAACTGCTGGACACTGAGGGAGGACAGGGGAAGTGAGACAGAGAGTCATCTCCCACCCAGACCACTCTACAAAGGCCCGCTCAGCCCCTCCTGCCTCAGTTTCCCCACTGCGCTGTGGACATCAAGCTGGAGCCAAAGGGAGTGGGAGCAGTGCGTCTGAAGCGCACCACAGTTAAGAAATCAAAAGCAATCTTTTTCTTGCTGCCAGAGAGGGTGGCCTGTGTGAAGGTCAAGATAAAACCCGTGGGGTTGCTGGGGGCGGGAAGAAGGAGCGGAGTGTTTTGTTTGGCTCAGCCGGCTGGCCGTTGCCTCGGTAGCTGAGAACATCGGCTCTGGTCACGCTTGCCTCCGCTCCAATCCTATTACTCCGTGCGGTTGGGTTCCGAAAATAGCCCCTGTCAGCCCCATCAGCGCAGTTCAGCGATTCCACCGTGGGCCACTTATTGTTCCTCAGACGCGGGCATCATTAACCCTTCCTGTGCCAGCCGGCCAGGGTCACCTGGGCTGAAAGCCCACCTTTGGGGAAATCACTGTCTTTCCAGTCCCCCTGGTCACTCACTGCAGGGAGAAGTGAAGGGCGCTGCCGGGAACTCGGTGCCAGGCACTGGGCACCTCGTTCCATTTTAACTGGCCGAGGAGCTGCCCTGCAGGCTTGCTGGGTTGGTGCTTCCATGCGCATTTGATGCAGGAGGAAAGCGAGGCTCCAGGGTGCAGGCAAAGTGACTTGCCCAAGGTCATCCAGCCATCACAGGGCTCAGCCCAGGTTCAGCCCAGGGCTGCGTGATTCCAAGGCTGGGCTTTGTCACTGTGCCCTACACACACACTGCTCTCTAGACCCAGCCAAAGCCTCCCCCCCCACCCCCCGCCCGCCCAAAGCCTGGAGACCCAGGGGCCAGCTGGCTGGCTGCCAGGTGACCAGAGGTGTTGAAACACAATGCAGACTGCAGGGCCCCACCTAACCTGACTCGGGAAGGTGGGGCAGGGCCCAGGAATCTGTATTTTTTAATCAGCACCACATGTGAATCTGATGATCAAGTGCATTAAGGGATCTACAGCTATGCAGAGATTCTGCAGGAAGCCCTCCGGGGAAGGAAAGGCGGTTGACCTTTCTGGTGCCTGGGAAGCCTGTAATACACTAATGTATTTCTTTTCGTAACAAGTCAGTTTTTCAAAAGAGAAAATGGAGGTTCCTTCCATGGCACCAGATTGTCTCGCAAGAGAAAACAGCCAACAGTTTTAGAGCAAAGATCAGCCTAGAACGGACGGATGTGTCACACAGACCTGAGTGTGGAGTGGGCTCCCGGGAGGAAGGGAGCTGGGACAGGGACTTTAGGCTTTGGAACCAGGCAGACCCGAAGTTCGTCGGGGTTTCATTGAGTTGGTGCGGGTCACAGGGTTAATCCAGAACCTGTTGTCAGGTATTTATCTGAATTACACTGAGGCCTCAATATGTACCAGCCTGCCCGGAAAACCTTCTACTTATTAATTCATTTAGACTTAGAAGGTAGATTTTGCTATTATCCCCATTTTACAGGTAAGAAGACAGAGACACTGAAAAGAGGCATCTGGCTTCAGAACTTCTGTCCAGTTGTCGTTAAATGTGTTCTCCAGATGATGGAGAAATCCCAGGGTGATTGCAAGAAAGCCCTGGCCTGCCACTCCATCACCCTCATATCTCTGTCTGTCTGCACCTGCGGGAACTAGACCCAGTGCTCCTGGCGCCCTTCTGGCCCTGACCTGCTGGACGAAGTGCTTTGTAGCAATCCTGGGACCAACCACCTCTGGCTCCTGCAGGCCAAGGCTGTGGTGCTTCCAGCTCCCAGGCCATGTCGGGCTCAGCCTCCTTCCACTATGCTGAGCTGCTGAGCAGCTGACCTGGTAGTAGGTCCTCTCCTGAAAACACAGGACAGTCTCTTCTGGGGGTTTTCCTGTTGCTGCTTGGATTCTATCTTGGCCAGTCTTTGCTGGGGGACGATTGTCATTAAATCAATCTGCTGATCGAACTCAGGGAGAAGAAACCCAAAGCTTTGAGTCCTGTGTTATGCCCCTGAAACCTACAGTGAGGGATGTAGGGGCTTTGAACAGTCCCAACACTCTGGCAGCTTGGAGTCCGATGAGGCCTAGAGGTGGAAGTTGATCCTCGTGGTGACCTACACCTTGGCCTTAACTTTGTAAATATTCCTTTATTAAACTCTCAGATCTTTAAACTTTGAGTGCATAATCTGTTTCCTACTGTTAGCCTGGCTGGTATAACAGTAAAAAGATACAAAACTAAATTAGTTTAAAAAAACAGGGGCGCCTGGGTGGCTCAGTCGTTAAGTGTCTGCCTTTGGCTCAAGTCATGATCCCAGGGTCCTGGTACTGAGCCCCATATCAGGCTCCCTGCTCAGCAGGAAGCCTGCTTCTCCCTCTCCCACTTCCCTTTCTTGCTGTGACTCTCTCTGTCAAATAAATAAAACCTTTAACAACAAAAAAAACCACCTAAAACTTAATTAGTTTAAAAAAACAAAAAACACTTGTTTTAGTGGACCAGAGCTTGGAGCCCTGAGCTATATGCTAAGATTGCCCACAGGTTTGTGGCCTACCTGGGCCTGGGCCTTGGCCTTCTGCCTCCTGCCTTCCACATTAGTCTTCCCTCACATCCCAAGCCCTGAGATCCTGGGGCCTTGCATGAGAGGAAGAGGGAGCTCAATCTTTCCTCAGGGAGGAAACCCAGACCCAGAGGCTGTGGGCTCTGGGCCCCAGAGACCTGGAGGTGAAAGGGATATCCCTCACTACAGGCCACTGTCCCCACACTGGCCTGAGACTGATGGCCAATGTAAGGACCACTTGTCTTTGGCAGACTTCAGAGACTTAGGAAATCTCTGCGTTGTCTCTGGGTTTTCTGTTCACTCCACCCCATCTTGGGGTCTGTCCTGTCTTTCCCTTTTGCTAATGATCAGTAGGCTGGCCGAGGGCCCAGGATGCCCTGCACTCCTTCTCCCTCTCACCTATGTGTGGACACAATAAAGCCCCCTATCCTGAAAATAACGCCCAGGATCCCCCTCAACTACTACTGATCATTGCTGAAAATTCACCACGAACTCCATGGCTTGGCCTACGACTCTGATCAGACTTACTCCAGTGGAGTGTCTTGAATGAATTGGCACCACTATATCAGTGAGTTTTTCAGAGCTCTACCTGAGCAAAGATCTAGATAAAAGGAAGCGTGTATAAGTCACAGCTGTCAACTCAAACTTGCATAAGTCTCCAAGGGCATTTTTGAGCCCACTTAACTGAGAAGCCCAGGGTTACCTGCTTTCAGGCATACAGAGTCATGGGAATCAATCTCTCTTCGTTTCCTGGTTTGATTTCCCTTTGTGTTACTGTCTGTCTCCAGAAGGCTCTCCTCTCTCCAACTGGGGAGGAGGATGTCCAGCCCCAGTTCCAGGCTTACTTCCCACCTTCAGAGAAAGCATGGAGCCCTAGGCTCTAGTTCCTGCAGCCTGCATGTTGCAGGCCTGCTCAGTCCCCACACCGCTCCCTCCATGGCCTCAGACACACCTCTCCCTTTCCAAAGAAATCAGCTCCCCCCTCCCCCCAGACAACAGGCACTGAGAGTGGGGGTGGTATAGCCCCCCTAAGGAGGATCAGGGTCATGATGTCTGCCCAGAGAAGGGAGAGAGCGGGGAGGAGAGAGAGGAGGCCTTTAAGAAGCAAGGAGGAGGAACAGAGACAAAATGCCTCACCCTTCTCCCTCTGCCTGGCCCACCTTCTCCGACCTTCCTTCCTCATTTCCAGGCCCGGGCTCTTGCAGCCTCCATGTCTCTCTGTTTTGGCATCCCTGCACCGCCCAGGAATGTTTATGATCTGCTCCTCTCTGCTCGATGGAAAGCTCCTCCAAGCCAAAAGATATGTATTAATCAAGTAAATCACAAACACTCCCCGCTGATCTGAACCCAGTAAAAGTTGCTGACTCGCGCACATAGCTCCACATGGATATCTCTAGCTGGTGGGTAGCCTTCCACATGGTCATTCAGGACCCTGGGGTCTTGGAACAGCACCCTCCACTGGGGCCTTCTGAGATGTCTGTGTACGTTTGGCTAGCGAGCGTTTTGAAATGTGGCCAGTACAGTCAAAAAACTGAATTTTGAATCGGACTTCATTTGCACCCATTGAAATTTAAATAGCCACAAGCATCTAGTGGCTGCCATCTTGGCTGGCATGGCCTTGGAGCTCTCCAGTGGGATCCTTTGATTCTAGCGGGAAGGCAGAGAAGAGAAGGAATGTGGGAGATGATTTTGAGACAGGCCTGGGAAATGGCATTCATCTCTTCTGATGACGTTCTTTTGGTCCAAACTCACCACTTGACCACATCTAACTGCAGTGGACCTTGGGAGCTATAATCTTGCAGGAGGGGAGGGGGCGGCTGGAGATAGAGGAGTACGTTTGGCAAGAGTTTGCCACACACCGTGCTGATGCAACCCATGATTTCCGGAGATGCCTGGCAAGAGGCTGGCACTCAGGAATGGTTTTTAATGAATAGATGTGAACATGAGTAAGAGCGTGTGTCTATCAATATGGATGAAGCAGTGAGAAAAGGAGTTGTTAGGGAGAATCCTAGGCAGATTTCTTCACTGCCCTAGGCCACTCTGTGGTCCCAGGGACTGCTGGGAGCTCCAGGCCACCTCCCTGACCCCAGAGTCTCCCTTCCAGGGCCTAAAATCTGGGGCAAAATGCAAAACCTCAAACACAGTCAAATAATATTCATTTCAACAGCAAATATTGACCCTGCAAGAAGATAAGCAGAATACAAAGTACAGAAGCACCATGGCAAACTCCAGGCCAGGCCAAGCGTGGGAGGCAGGTCTCAAAGCTGGGACCCTGGGGTCAGGGACAGAGGGGGGGTGGTCGGTGACACATTTATCTGAACCCATGGACAAACCAGCCATCAGCGAGGGACTTGCAGGCTACATTCTAGGAACCAAGGTCTCTGTTGGAGGTAGGCATGCCCACTGGAGGGATTGCATGGGGCAGGGAAGGGGTATGGGGGCAGCCCTTGCTAGGGGTCAGGGGTCTTGGCTGCATCTCTGACTTGTTGCAGGTCTGTAGGCAAGTTTCCTTCCCACCCTGAGCTTCCGCAGCCTGAACAAGGAGAGGTCTGGACATAGAGTTTCTGAGGTTCCTTCAGCCCAGCAGAGCTCAGATTGAAACTGTTGTCTCTGCCCCCAACAAGCTGCACAGACTTCAGAAGGCCTTTGACCTTCAGAGGCCTCCGTGTGCCCAACTCTGAAACGAGAGCAACGCTGTTGATCTGGGGACCTGTGAAAATCAGTACAGACCCTGGACTTACCTTATGGTCTGGGGGGTATCCCGGAGGGATCCCCAAAGGCAGCCCCAAGTGGAGCCTCCCCTCACCTTAGGTCAGACCCTGTGTGAGAACCCAACTTTACCCCTTGGCGGGGGAATGCAAGGGCCCAGTGCAGAAGAGCATGTGGGGTGGGGTATACTGCTGGGGCCACTTATGCCCACTGGAGGGGGACCCCGCCGCCTAACGTGCATCCAGTTCCCTGCCTTTGGGGCACCCTAGGGAAGGATAGGCTTGGAGAGTCTGATTCAGAAAGCACTACTAAGAAAACACGGGGTTGTGGCTTTCCAATAATACGGTAGTTTATTTTATTTGAGCGAGGACCATGTGCCAGGCAGGGATGGTCCAAAGTGTTACACACTGGTTCTCATTTCTTTCTCACAATAACCCTATGGGGGAGGGACTGTTATTCTTCCCATTTACAGAAAAGGAAAGTGAGGCACGTAGCACTTAGACAGTAGTCTCAGTAACCTCCCTAGCAGAAGCACAGGCAGGATTCAGACCCAGGCATTGGACGCCAGAGCCCAGCTGTGCCCATAACCATTGGCCCTTGAGGTTCCCTCCCAGGAAAACTGTGGAAGGAGCAGCCAATTGGCCTCCAGCTTCACCAGGCTCACCACAGGTCTGTCATTCTGTGTTACTACCTCCCTGAGCCCCTCTAAGCCTCAGCTTCCTTACCCATGAAATGGGACAACAGTGCCCACACCCGGGCTTGAGGGTTTGCCAGGAGATGATGTGGATTTAGGAGTGCTAGGTGCGGGGGGGGGGGGGGGGGGGGGGGGTGGGGTGGGTTGGGGTTTGGGCGGGGGGGGGGGGGGGGGGGGGTATTATATTACATTCCTTTCCTTTCCTCCCTCGGGAAGGAAACTCGAAGACAATGCACATAACAAAATACTATTGTTCCTCAAGAGGGTGGAGACATTGGAATTCTAGAGATGCTGTGATTAAAATCAACCGTGAACCCTCTGGAAAAGGTAAAAAGGGTAATAACTCTAGCTAATGCTTACTAAGTACCCCTGAGTGCCTACTGTGTACCAGGCTGCCCACTAGGTGCCTTACATCCTTAGCCTTCCCAACAAAGCTGGAGGGTGCAAAAAAGGAGTCTGAGATTCAAAGACTTCAAGCATTGGACCCAAGTCCCAAAGCAGTACCCACAGAACAGAGATTTAAAGCCACTACCCTCTCATTTCCTGTGTTCCCTGCATCTTGCCATGGCTCCTGAGAGGCTGCCGAAATACTGGACCTCAGGATGCCAGGGAAAGTAGATTGGGAGTCACCTCTGCTGTCAATTACACTAATGAGCTCTTGCCCTCTGGCCAGTTGGTATCAGATCCAAACTCCTCTTGGAGCCTACAAGCCCCTGCCTGCTCCGAGTCCCCATGACCTCTCTGATCTCATCTCCTCCCACACTACCCACATCTGTCCCCTCACTGCTCTTGCCAGTCACATTCCTGCCTCAGGGCCTTTGCACTTGCTTTCCGAAGTTCAGAACAACCTACCTCCAGACCAGAGTGTGGCTTGCCCTTCCCCTCATTCTGGTCTCTGCTCAAAGGCACCTCCTCAGGGAAGCCTCTCCTCACCACTCTATCTACCATTACACCCACCCCACTTTATGTCCCTTTAACCTGACTTTTTTTTTTAACCAGATAGCCCTCAGCACTACCTGACATTATAGTGTATATTTGTGCCATTATTTAGATTTATTGTCTGTCTTCCCCACTACAGTGCCAGCCCTAGGAGGGCAGGGGTTTCATCGCCCCTGACCACTGCTGTATCCCCCAGGCCTCGAGCAATGCCTGCACACACTGAGTGCTCAATAAATAATCATGGAACAGAAGAAAGGCCTGATTAGCAGGACAATGGGCAGGGCAAGGGCCTGAGAAGCTTGTGAGTCATCCTGAAAGAGAATCTACTTAGGGTCTTGTTTTGTTTTAATCAGACTTTCATCAGCCTGTCTGGAAGAATGGCCACATCCTCGCCCACTGATTCGAGGATTTTCAGAAGCTCTTTCCTTACAAGGGAAATGTTGTACTTCAGCTGAGCATGACCACATTGCAAGCATTGCCTACCCTTCCCGAGGCTGGGGTGGGGCAGTGGGAATATTTTAATAGGAGACACTCGGGGCATCTAACCTCCAAGACCCAGAGGCAGGGCGGCTTTGCTGGTGTGTGCCCTCTGCAGTAGGGCTTAGAAGGACCGTGTGCTCCATTCAAGGCTCTGGGTTGTTGCCATCTTGAAATCTTGAACTCTTTAACGAAGGGCCCACATTTTCATTGGCAGTAGGTTCTGCAAATTATGGAGCCAGTCCTGTCCAAAGAACTGACTGATGGTAGACCTTCAGGCTTTCTCGACATTGGTTATCTATGCAAAGAGGGTCTCCTGGGGGCCCCTCACCCACGCCACCCAGGCTGCCATTTGCATTGTCAGTTAAATTCACTGGGCACCTACTGTGCACCAGGTACAGTGTGAGATGCTGGGGAAGCAGCCTGAAAGAGGCTTGCTATCTGCCAGGAGCTCACAATCAAGAGGAGAGACTGACAGGTAAAGAGAGAGAGGGCAGTGAGCTAGAGGAAGCAGGCTGGGGACAGAGTGAATAACAGTGTAAGCTTACAAGGGGCCAGGTGCTATTGGGACCATCAAGTTAGGATCAACTCCAAACAACCTGGCCCCCAAGAACACGCTCTCACCCCCTTCACTAAAGCCTCTGCAGAAGCACCAGCGGGGAGGGTAGGTGGGCAGAGCAACGTGGCTGGTCCTGGAACCACCAGATCTGGACCTGGCTGGGGCACAGGTGTCCAGAAGCCGAAGCCAAGGACGCTGATGGCTGTTTTGTGGGTGAAGGGAACTGCGGAGGGGGTTAGGCAGAGCGCACCATATGATGCCCCCCTGTTGGAGAATCCTGCAGCCACTGCTGCATGTGGAGGAAGGAACAGAAGGCAAACTCTCCGAAGCAGGAAAAGGAGAAATTCCTTTTAAGACATCTTTTCAGCTCTCCACCGCTCAAATCTCTCATTTACCGAGTCAGGCGGAGAGCCGGTAATACACGAGGATCACCTTCAATCCTGGCCGCCAGCGGGAAATGTTGGTTATTAACCTGATTTTTCAAAGAAGGAAGCAGAAGCCCCCAGAGGGGGAGGGACTAGATCGAGGTCACATGGTCACAGAGACAGAAGGCGAGGGCATTTGGGGGACCAGAAGCTGCCGGGGGTCCCCCCGGACGGCAAGGATGCCCCAGCAAGGAGAGAGGTCCAGGGGTATGTCTGCCACGGCCTCGAAGGGGGTGGCCCGCGCCCGGGTCCCCGAGAGGGCCGCGCGGAGAGGCACGACCCGGGCAGGAAAAGAGCCTCCAGGTCGGGGCGGCTCAGCATCTGCGCGCGCGGGGTTCGCGGCGCCCCGGACGGGGCAGCGGGTGCTTCCACCTCCTCGGGCCTGTGCGGAGCGGATGCGCTGCCTGCGTGTGAACAGGGCTTGTTTTCCCTTCACGCCCTCGGGCTCCGTTCCCTTGAAGAACTTCCTTCTGTTGGCGCTTGGGGAATATGCATTCCTGGCTTGCACAGCGCGCGCGGGTGACAGTTGGGCTGGGAAATGTCCCCGCAGCTTAATTAGGGCATCACCAGACCGCGCCAGGGACCCGCCCCCGCCCTTCCCTGCTGTCGGGACCCCGGGGACCCTGGAGCCTGCACACACACACACACACACACACACACACACACACACCCCGTGGGAGGGAGCATAGGTGCTCTTGCCGCTGTAAGCACCATTATCACTCCTGCAGCTGATCCAGTGACCCTGGTGTCCCCAGCTTGCCCTCTGCCCCCTTCATCCCTCATAGGAATCTGTCCTAGGCCAAGGCATTGTCCCCCAAATAAGCCATCCTCTTGCACACTTTTGTTCTTCCTGTTGTCTGGAATGTCCTTCGCTCTCTCCTCCTGGCATGGATCTCTCCTGCCTCCAGAACCCCCCCAAATTCCTTCTACTCCCCTCCCCCAGCCTTCGCTCACCCACTAGGCTGAAGAGTCCCCCCCGCTCCTTGGATGTTCTAAAACCTCCCGCTCTTCTGCCCTGTGGGACAGATGGACCGTGATGGGCCACCGGCTCTCCCCTTCTTACATCCACACCAGGGCATCCTCAGGAGGAGGGGTTCACCGCCCCTTTGGAGGAAACAGGAGGTAACACTCACAGGAAGGCCCACAAAGCCCAGTATGGACAGCATGCATCCACCTCGGCTTGGCTGAGGGCAGGGTGAGAGGAACCTTCACCCCCTAAAAGCCCAGAAGAATACTGCAGAAGGAAGCCTAGTGGATTGACAGTAAATGTCAAGCCAAAAAATAAACATTGAAAATTCAACTGCATATTATATCAAAATCCCACTACAAAAAAAAAAAAAACTTGAAAAAAATATTTGCAACCCACATGACAAAGGGTGAGTTTCCTTAAATGCTAAAGCACTCTTGCTGTGAGATGAAAAGCAACCTGGGGGCAGGGGACTCTCACCATTTCCCAGCTACCTGACTGCAGATAGTTCATGAAAAATTGGGGTCATGATGCACTACCAGGGAAGATTCAGATGTGGTGAGGGAAGGGTAAGGCTCAGGGAGTACCACAGAGGCCGAGAGAGAGCAGACCTGAGGGGAAGTGGGGAGGGACCACTGTGGGGAAGGGGAGGGCCACGGGAGGGTGGCAGCTGTTGCCTGGGGGTGAGACGGTTCAGTTAGGTGGGAAGCAGGCACAGTGGGGCAGAGCTGGGGCTGCTGAGTGAAGATGGAGTTGTCCTTGGAGACCACACTGTCAGGGTTGTTTGGTGGAGAAGGGAAGGATGGGGTATCGGTGGGAAGGTGGTGAGGCTGGGGGAGATGAGATTATCTGTAGGCTATGAAAACGGCCTCAGACCCCCAGGATGCCGCTCTGCCAGTGGCATCCCCATGCCAGGCCCACGGCGGGAGAGTTCTCTGGAATGGCCATATTTTCTCCGACCCAATCTCCCAGAAGTCCAGGTTATGCTAGTAGGGCTGGGACACACCCAAAACCCAGCAGCAAAAAGGCCCAAACCCCAGCTTCCCAGGACTTCGATGGAGATGATGGCCTTTAACCCAGAGCCACGAGGACAGCAAAGCCAGTTGACGGATCTCTAGCACAGATGAAGAAGCAAGTGATAACTCTGGCCCAAGAGAAGCCTGGCTCTTGCTCATGCCGCAAGGCTGACAGGAAAACAGGTCCTGCAGTCAGAAGGCGGGGGTGAACCTCAACGTGTGCTCAGGGAAGTATGCCTGACACACCACGGACCCTCAACACACATTTCTTAAATATATAACCCGGAAAGGAGGCTTGTGGGACTTGTCGAAAGAAATAGTTCAAGGCCGAGCTTGTGAGGACAAGCGAGGCTACAGGGACAAGGTGACCTCAAGGCCAGGCGCTGGGCAGGCAGCACAAGAGTGGTGGAAATGCCAACTCTCAGCACAGCCCCGGGAGGGGTGGAGGGGTCCCGCTCTTGCAACTCCAGAGGGTGGGTGCAGTAGGCAGGCACCATGTCCCCCCAGAGAGGTGTCATCTCAAAGGGAAGAAGATGCCTTGCTGGGGCTGAGCAGCTGAACTCAGTCTCCCCGGATTCTGCAGGATGACTTTCCCGGGGGCCGTGGGCGATCTGACTCCTGCGGGGCAGAGAGCCCTGGTAACCTTCGTAGAGAAAGGGAAAGGCTATGAGTGCACCGGGAATGACAGATTCCAAGGTGTGTGTGGAGTGGTGTGGCGCGGGCGGGGAGGGAGAAACGAGGGCAGCTCTGAGGACCTCCGAAGCAGGAACATGCCGACTTGAGGCTCACATCCTCCAATCTGGGCCTCGGTGGCCCAGCTCCCCGGCCTCCCGGTGCAGACGCGAGCCAGATCTACGGCGGCGTCCGATGGGCTGCGGGCCAGCCAATGGACGGCTCCCTCTAAACCCACTCCTGGTCCAATCGGCCCACGCTGGGCTCGTGCAGGGCACGTTGGCAGGGACATGGGACGGGGCAAGCAGACTACCTAACGTCTGGGTTGTCCTGAGCGACTCGTGAGATGGAAAAGAGCCTGGAATGGGGTCGGCCTTGCCGGGGCTCCAAGCTCCCCGGAAGGAGCTCCAAGAACGCAGCGTGTCCTTTCTCTAAGCCTCAGTTTCCTAAATTGCAAAATGGCAGTAATAATGTGTTTGTTGTGAGGAGAAAATGAGATATTAAACAGGAGAGTGTTTTGCAAACCGTAAAGCGAGAGGCGAGTCGTTCCGTTTCACACTCAAGGGAGTGAATATTCTTGAGTTTCACTTTCGACGAAAAGTTGGCTCAGCCCCCAGCCGAAGCCGGACACGGGTCAGATCTCGCACCCACCCCCACGGCCTGTGAGAGAAGAGGCACACAGGTCTTCCTGCGGGATGCACGCGGCTGGACGATCTGCGCTCCAGTTGCAGAGGAGACCAATTAGACCCTCTGGGCCTCAGTTTCTCCGCCTGCAAAACGATCAACGCGACTGCCCTGCCCCATTCACACACTACTGGGGAACTGAATACGCACTCTCCTTCCCCTTGCTTCCCTTCTCTGCTCCTTGTTTGCTCTTCCCTCTAGAGCTCCTCTCTGGGGCTTCCGGTGATGGTAGCCGCTGAGGATGAAGGAGCCATTCGGAACATTTCTGTGCCCTCATCAAAATGACCCTGGCCATCGCCCTCACGGCCCAACACCAGGCAAGAGTGCACTTCGCATTCCTCTTGAAGTGTTTGAAGTGTGTCCCTAACATTTTCACAACTGGACTATAAATCTTAGGCCTTGTTTATCACCTCTGTTGTGAAAATCACAACCGCTGTCGGCATGATCAGAGAGGGCAACTGAAGAAAGGTTGTTGGAGGAAACGTGATTGAGCAGTCCTCCGCAGAGCAGGACCTCTTGACTCCAGGGCCCCCCTTTCCTTACTGCTGTCACCCTCTTGACCTCCCCACGTTTCTCGCCATTCCCACGGCTTCAGTTTCCCACACTCTGCATGCCTGGGATAAAAAAACTCCCCCCTTCAGTGGGCCTGCCAAGCTTGCTTCCTCCTGGACACCTTCCCGCCGGCCCCGCGATCCTGGGACCCAAGCGAGGAGGGGCTGCCGCTCCCGCGCTCTCACCCACCCCTGCAGGCCCCGGGTGTCATCTCTTGCAACAGCTGACAGTGACGCCTCCACCACTCGGGTGTCACTTTTAACACCGCGCGTTAACACCACCGGCTGACTGTCTGCTCAAGGAGGCCCCAGCAGAGCCGCGTGCAGCCGCACCCCACATGTGGAGTTGTTAATCCGGTGGTTGTTCAGCAGGTTCTCTTGGCCTCACCTCCAAACGTGTGACTTCTGGAGGGCACGACACCCCGGAACTGCACCTGCTCTCCCAGGAAGGAAGACCAGGCCCTGCCTGGCCTGCGTCGGCCAGGAGGGGAAGGGGAAGCATTTCAGAGTGGTGACGTTGAGAAGATCTGGGGTCTGGACCCCCGCCACCTACACACAGTGCCCTGAATTAGGAAAAGAAGAGGAAGAAGAGGAAAAAGGATAAGGGAAATCGTGTCACCATACCACTTAAAAAGTTTCATTCAATCTGCACGCCTGCCACAGGTTTTCAAAGACTAGTTCATGAAATAATGGTAAGAGACAAAAGCAGCCAACCCAACCTCCACACAATGTGATCTCAATTCTGTAATGTGTGGGGTAGACATCACCGCTAGTCACCCACAGCAGACTCACGTCCGCGTCCAGGCACGCTGAAGGTTTTCATTTCCTCACCCTTTGGAGTCAGGCATGGCCATGTGACTTGCTTTGGCCAATGAAATGTGAGGGAAGTAATTCGTCACTTCCAGGTGACATCACGGTGTTCAATTGCAGGTGGTCGCCTCCGCAGCCATGGAGGCGTGGTGGACGCGGAGGGCCCAGAAGGTCACAGGGGCCACCATACAGGGGACAGCACCCCTTCAAATCACCCAGGCTATTGTGATCTGGGTATGAGGAGAAATAAACTTCTGTGCTGTTAAACCACCGAGATTTCTGTATGGTTTTCCACGCAGCATGATCTAGCCTATGTTGAAGGATATGATAATATGAAATAGATGTGAAAAATATCCTATTTACTTCAGAGGCTCAGAGAAGTTATGCAAGTTGCCCACTGTTAATCATTTAAGAATTGAAGAAGTAAAATTGAAACAATAACCATAAAAGCAAACACCTTTTATTGGATGCTTCTATGTGCCAGGCCCAGAAGTGGTCTCATTTTATCCTCTCAGTAACTCTATGATGTAGATACAAAAATTATCTCAAATTTCCAATGCAGAAAATGGAGGCTCAGAGAGACTGAGCTACTTGCCCAGGGCCACACAGCTAGCAATCTGCAGAGCTGGGACTGGCATCTTGGTCTGTCCGAATTTTGGACAGCTTATTTTACTGAGAGCAGAGGTGGTACAAAAGGCACCTTTAGGTAATATACACACAAACATTTAAAAATTAAATTTCTATTTTTATCAAAATATTTACACAGAAAATATTAAAAGTCAAATGGTAGCACGAAGCTGATAAT
Source organism: Mirounga leonina (assembly GCF_011800145.1). Lineage (NCBI taxonomy): Eukaryota > Metazoa > Chordata > Mammalia > Carnivora > Phocidae > Mirounga > Mirounga leonina. The sequence goes on from NW_023270377.1 coordinate 101,005,549, forward strand.
GAGAAGCAGAAGTCTTGCCCCTTCACTCACCACCTCGCCCCCTCCACAGAGGCAACTACTTTCAACATTTTTAGCTATTCCTTCTGACATTTACTTTCATATTTTAAAATATCATTCTTGACTATTATTTTTTAAGATATTACTTATTGGCTTCCTCCTGTAGAAGACCACCTATGCTCTGCTAGACACCACACCCACACCCACACTTTTCCTTTCTAGATAGTTCTATCACAGTTGCTAAATCAGCACTCAGTTTTTACACTGTCATAGCTACATATATGTTATTCACAACTAAACAAAATACTATATAATGGGTATAGGTGCTGTCTTGTACAGGTTTTTTGTTTTCCCTGGAGTTTGTAATCACCTCAGTTTTCATTTAGTTAGTTTTTGACTAGTTACGTTACTAATATCATTAAATTAGTAATATCACTAATTCTTCCCACAAATATGTCTAAATTTCTAGCAATACCTTCAAACACATTTGGTAGCCTATCAATTCTATTTTTCTCTTGAAGCTCTCTGTCCTCCTGCTCCTACCTGGGCCAGTTGCTCTTTGGGCTGTGTAGTAGTCCTGAAATTTCCTTTCATCATTATCCTAGAAATTCCCTGCACCCCCTCTCTTGCTTCCTTGTTTCTTAGCTCTTAAGCCAGCTTCTTTCTTGGTTTTCTCCCCTAGTTTTGTTGTAATATGTATGCCAGTAGCTTCCTTGGAAACTGCATATGGAAGTTCAGTTTTGGGATAATTGATTGACAGTTTGGCTGGATGCATAAATCTTGGTTGGAAATAATCTTCCTCCAGAATTCTGAAGTTCTCTATTGGCATGTGGTGTTCTGGGTTGAAGTTAACAAGTCTAGTGCCATTCTGGTTCTTGATCATTATTATGTGATGATATAAAAAATTATTTAATAAAATTCAATATTTATTCTAATTTTTTTAAAAAAGCTTTTAACAATTTAAACTAGATGGATAATGCCATAAATTGGCAGTTATGTATTTTAACCCAAAGCCAAACACTGCCATATGATCACCACTCTTCTGGAGACCAGTCAATGCAACAGGGAAGAGGTATCAAATTGGAGAGGAAGAGGTATCCTATCACTGTTTGGAGATGATTTGACCATTTACCTGGAAAACTCATATGAATCAACTGAAAAAAATATTGAAAATGAGACAATAATTGAGTAAAGTAACAGCATACAAAATTAGTATTCTATTATCGATAGCCTTCAGATATAAAGACAACAACTGGTCCTAAAATAGAATGAATAAGAGACTCTGTTTGCAAAAGCAGCTTAAGAAATAAGCTTTTTTAAAAATGTGCAAAATCTATGTAAAGAGCACTTTTTGAATGCTACCGAAGGATACAAATGGGAAGTTATACCACATTCTTGGATAAAAAGATTCAACATTATAAGGATGTCAGTTCTCCCTAAGTTAATCTACACATCAACACAGTCACAACAAAAACACCAACAGGGTTTCTCATGGAACTAGATAAGTTGATTCTAAAGTTGAAATAGAAAAATATACAAACACGATTTTCCAGGACAAATTTGAAAAAGAAATGCAAGCAGCAGAGATAAACCTATCAGACATTTACATATATTTTAAATCTATTACACAGCTAAAATAACTAAACTATGGTACAAGTCCATGAATAGACATATAATTCAGTAAATATAGGAAATCACATTTTAAAAAACAGGATTTATCCGTATTACTGGGACAATTGGCTACCCATCTGTAAAAGAAATTAATTTAGATCTTCACTTTGCATGTTACACCAAAATAAATTCCACATGAATCAAACAAAAATTTAAATGAAATCATGAAATCCTTAAAGTGCCAGAAGAAAACAGGGGATATGGGAACAATCATCTATTGAGCCTCTAGCTCAACAGCAGGCGAGACTGAGCAGTCCCAACTTGTGGACTGTTGACTGAATAACAGATCAATTGTCAGATTCTGTACTAGATGCCATACTAGGGGCCGCCGACAGGAAGGCCTGGGCTAGATTTGCTGCATGTAATTTGTTTGGTTCTCCCTGTGTTAAAACATTTTTAGTCTTGATCTACTATTTTTCAACCTGGAGATTTCACCAAAAACTCTGGATTTCAGACTCCCCTGAAATGTCTAAATGTCTGGAAGCACTGGGCCCTCATTCCTACATGGATGGAACTGTCAACTGAGCCACTGTCCTTTGTTCTGAGAATGGGGCAGAGGGGCTGCAATAGTACCAGTGACCAGAGCAAGTGAAGGGGAGTAGGGGCTGGTGAGCCCTGAGCCCAGGAGTGGGGGTAAAGCCATGAGGCTGCAGGGGATGTGGTGGTAGGGGCAGTTCCTAGGCTGTTGCGGTCACTCAGGCAGGAAGTCATGGCAGGGGTGACATAAAAGAGAGCTTGGCCAGAAGGTATTTGGGGCTTGAATCCACAGGGCTTGAGGACAAATTGGAGGTGTGGCTGTGTGTGTGTGTGTGTGTGTGTGTGTGTGTGTGTGTGAGAGAGAGAGAGAAAGAGAGGAAGGGAGAGTTCCTATTGGAGGAGGAACTAAGGAAGTGCCCCAAGATTCTCACTCAGGTGGACAAATGCTCATGAACATGTAAACCAGACCAGGTCACACTCCTGCTTAATATCCCAGCTCCTTACCTGAGAGACCTGGCCACTGCCCATCTCTGATCCTTTCCTGTCATTGTGCTGGCTTGCACACCAAGCCATAGAGGCCTTGGGCCATCCCAGAAGTGGCCAAGGTCTTCTTTGCCCCAGGGCCATTGCACTTACTGTTCCCTCTGCCTGAGACACCGTTCCCCTGACTCTTTAGCTGGCTGGTTCTCCCTCATGCCTTCCTTCAGATTGCCTCTTAAATATTCTTTCCCAAAAGAGGTTTGGAATATGCTTGTAGAGGCTGAAGGACAGCAAGGAGGCTGATTCCCCCCGAGGAATGAAAAGGTCCATAGATTTCTGAGTGCAAAGGGAAGGCTTCAAAGGGGCTGCAGATATGGGATGGAGGGGTGCAGTGACTGGATCTGATTTACCTCTTGAAAGGCTGCCCCTAGCACCTGGGTGGGAAGGAGACCACAGGGCCAGAGTGGCAGCAAGCACAAGAAAGTTCCGGGTACCTGTCCTGGTGGGACATGGCAGAGGCCATGGAACTCGAGAGAAGTCAGAGTGGTTTGTGAATGTGTGGGTAGGGATGGGGTGAGAGCCATGGGTGTCAGGGCAGAGAGTCAAGGGGCACTGCTTGGTTTCCAGCCCCAGGAGAGGGGGGAGGGGGCACTGGGGAAGGTAGGTGTTGTGAGGCACATGGGTTCTGTGGATGCCCACTTCCTCTGAGCTCCTTTCCACTGCCGGCCTGCAGACAGCCTGATGGCCCCGGCGCTGCAGGGTGGTCCGTCAGGGGGGCTGACAGCATTGGCAGTCCCAGCTCCAGGGCTCCCACGCAGGGCTGTGGAAAGGTCTGGGAAAAGTAATGGTGTAGCTGCTGAGCCCCTGCCCTGGCTCCAGCACATCCAAGAGAAAGTCGCATGGGCCCCTGACCTGGCGGGCAGGAGGCAGATTCCACCGGTCAGCCCGAGTCCGTCAACCCCATCGGAAAAGCAAGGGTCTTAAAGACAACCCATTGGCAGAGCTCAATATACAGGCCTGTCGTCTGTGAAGGTGCGGGGTGGTGCGCCCCAGTCCCTCCACCTTGCCCTGGGCAGCTTCGGGGCGTCTTTGTGGCAGGGTGGGAGAGTAAGGCGCACACGGGGGCCTTGTCTGCATGGACCCCCCGGGCGCCCTCACAAAGGCCGGTTTGGGCCCGCGTGCAGCATTGGTGAGGGCCCGCGACCCCCGCGCCACTACCCGCCTGTGTCCCCTGCTCGGCCCGCGGCCCCGCGTCTCCTGAGCCTCCTGCCCTGCCCGCAGCCCCCAAACTCCGGAGTCCCGAGCCCCCCCGCACCTCCTGCCCAGCCCGCGCCCCTGCCTGGTCCGCGGCCCCGCGTCTCCTGCGCCGCCTGTCCCGCCCGCGGCCCCCGAACCTCCGCGCGCCCCGCGCCCCCCGCCCGCCCGCCCGCCCCGCGGCCCCGAGGGGGCGCCCGCCACTTCGCCGCCGCCTAGACCCCGGCGCCAGAGGGCCTCTTAATTGTTCCCAGAACGGGTGGCGTTTAGATCAATTAATATGCAAAATAGGAGTAAATCAGCTCATTCGCGGGCCCCACGCGGGGCGGGGAGCCGAGACATTTGCTATGCAGCGAGGTCGCGGCCCCCGCCGCGTGTTTATCTGGGGAAATGGAAATCAGGCGGTGCACAAAGCCGCCCCGCGGGCAGGGTCTTGCCCTCGGCGGCCCTCGGGCGGGGTCGCCGGCGCCTGTCGCTTTGACCTGCGGAGCTGGTGAGGCGGGCCCGTGCGGGGAGCCTGGGGTCCGCTCTCGCCCTGGAGTCCGGTGGCTGTGCACCCTCGGGCCACGCACCGCCCTACTCTGGGCCTCCGTTCCTAGTTGGTAATGGTAAGAGTTCAGTAATACAGAAATCAGGTAATCGGAGAATAGTTAACTCTTAAATGCTCCAGACTGGAGCTTACAAGTTCCTGACCCATAATTATGCTACCGAGCCTTGAATGGAGGCAAAAGCTTCACATCTATTACTGCATTTAATCTTCAAGATCACACTAAGAAGCAAATCCAATTATTCCCATTGTACAGCTGAAGAGCGGGAGGCAGAGATGAAGACTTTCACACCCGTAAGCAGATGTGGTCCTGACCGAGCGCTTAACCACTGTGGTATAGTTCCTTGCCCTTTGTTCTTTAATTAGACATCTCCCTTCTACTGTGGAAAATTGCCTCTAAGGCAAAGTTCTGTTAGTCTAGGTAGAGTTATAATCCTTACTCATTTTTCCTGCATGCAAGAAACTTAATTGAGTGTCTACTATGTGCCTGCGGTCCTCTAGACTCCGGGCTCTGGAACACAACAGGAGACGCCCAGCCCTCCTGTAGTGAGAGCAGCTTTTGGGGAAAGGATCAGGATGAAAAGGTGATGGGCTGGTCTCTCTGAGGAGGTGACATTTGAGCAGACCCCTGAAGGAAGTGAGGGAGCCGTCCAGGCAGACAGCGGCTATGAGACAGCCCAAGGAGGTGCGTGAGGCTGGTGTGTGGGAGCAAAGGGAGAGCGAAGGACACAAGGCAGAGGAGCTGGGTGGGCGCTGGGGGTGCTGGCTCCAGGGAGTCGCTGAGTCTGGGGGACAGCCTGGGTATTGGGAGCTGGGGAGCTTCCAGGTGATTCTAATGGCAGCCAGGATTGAGAAGGGCCTCACAGACCATGGTTCAAAGTTTAACCTCGGCTCTGTGAAGTCATTAAGCCTGCAGAGCATTTTGAGCAGGTGAGTGACACCTCATATAGGGTTTTCTTCACAGTGACTCTGGGTGTGGAGACCAGGTTGTAGAGGGACAAAGATAGAACTTGGGAGACCAAGTTCTAGGGGACCATGACAATCACCTGGCAATAGATGGGTGTGGTCTGTCTGAAGCCAAGGTACGAGTGTCAGATTCTGGATTGACCCAGAAAGACAGAAGTGAAGGATGACACTTAAGTTTCCGACCCGGGCAGTTTGATGAATGGAAGGACCCTCAGCAGAGAGGGGCAGCTCTCTAAGAGCTCTGAGTGCCCGTCCCTCCCTCTAGGGCAGCAGGTGTCAAAGAGGAAGGGAGGAGGGTTCTCAGGTGACACAGGATGCTGGACCTCACCTACCCCCCAAATACACCCATACTCCATGTTTCAGAGCTTCCTGCTCTGCTTCTTAGCAAGGGGCAGAGTAACCTGGCATCTCTGGCCTCAAACAAGCCAAGCATAGGGTTACCCCAGGCCTTCCACAGAAATCCCAGGCAGCTCCGATTCCACGTGTAGCCCAGACAGGAATCATCCACGCACGATAGGGAGAGCCGTTTGACGACATTACTGCTTAGGCTCTGCCCTGGATTATGCAATGCTCATCAAATGTGTCCATTTGCAAAGTCTCATCTTTTGCCTCCAACATGTTCCAGAAACATCAAAAAATCTACGGCTCGGTTCTCTCAGCCTCTGCTATGGGGATTGATTTCCCACAATGCTAAACCTTGCTGGCCCACGGAGGTCTGGTCTGGGATTTGCCACTCTGAGGAACTAGTGGGAGCGCACATGGAGCAGCAGGTTCCTGGCTCTGCCAAGGAAAGTTCCCTAGTGGGGTGACAGCTCCATGTCTGAGGCATCGCTTGCTCTTCGAGAGACTTTGGGGGGAGCTCTTTATTCTATGGTGGCAGCATCCACGTCGAAACTGCTTCATCACGAAACAAGCAGTTCACCATTAGACAAACTCAGAGCCCTCAGGAGGACAAAATGGCTACTTTCCTAAAAAGAAATCATTTCTCCAAATGCCTGTGGGCTCTCTTCCCATGTGTAGGGGTCCAGAGGCAAAGGCACGGACTATGCAAACCGGTAAACCATCCTGCTGATGCTCAAATGTAGCTTTCTTATTGGCAGTCAAACCAACACAGAAACAGATCCATTTTGGTTCTCAAAGGGTTTCTGAGATAAATGTAAACCCATTTAGTTAAGTAGCCAGCTTTTTTTTCCTTTTTTTAAAATAAAGTTGCCAAACTTTATGTTGCATGCTGAAAGTGTAAGCTATGTGGATAACGCCTGCTCAAGGACACGTGGCCTGGGGGGCAGGGAAAGGTGAAGCCGGCCATGATCTGCTGGCCTAGCTGCACCCAGGCACGGGGCTCGGGAGCCTAGAGGAAGGGGTGCTTTTCCTAATTCATACAAAGATGCTGTATGGGTTGCTGGTTGATCTCTAATATCCATTCTCTCCCTTTTTTCTGACTATTAGAAGTGTTACCCGGGGGCGCCTGGGTGGCTCAGATGGTTAAGCAACTGCCTTCGGCTCAGGTCATGATCCTGGAGTCCCGGGATCGAGTCCCGCATCGGGCTCCCTGCTCGGCGGGGAGTCTGCTTCTCCTCCCTCTGACCCTCCTCCCTCTCCTGCTCTCTGTCTCTCGTTCTCTCTCTCAAATAAATAAATAAAATCTTTAAAAAAAAAAAAAAAAGAAGTGTTACCCGGACCCATGTTTACCTGGAACAAAGACTACATTTCCCAAACCCCTTGCAACTGGATACGGCCATGTGACTAAGTTCAGGCCAATAGCATGAAAGCAGATGTGTCATGTGGCAGCTTCTGAGACGCTTCTTAAAGGACCGCTGGTATAAAACTTCTGCCACTTATTTTTTTCCCCAACATTGTATCATAACCATTTTTGAATATATAGAAAAATTGGAAGAATTATTCAGTGAACACCTACATATCCATCTCTTACATTCTACGTGGTGTTTGATGTATCATTTATCCATCCATCCTTCTATCTAACCATTAACAATCCTATTTTTTATTCATTTGGCAGTAAATTGCAGACACTAGTGAACTTCCCTCCAAATACTTCAGTTATATTTGTTTATGATACTTTGATGCGCAATTCACCTATAATGAAATGAACGAACTTTAAGTGTGCACTTAGTAAGTCTTGACAAGTGCATCAAGATAAGAATCACCACTCCAGAAAAGTTTCCCCATACCCCATCCCAGGCAATCCTTGACCTTCTCCCCATTGCTAGGCAGCTATTGTTCTGATTTTTTCCCCCAACTGTTAGCTTTTCCTGGTTTAGAATTTCATTTAAAATGATCATAGAGTATGTACTCTTTTGTGTCTGATGTGTTTTGGTCAGCATAATGGTTTTGAGGATCATCCCTGTTATTGCAATTATCAGTAGTTTCTTTTAATTGGTGAGCGGTAGTCCACTGCGGGAACATATATCTTTCCCTGTTGATTGACCCTGGGCTGTCTCCACTTTGGGGCTGTCATAATTAAAGCTGCCATGTATTGGGAGACAGTTTCCCCATGCGTTGCTCACATCTTTCACATCTTGTGAGTGAGGCACGGAATGTCCTTTGTTTGGGACTATTTTTCCAGGATATTTATTGGAATCGTCTTGGAAGTTGAAGTGTCTCCAGTGGAGCAAAGAGCAGATATGGGCTTACTACCCCTTACGAAAGATCTGGGTTCCCTAAGCTCGGCTTTCCCTTCGTGTAATGCATCTCACTGCCTGTGCTGCATCCGTCCGGGCCCATCCACATTGCCCCCCACCCTGGGGGACTTGGGGACAAGAGGAGCTGATGCAAATATGCTGATGTTCATGCTGCTTGTTGTGCTGTGAGTAATAAAGTCCTTTGTCTTTGACCCATGATTCCAGCATCTTCTGCCAGCCTTCATAAAACAGTGGCAGGCTTACTTTTTAGCTTTCTTGTTGGGTAAAATCTCAGCCCTTCCTTGTTCCTGACACTGAACTTTCTTGTAACAAGTGTTTTTGTGAACATATGTTTGCCTCCTTCTTCTTTGTCCTTCCGTCCTGCTGCCTGGAGTGCAGATGTGGTGGCTGGAGCTCTAGTCACCATCTTGGCCGTTGAGGACCAGGGCTTTTCTCTAGGGATAGTGATGCAGAGGGTGCAAGGACCCTGGGTCCCTGAGATCTTTACAGATCAAAATCGCCACACTAGCCATGGAATTGTACAAGGGGGAGAATGTCTTGCTTATGTTGTTAGTATAGTGTTTTCCAACTCCATCTAATGCAACGCACATGATGGCTCATCCCTCCTGAGTTATCTTCCCTGCCACCAGTCCTCCCCTTTCCCTGTTCACTAATGTATATTGTACTAACCTTGGTGAATGGCTCTGTTCATGTTCCTAGTCCTTTCCACATGATTGTTTCCTGCACCTCAGGGCCTAGCACAGTGTCTGGTGCTCAGCAGGTGTTTAGGAGATGGTAATTAACAAAGCGAAGAAATGAAAGAGATACTCAGATTAGTACTCATGATGGAAAAGGAACATCCTCAATGTGGTACAACAGGAAAAGCATTAGATTGACAGGGAGGGAGTCAGAGCTCTAGTCCTGTGCTGTGTGACCTTGGGCATAGCTCCTACCTCTCTGAACCCAGTTCTTTGACTGTACAAGGAGGGCTTTGGCTCAGATGATGAGTGCCCGTGAGCCCCACTGATCCTCAAGCCCTGTGCTAACACTGAAATCTTGAGCACTGCCTTCTCAGCCATGCTCCTCTGCTTCCTCTCCTGTATCTCATGCCAAACCAGTGGCATCCCATGGTGGCTGAATGAAGACCTACCCCGTGCTGGGCACAGGACTGTTCTCTACCCCAAGGTTGGGGAAATGTGGGTGCCCGGGCACGTTAGCAGCTGGGGGAGACTGACAGCTTCAGTGAGCCCAGCTGGTGGCATCAAGTTACTGGGTGCCCGGTCACCATGTTAATCTGCTGGTGGTACCACTAATACCAACTGTGAGCAGACAGCCAGGATCAGACAGGCCAGCTGTCAGGCAACTGTGGGCAGCTCAGTGTGTGGTTTGATTTTTATGGCTTAGGGCTGGCATTAGAAATTAATTAGCAGATTTAAATTTCTGGTGCTGCTTCTGACAGGTAGTTCCCAGGGGCTAGATGACATCCATTCTACCCAGTGACCCCAGCCCAACCAGCCTCCCTCGGCCCTGCCACCACCCAGGATGTCAGGAGGAGTCGATTCTGGCTGCAGTTTTGCCACCACCCTGCTGGGTGACCTGGCTGAGCCCCTTTGCCTCCCTGTGTTCAGCCTCCTTGCCTGGACCACGGAGAAGTTGGGCTAATGTGCTCTCCATTTTCTCAAATCCAACCTCTGTGATTCTAATTTGGCGCAAGATGCCTAGCACATCATGGCGCCCAGCAAGCCTCTCTGTCCGCATCCTATCTCCACCACCAGTGGGACTGCTTTCCCCCTTGCACCCCTGGAACCTTTGCTGAGCTCCAGGATCCCTACTTCTGGAGACACCAGGCAATCTAGTGGAATGACCAGAAACTGCAGGGCAGCTGTGTCACTCCCTCCACCAAACGTTCCAGAGGCTTCCCACTGCCCTGGAAAGAAAGTCGGCAAACACCCCGCCTGGGTTACAAGGCCCTGCCTGTCTGCATGACCCCTCTCACCCCCCACCCTATCCCCATCGCTCATGGGGCTCCAGCCACAGCAGCCCTCTTGCTAGTCCTCCTAAGTGCCACCTACCTTCCTGCCGGCCACAGGTTGCTAACGTTGGCGGATCTGCTCATTTCTGCCTGGCAGATCCTCCTTACTGCTTCCCAGCTTTTCCCCCTTTCCTGTAGCTGGTCATCCTTCGGGTCTGTGCTCTGCTGTCCCTTCCTCAGAGGAGCCTGCCCTGATCCCCTAGTAGAGCTCCCTGTGCATTCCTTAGTACTCCTCACCAGAGTGGGCAATGTTAACTCTTGGGGTCATTTGTCAGTTAATATCTGTCTCAACTCTGGTTATGAGTTCCCCTGGGGCAGGAGCGTGTCTGTTTTATCAACCAGCTTTGTCAGAGCCTACTCATAGTCCCCTGAGGTTTATCCTCTCCTTCTCTCTCAAAGTGACAGACCGCCGATGTTTGGCTGGCCTATGTTCACCCAAAATGAAGACATTTCTTAGCCTCCCTTGCAGCTGGGTGTGGCCCTGAGCCCAAGTTCCAGCCAATGGGATATGAGTGCTCATGATGTGTACGACTTCTGGCTGTGCCCTTTCTCCTTCACCTCCTCCCCACCTTGGAATACAGGTGTGAGGTGGGCTGCCATTTTGAACCATGCAAACAGGGGCTTCACTCCAGAAATGCCCAGCATCAGGGGGAGGGGGCTGAGAACCATATCAGGTGGAGCTTTGGTAAGGGAGAATGTACTTGTCAGGGTCCACCAGAGAAACAGAACCCAACGGACATGCATATATGAGGAAATTGATTCTAGGAATTGGCTCACATGATTATGGAGGCCAAGCAGTACCACAATCTGCCACACACAAGCTGGAGATCCAAGGTAGCTGGTGGTGTAGTTCCAGTCCAAGCCCAGAGGTGGGAGAACCAGGGGAGCCGATGGTGTAAGTCCCAATCCGAGTCTGAAGTCCTGAGAACCAGGAACATTCATGTCCAAGGACAGGAGAAAATGGGTGTCCCAGTTCACACAGGGGCAAATTCGCCCTTCCTCCACCTTTTTGTTCTTTCCTGGCCCTCAGTGGATTGGGTGACGCCTGCTCGCATTGGTGAGGGCAATCTTCACTCAGTCTACTGAATCAAATACTAATCTCTTCTGGAAACACCCTCACAGACACACCCAGAACTCATGTTTTTCCAGCTCTGTGGGCATCCCTTAGCCCATCAGGTTGACACATACAATTAACCATGACAGAGAGCTAATCTTCTGTCTCGTTTGAGCCACTGTCATCCTGGTCTATGTCATACTAACGGTACCACAAACCTACTTAGTACACCACTATATATGGTAGGCGCTTAGTAAGTATTTGAGTAAATGAGTGAGTGAGTGAATGAATGAGCAAAGTATTGTAGAACCAACGCTTTGGGATTCAAAGAGCTTTTATGGTCTGACCTGGGAACTAATCAACATTATTCTCTTGAAACAACATGGTCGAGGTCCTCCGCAGGTGGGCTTGCGTATCCACAGACAGTGGCAGGGCTCTTTGGCTCAGAAACGGGGCTGCTTGATTCCCCTGCTCCTGACACACCATCAGACTCAAGGAGGCTCCTCCTGTAGCTAACTGCGCCTCACCAAGTATGGGGTGTCCCTTTTACTCAGAGTTCTGCCAATCAGAAGCCTTGTGAATGATGGCTAGGATATGCCAACCCCCTTAAATAATGAAAGCAAGACAGTTAAACTTTATCCAAAGTTGTTTTTAGGGTAGGTTGTTTTTTTAAGTGAATTCAAAGACTTTGAAAACTGGTGATATATGAAAAAGGATAAATAATAATTTGCCAAAGGGGCCTGTCGGGACAGACACTACAAAAATCTGGGGTAGGACTTGAAAGTATCTCAGGGGATCTTCAAAATTCCCAGTGGCTGATGCCTGAGACATCACCCTTTTGGGTAAAATGGCCATAGCATTTTTTGCAATGCAAGTGACTCTGGGAAAGGCAGCCTGTAAGCCATTTTCAGTGGTTTGTACCTCTGTGGGTGTGAGTTTAGGAGATCCCTGCAGCTGATCCAGAGCAGGTTTGAATGGAGACGGGGAGAGGGAAGGGGGCTGGAGAAAGAAATTAGGGAAGCCTGGACTGCAGGGAGCTTTCTTCACAGGTCAGGGCCCTGATGCCTACTTTACAAGAGAGAAAAGGTACATAGCAGTCCATCCACCCCAGCAGGGACTTCAAGGTCTAGACTTTTGTGGGGGACACAGGGCGGTGACTCCGAGACACCCCCCCGCCCCGGGGCACCATGGTCTCCATTGGGAAGGGTTATCTGAGGCCACTAGGCTGGCTCCCTGCCTCAAGACAAAGATCTTCCCCAGGCCATGCTGGGCAGATGTGCACCAGCCTAACTTGCGGCTGCATGTGTCCTTACGTATCTGCAGAAGCCCTGAGCTCGGGGAGATTCCCCTGATGTAGATCCTTCCCAGCCTGCCGGAAATGTGGGAGGTGGGCCCGGCTGCAGAATCTGGGGGGACCAAAGTTCAGGCTTAGCGAGAAGATAAATTAGCAGGTGATTATGTGCTTCATGAAACTCTCGCTGTAAAGTGGCGGGGAGGCCCTGCCAGGGGAGCGCGGGGAGGGGGGGACGAGGCTTGTTGTGTGGGGGCTGAGCAAGCAGGGGCAGCCAGGGAAAGGAAACGAGCATCCACAGCCTAGAGCCCTCTGCTGCCTCACTCTTGGGTAACTTGAGGCAAATCACTGCTCTGAGCTCCGCTTCCCTCCCCGAAGAGGGGCTGGTCCCCATCATCCCGAAGGCTCAGCATGGCATCGCGGGGCTGCTCGTGAGCTGTGTGACCCTGCACAACCACTGTGCCTCTCTGAGCTCAATCTTTGCAGCTGTGGAAAGGGAGGCACCACAGCTGTCTTCGCAGCTTCCGGTGAGAATTAAAGAGGAACAGTGACAGGCACCTGGAACAGAGAAGCCGGCCTGTTCAGTATAGCGACTAGGCCCCTCAGTCACATGCTGGGCTCCTGATGCTTCCAGCCACTGGGGTCACAGCATCCTATCACTTAGTGCCTGGGAGGGGGGGTGTCTCTTGCAGAGGGTGCCGGGGGGCCCCAGGCCTCCGTCTTGCCAGCAGCAAAGCTTTCTCAGCCTCCAGTCAGTGTCTGAAAGCTCAACCCCTCCCTTCTCCTCTCTGTTCCTCTTGAGCACACACACTCGCTCACACGCATCCATATATACAGACGCAGACACACACCCTGCATTTCTGGCTTCTCTAGACAAATCAGAAGACTGGGCCACGCCGGGTGCCAAGCAGCTGTTGCTGGGTAGCTGCTGTTCCCTTCTGACAGGAGCATGGGCTCTGTGTCCCTCCACAATACCCCCACCCCCCAGGCCCCCTAGGGGACCTCTCACCTGGCCCCTGCCCTGCCCCTCTGGACCTCTGCAATCACAGCGTCCTCCTTGCTGCCTGTGTTTGTTAGGCTCATCTTTCTGGTATCTTCTCTCTGCACCAGACTCCCCGAGCCCCACCCAGCGCAGAGCCCGGAGTTGGCCACTAGTCCACTGTGATTCTTTGCGCTTTCCCCACAGCGCCCCCTGTGACCCCCCCAGGGGGCTGCCACCGGCTTCCGGACAACGCAGATGCTCATCGTGGACTGAATCCTTGGGCCGAATGAAACTGGACCTGTGCCCATTTAAGGAAGGTCAGAACTAAATTTCTGGGCTCCCGGAGGGTGTGGGACAGCAGATGGAAACTGACCAGGCAGGAGAGGCCATAGCACTGGCCCAGGATTGCACAGCCACGGGTGGGGAGGCTGGAGCCCTGCCTCTTCTCCCCATGGCAGTGTATTTGGTGGAGGCCTGGGGCTTCCCCGACCTCACTCCACCCACCGCAGGGACACGGGAGCAGGCCTTCCTCTCCGTCCCCCTCCCCTGTACGCATCTGCCCTCCCCTTCACCTGTAGCACCAGGGCCCTTAGCACAAGGCTGCCTGCCAGGCTCCTTTCCCAGCCCCCCTAGCACTTGGATGTGGCCATGAGCCCGAGTTCTAGGCAAAGGAACACAAACAGAAGTGAATTGCACCAGTTCCCGTCCTGGCCCTGAACACTCCCCATGCACACCGCTCCATGCTCTGCCCTCTTCCCACTGACCAGGGTGGATGCCAGGGTGGCCTTTGAGGCACCTGGTTGAGGGTCAGTGAGCTACAGTCAGCCGAGACCCCTGAAGGACCCTGTAGAACCAAGATCCTGCCAACCTAGCCCCTCCGTCCTTGACTGTGTGATGGGAGAGCGATACTTGTCTCTTGGGTTCAAGCTGTAACTTTGGGGGTCTGTGTGCTCCAGCAGTTCAGCCTACCCTAACTGACACCATCTGCAAGGGTAGACTTTTAGTCTTGGCTCGTATGGTTGGCCAGGGCAATCAAGAATTTGGTTGTGCGAGTAGGCAGGGCAGGGGGTAGAGGGCAATGTCTGGGGCACACACAGGCGGCCATCCCTCTGGCCGGTCCCCATGCTGCCGCCGACAGAAGATCCTCACCAGGGATGCCTGGGGGGCTCAGAAGTTAAGCGCCTGCCTTCAGCTCAGGTCATGATCCCAGGGTCCTGGGATGGAGTCCCACGTCGAACTCCTTGCTCTGTGCGGAGACTGCTTCTCCCTCTCCCACTCCCCCTACTTGTGTTCCCTCTCTGTCTCTGTCAAATAAATAAATAAAATCTTTAAAAAAAAAAAGAAGAAGAAGATCCTTACCAGAGGGTGGGAGGCTGGCGTGAGGGCCCCACAGCCAAGGTGTGGCAGGCGCACAGCCCTGTGGCAGGATCCCACTCTCCAACTCCATCATTCCCTGGCTCTGGTACTGCCCCCTCCCACCTTATGGAGCCCGGGGTCTCGGCCTGTGCCCTGCTGCAGCGTAGGACCCTCCCCGAGGATCCTGCTCACTCTCCCCATCTCTCTCTCACCCACAGAACCCAACAACCCCTTATCTGCTCTCTAGCGTGGACACACACTCAGGCTGGTACCCCCCAGATCTTCCATTAATGATGGGTACTGACCCTGGGTCCCAGGACTCGGAAAGGCCTGAGCCCCTGAATTCATAAGGCTTCATCCATCAGTCACTGGTGGTACTAGGGTCTTCGAAAGCCGAGTTCCCGCACTCCGTCTTTCCTGCCACAGAAGTCCCACGCTGAGAGCCCCGCATGCAGACAGTGGTAGCTGGCCTCACGGCCAAGGGGGAGGATTGCCTCCACTCTGGCTGCAGCTTTACGGGGGGCCAAGAGCCATCACTCTCATCTGATGAAGCCCAGAGAGGGAGGTGTCTCCGGGGCACCTCACCACGCCCAGTGTCCCCATATCTCACCATCTGTCACATGGGGGTCTGCGGCATCCTCAGGGACGGCCCTGGGCAACTGGGATAATGTCAGGCCAGATGCAGACAGGCCTAGCGACGCGACACGCCAGGGCCAGCTCCTTATGGCTAGAGGGCCTCCCTCACACCTGCTGCTGGCACTTTGCAGTCACTTTTCATTTGCACTTTTCATTCCTGTCCCCCAAATGAAGAAGACAAAAATTTCAAAGGATGCTGATTTTACATCCCAGGGAGCCTGACTTGGAGGGGACCTCTTGGAGGAACTGGCAAGTCCCTTTGGCCAGATGGTGCTTGAGCAAATTAGTCTGTGGGCCTGGTTGCTCCTCCTAAAGCCAGGTGAGGAGGGTGGCTGGCCCCAGGTGGCAGGATCCAGCCCCACCTCTGCATCCTACCCGAGGCCATTTCCAGAACGGGGCTGAAGACTGGGGGAAAGGAGCTTACACTTTGGAACCCGAGACCCCCAATCCGAATCTGTCCCTCCACACTTACCCATGTCTAAGCTTCGGCAAGATTGATGACTCTTCTGGGCCTTAGTTTCCTTATCTGAAAAAGGGGAATAGGAATCCTCACCAAATGGGCTTGCTGAGAGAATTAGGAGCTACAAGTTTTTGAGCCTCTACTATGGACCATACATGTGACTATTAAAAATAGCAAAACCCGGGGGCGCCTGGGTGGCTCAGTCGGTTGAGTGTCTGACTCTGGATTTCGACTCAGGTCATGATCTCAGGGTTGTGAGATTGAGCGCAGGGCCAGGCTCCCCACTCAGCGTGGAATCTGCTTGAGGATTCTCTCTTCTCTCCCTCTGCCCTTCCTTCCATGCTCTCACTCACTCTTGCTCTCTCTCTCTCTTTCTCAAATAAATAAATCTTTTAAAAATAATAGCGAAGCCTGCCTTTCCAATCGGTCCTCTTGCTGGCTGCTTAGTTCCAGTGACTTCCTTTGTGGTGCCTGGGGCCCACCCTCCACTCCCCTCCTTACCTGAGGCCTAGTGATGGCTTCTTTCTTTTGCAGGACAGATTTGAGGGCAACTGCGTCCACGGAGCCTCCTGCTCACCCTGGAGTCGGCCCCTCCTGGGGTGCTGACCAAGCCCCTCTACCAGTGTCTGTAGGGTCCCTTCTCCAGCCCAGCCCAGCACCCCTCCCAACCCTATTCTGCCCCCTCCAGGTCCCAGAAGATCAGCCTGCTCCCCTCGGTGTCGCATCTCTGTCTTCTGCCCAGCAAACCTCGTGTCCTCACGCCGGGCCTGGTACTGGCTGCTGGGGATGCTGAGATACAGGACTTGGCCCTGCTTGCCCCAGGGAGCTCACCATTTCCAAGGGAGGTGGACGGACACACCAGACAGTGAAGCAAAGCAGCGCATGCAGAGAGGGCTGGGGCTGGGCTGTGGTGGGGGCTTGCAGCTTCTCTCCTGAGCTGGTGTCTCCCCTTTCTGCTCCCCTGTGGAAAGCCAGCCCCAGGGCCTTTTCTTGTACAAGCTGTCCTAGCTAATGGCCAAGTGGCATGGCGTACCAACTGAGCTCTGAGAAGTGAGAAAAGTTCCCCACCTTTCCAAGATGGTCCAGCCTTGAGCCCTGGCCTATGCATCTGGCTCTCTCCGAAAGACCAGTAGACTCACCAGCTGGGCTCTGCCACCTGTCTCCTGCCCTAAGGCCGGGGCTAATGCCACTCCCCTGGTTCTACCAAGGGCAAAGACCTAGAGAGCCCTCATCTCTGTCCTGGGAGGCCATTAGGGCTGGTGTTCCCTGTTTGGGGGCACAGGTGGGGCTGTCTACAGATAGGGCCCCATCATGGGCTGTGCAGGCGAAGCCTCCAGGCCACCTACTAGTACGTACTGAGCCTGGGGCACACTCCGGGCCTCAAGCTCAGTGTTGAAAGGATTTACAGATGCCCAGAGCAGTCCCTGCCTTTGGGGAGCTTTTGGTGGTGGTGGGAGATAGAACACGGAGGTGAAGAGCTGGGCTCTAATAGGATGCTAGGAACCCTCAGGGACAAGTTCTGTGAACGCCCCAAAGAGGGAAAGGACTGAGGACTATGGGTGGAGAGGTAGTCAGGGAGGGCTTCCTGGAAGAGGTGGGAAAATGCGTACGACTCTGAGAAAAATGAGCTGTTCTTTGTGTATACACCTGCTGCTCCCAAGGGCTGAAAACGTCCCCTGAAGCACATATGAATGTTACGCCTGAGCAGTATCTCAGCGCCGGGGGTTCAGCCTATCCCAGGGAGTAGCTGCAGGAGCTGCTCTCCATGGAGTGGCGTCTCTGGCCACCTGGCAGTGGCTCCGAGGCCAGCCATGGTCCTGGATGTCCCCGGGCCCCGGCCTCAGAGGCTGTCCCCTAGCTCTCCTCTTCCCGCTCACCTACCCTCTGCACCCTCCACTCTCTGCCCTCAGGATCACCGCTGTCCCTCCCATGGTCTGTGCTGCCTGGTGGCCTCTGCGCACCACCCGCTCTCCGCGTGCCTCTCTCGGCTCTCTGGATCTTTCTCTGTGTGTTTTCAACCCAAAAACCCCAAGTGAGAGCATCTGTTTGGCGGGACAGACACTGGGCTCCGGGCCATGCTCTCGAGCCAGGCTACTGACAGCTGCCCTGGGTCAAGGTTCCAAGTCTGGTCTGCCCAGCTGTGGCCAGAGCCCGGGGGTGCACGGAGGTGGCGACCCTCAGCGGGGTGGCACGGGCCCCGCGCATGTGGGGGGCGCATGGCGGGCAGGGTCGTCCCAGCGATGCCGGGCCCTCGGGGTGCCCTCGGTGTGCGGCAGCCAAGCAGGAGCCCAGGCTGACCCGAGTTGTAGACGTCTGTCTGGCCTCGGGGGGGACCCAGGTGGCAACTTCACAGCCCTCGACAAACCGTGAGCCCAGTCCTCTGACTCAAGCCAGAAGCCAGGCGCCGCGAGCAGCCTGGCGCTCCCCAAACCTCAAGGCTTTTGGGGCAAAGGAGTGTTCTTTTCTGCCCCACCAAACACTCATCCCCTTTTGATTTTGTCATTGTTCTTTCCAGGGAAATCTAATTTTAAAACAAACAAAAAAACCCACATGTTTTCTAACCAACAGGACACATTCATGTGCCAACAAATACTTGATTTGAAAGTAATTCGTTGCTCCATTTAAGCTTTGTTTTGAAGGGACAGGACAAAACATCATACCCAGCTGTCTAGAGTGTGTGTTTGGCCCCCGTGCAGCCCTACGTTCCTTTCAGCTCAGAAATCTGGCCTGAGGTGTCCAACTGAAACCCCATCGTGAGGGTCACATAGTTTCCAATCTGGAGGGTGAGGCTGGGCGGGTGGCAGTAAGATCTTCCCTTTAAAGAAGGAAGAACCAAAACATCCCGGTCTGCAGCATTATCAACCCCGGATATGTCTCCACACACAAAGCAGCTTGCAAAATAAAGCCCCTTTTGAGAGTCCTGGCCAAGGGTGATGTTGAAAACAATGGAGCTAATAAGTAACCAGTTGCCGGGTGAAATCAAACTGTTTTTGTTTGGGGGGTCCTCTGCCTGGGGAGCAGCTCTACCACCCCTGGGGGACGCCTTCGTTGCCCCCCTCTCCTCCTTCTCTCCAGAGACACTGTCCCCACAGGCCTGGGCTTCCAGGTCAAACTCAGTGTCCCATAGGTGCACTCTGCCACAGTATGGGGGCCGAGTCACACCCTGCCCCCACCCCTGAATAAGAAGAAAAAAATGCCACGTCCATCCGGTGGCAAGAAACTCAAAGGTGGGCAGTAACTGGGCGTCTGGCCTTCTTTGAGATCAGCGGCGTATGAAGACAGCTGGGGAGAGCCAAGCACAGAGGCGCGGAGCAGGGTCAAGTGTGGGGTCCAAGTGTGAAATGGATACTTGGCCACTGGCAGGCTGAGGCTTGGCACACATCTGTGGAACCTCTGTGGGCTACGGTTTCCCCTCTGAACAGTGGAGACGGTATTCACGCCCCCTGAGGCCTAGATGAGGTAAGTACATAACATCCCGTGGCAGAGGCTTTGGGTAGCCCACCCCAGACCCATTCTCCCGCCTTTCTTGGTAACCCCAGCCTGGCATTCTGCAGGACACAGGACCCGCCCAGTATAAGTGCTGTGTGGAGTTTCTGGAAATTTCCTTAAGAGACTGGACTTCACCCACTTCTTTGGGTAAAGTGGGGAAAAGACTTTACCCACTTCTTTGTCTTCATGCCACTTGCTTGGCAGGTGGAGAGCATTCCTGGAGCTCCAGGGCCCTTGGAACCCCAAAGACCTGGGCTCATCCAGAGGATGGCGGAGCTCAGGTCCTCCATGACCTTGAAGAGCCACCGTGCCGGTCATGGGCCTGCCTCCCTCTGGACTTCTTTCCATGAGAGAGAAGTGTGTTTCTCTCTGTTTAAGGGTTCTCTGCCCTAGCTGCTGACCCTCAGCCTGGGCACAAGGCCTGGCACAGAGTATGTGGGAATGAACCGTGGTCACGATGAACTGAACGTTTCTCCACCAGGGATGGATATGCGCTGCTCAGCCTGAAGTGACACGGTGGGGCCTCTCGGTGGTACGGAGAAGGCCACGCACTCACTCCTGTTTCTACACGGACAGGCAGGGGTAGGAAATGAGGGAAGGAGTGGTGGGGAGCTAGTGAGCCAGGACCCATGGCCACTGCCCTGGGCCTGCCGAGTTCCCTCCAGAGTCAGACCGGCTTTGTCTGAGCCACTGATGTCCCAAGGGAAGCTGGAAAACTTGTCATTTCGTAAATGCTGGTAGCTCATTCAGACTTGCTGGCAACAACCGTGTGGCTCCCCTGGTGGGACGTATCTGGAGCATACCTGCTGTCCTCGGGGGCTGTGAGCCCCCTGCCCCCCCCCTCCCACCCCCGGCCATGTCCTATGTGTGTGTAGGTGGCCTGGAACCCGGCCACACGGGGCAGACTGCAGGCAGGGGTCACTGCCTCTTTGTTCGCTTCTCTGTGCCTCTCAGAGTCTTGGGCTGCCCGCTCTACCCCTGAGACACCCCACACACCTCTGAACCCCTCAGTAGCATCCACCTCTGTGTCTCCTACTATTTTCCTCACGCAGATTCACACTCTGACCCCCACCCCACCACACATGACCGATGGACAGGCCATTGCGTCTTTTCAAAACGAGGGTGGGCACAGCAAACAAGTTGCTCCAACATCCATCTCCCCTTCTTGTTCTAGTAAATGACCCTCCAAGTTTAAGTTCAGCAATGACCTCCAGGCTAAAGACCACTTTCCCCAGCTTCTTTTGCAGCAAGATGTGGCCCTGGGACTAAGTTCTAGGCACTCAGATGTGATGGGAGCAACTTCTGGGCCAGGCCCTTAAAGGCAAAAGGAGTTCCTTGCACTTCCTCTTCCTACTTTCTGCCTGCAGGAATGTGGGTGTGATGGCAGGAGCTGGAGCAGCTACCTTAGACCTCAAGATGAAAGCTGTTTCTTAGGATTAACAGAGTCTGGGTCCCCTGACACCACGGAGCTGCCATAACAGTGCTTCATGCAGTGCACCTGGGTGGCTCAGTCGCTTCAGCATCTGCCGTCGACTCAGGTCATGATCCCAGGGTCCTGGGATCGAGCCCTGCATTGGGCTCCCTGCTCAGTGGGGAGCCTGCTTTTCCTCTCCCTCTGCCTTACCCCCCTCCAAGCTTGTGCTTTCTCTCTCTCTCTCTCTCAAATGAATAAATAAAATCTTTAAAAAAAAAAAAGCAGTACTTCATGATTATAATCAGCCCATCATGCAAGGAGCAATAGATTTGGATCTTGTAACTTCGGCATCTTTACAGCAAGCCTGCATTTTACGGCATTACCCAGCCTGGGCTCTAACTAGCACTCATGCTTCACTGCTGTTGTCTTGTGTGGACTTTGTTCATATCAGTTACCCCAGTCGTGTTCATTCTTTCATCCATTTACTGATTTCCTGAGCATCTTCTGCGCTGGTTGTCGGGGCAAACGCAAAGAGAAGGAACCACAGGTCCCCGCATTCAAGCAGGAGTTTATGGCTGGCTGTGGGAAGACTGATAACATTATAAGCCTCAGACCTGCAAATGGACTCCAGGTAAGGGAGCCCATGTGCTTGCATATGCCTGTGTGTGCTTGTGTGTGCACACACATGTTCAAGGGGGTTCTGTTCTCATGGAAAAGGATTCCTTTATCCATTAAGAAACGTGTCGAGCACCTGCTGAGCACCAAGAGGTACGCAAGCCAAGAAGTGAACAAGCCAAGGCCCTGCCCTGGAGGAGCCCCTGTCGGGCGTCACAGACATACCTGCTGGTGCTCATGCTGAGGACCTCCCTGGGACGAGGACAAGAAACGTGCAGATTCCATTATGCCCAGAGCAAGGGAGAAGCCCCTGTGCCCAGCTGCAGGACAGCTGTGGCAATTGTCCTTGCGCTGAGGATGGGTCTCCAGGAGCCATTCATGCTTTTCTCCCAATCCTGTTGTGATCAAGAGTCAGGATTTGGGCTCTACCAGAGGCCAGTGCACAAAAAATCATGATAACCAATATTACTCCTCAGAAGTATTTCCAGCCATTCCCATCAGTTGATGGCTGGCTCTATGTACATCTCATTCGTGTTCCCAATAACTCTATCATGAAGACATCTTATCCCCATTTTACAGATTCGAAAACTGAGACCCTTTCTGCGGCTCAGAGAAGTGGCTGATGCATGACTCGAGCCTGTGTTGTGGAGACCCCAAAGCAGGGGCAATCTTCAATCAGTCGGCAAACACCGATTGGGTGACTGCTGAGTGTGGGGATCTGGGTGAGCCCTAGGAACAGAGCAGTGAGCCACACCCACGGAGGGCTATGGGTACCAGCTCAGCAGAGGCGCCGCATCCGGGATCCCAGTCTTCACTCTCCTCTCTGCTTTGGCTCAGAGTCAGGTGGTGCCAATCATCAGCCCTGCAGACCATCAGACCCACCATCCAACTCCCCTACTTTGTACCAGTGGGCACCCAGGTGGGCAAGAGGGCATCTTTCCCCACCTCCTTGGGGATGAAACAGAAACACCCGTGAGGGCATGTTTGCATATTAGCCATGTGGCTTTTTTGGTGTGTCTCCCAGGTCCACCATTACACAGAAGGACTGGGGGAGCTATGCGTGTGCACAGCGTTCCCTGAGCTATAAATGGGGACACTCTTGATCACAGAGCCCTAGAACTGCATGGTGTTTGGGATCCAACTCTTCAGAACCTCTTATGACTCAAGAGCTGTTGAAGTGGGGGTTTTCTATCTGGTCTTGTCCTCTGCACCATCGGAAGCTCAAAAGCACGCAGTTCAGCACCTCTTCCTAAGAATTTTCCACCACTGGCTCCAGGATTTTCTCCCAAGTCACTGACACCCATCCTGCAAGTTTTGATGTGCATGCTTGGAAAAGACAACAGCCACCTGGCCTGACAAAGATTGTAGATTGCACCAGATTGCAAAGATGCCAAAATGTAAAAAAAAAAAAAAAAAAAAAAAAAAAAATCATCCAAGAGTGCATCAAATATGGTAAACCGAGGAAAGAGGGTTGGTGCCATCTTAAGGGGAGACCCCCCTGTCCATGCTTGGTTCTCATGCTCCTCCCCGGGGCGGGGGCTGGGGGTTTGTGCCAAGAGAGACAGCAGTCTGAGGGGCAACTGGGGTCCGAGTGCAAGATCTGGAGCCTACTGACTGGGTGACCTTAATTGATCCTCCTGGGCCTCTGTGTCCTTGTCTGTGAAATGGAGCCAATCATATCCAACTCATAGGGTGAGACCTGAGTGAAAACATGTAGAAAAAATGTTTTGAGTGTGAACACTCAGCCAAATATGGGAAGCTTCTAACTGGCTGGTGGTCATAAGGTGGAGGCATGACATCAGACAGAACTGCCCCAACTCCTGGCTCTCCCCTTTCTGGCAGTCTGTGTCCTTGATCCCTCTGCCACTAACAGGAGAGCCATGGTGCCCACCCTGTGGGGCTCTGAGGGTAAACGGAGGGAACGGACCCAGAGGAAGAGAACCTTCCCTGGGCAGTTGCCATTGATGTTCCTGCTAGCTCAAGGACACGCGCCTCCTTCCTGGACCAGAGCCTCCTCCTCGGCTGGGTGAGCGGGCATGCCCATCCCGGGCTCCATTCCCCAGTCAGCAGTGTGGGCATGCAGCCCCGCATGGGCCAGGGTCCCCAGCTGGGCCCCCTCAGCTTCTGGCTCCCTGCCGTTGTTTCCAGTTCCTTCCAACCTTTCACACCTCCAGCCGACCAGCTCTGTGAGCTCAAGGCCTGAGGTCAGAGGCAGAAATCAAGACAAAACAGCTTAGCTATCTTAAATCACCCCATTTGCTATTGTGGAGGAAGGCAGTAAAACAAGGATGAGCTGTTAGGTCTGACATAGAAACACTGAGTAGGGTGGCCAGTGAGGAGCCAGGCAGATCTAGGCGCTGCCCGGACACCCTGGGCAAGCCCCTTCACCTCCCCGAGGCCCGCCGCTCTGGGCTCAGTTCAGCAGCACCTGTGATGATCGCTATTACCGTTCTTGTAGCCTCTTAGGTGTGGAAGCCCAGAGCTGCAGACTGGGGCCCATGCTCGTCTCTACAGCCATTCCCGAGCCGTCACCAGCTCATGGCTCTAGGTCCCCTAAACGTCTGCCTGATGCAATGGGCTTCTCCCCTGAACTGCAGACGCACACCTCCACCTGTCTGCTGGACATCTGCCCCAGCTCTCGTGTCCATCTCTATATCAACGTGTCCAGAACCCCTGCAGATGGGCCGCGTGCGGGGAAGGCTTTTATGAGAAGAAGGGGGTCCTGGCCTCCCAGGAAGGGGAGCCCAAAGTTACTGGGGAAGGGAGGAGCCTGCGCAGGAACTGCTCACTTCACCCTCGAACAGTTGAAGCTAAAGTTCTGCAACATTGTGTCACTGGACACCCCAACCCCTGACTGGGCCAGGGAGGAAGGGGACCCCCTTCCTAGGTGGGGTCGGCCGGCTCTGTGCCCCCCACCCTGAGAGACGCTGGATCTCTCCACCCAACAGAAAAGTGGGGAGATGGGAACCACACAGTGTTCTGGGGGAGGCCTGCAGGAGGACCAGCCCCCGTGGCACTCTGTGGATTCTATTCCTGGGCTCCGGTGGCAAGCGAGGCTGCCTCCAGCCAGCCACAGTCCTCAGGCCTCCCCATCTCAACCCAACAGCACCCGGCACCCAGGCTGCACCCCTCTTTAATGATGTTACTTGTTCCTTATTTAAAAACTACAGTAGTACTGGGGTGCCTGGGTGGCTCAGTCGGTTAAGTGTCCGACTCTTGGTTGCGGCTCAGTTCATGATCTCAGGGTCCTGGGATCAAGCCCCGCATCAGGCTCCCTGCTCTGCAGGAAGCCTGCTTCTCCCTCTCCCACTCCCCCCTGCTTGTGTTCCCTCTCTCACTGTCTCTCTCTCTGTCAAATAAGTAAATAAATAAATGGGATTTAAAAACACACACAAAGGGGACCCCACCACTCCCGTGGTTCTGCGTCTTGCTTTTATTTTCACTTAATAAATTGAGATCACTTCTCAATGCCAGAACAGTCTTACTCTTGGCTGCATAGTTTCCTGCAAGCCACCACCTCCCTGCCCCAGGCCAATGCAGGGGCTCTGCTTTCTTCCTGTGCTAGGACAGACCACGAAGCATCCAACAGCTTTGGCATTTTGCAAGGACGGGTTCCTAAAAGTGGGATTTCTGGGTCACGAGGAGCATGCATTTTGAATGTCTGCCCAGCTGTCCTCCCACTGCCTTCAGGAACCACACCCGTCCCACGTATGAGGCACTGGAAGCCACACATGCTTGCCAGCGGGGCATCATCCTGCCTTCAGTGTGTCCCCGATGGGTTCTGGAGCAGGGCTAAGCATTTATTCAGCTGTTCACTGGCCATGTGTATTTCTTCTCTTGTGAATTCCCCATTCCTCTCCTCTGCCCATTTTTTTCTACTGGGCTGTCTGTGTCTTACTTATTGGCTCATGGAATCTCATTATATGTTATGATAGTAATCTGTTGTATACGCTTTAAATATTTTATCCCAGTCAAATATCTCTTAACTTTGTTTATCGTGTATTTGGACATGCAAAACCTTTTTATTTTTATGTGGTCACATCCATCAGGCTTTTCTTTTATAGCTTCTGGATTTTGTGCCTCGCTTGAGAAGCTTGTCCCTCCTCCCAGATCATGAAAATATCCTCCTCTCTTTTCATCCAGTGGTTTTATAGCTTTGTTTTTCCCTTTTATAGCCCTGATCTCTCTGAAATGGATTTCGCAGTGTGACACTCCCTTTCTTGCGGTCCTACCTTGGTGCCCACGGATGCTCCAACTGCTCCTTCCTTCCTTCCTTCCTTCCTTCGTTCACTGCACAAATATGTTTGGAGTCTTTACTATGTGCCAAACACTGAGGATACAGCAGAGAAGACCACAAGCCTGCCCTCAGAGAGATGACATCTGGTGGGAGAGACAGACCTCAAAGGAAAAATGCAGTTAGGTAATGCGAATTCAGGTCACATGGGGGGAAATGGGATAAGGGTCTGGAGGTTAACACAGGGATGATATTTTAAGGAATGTGGTCAGGAGAATCTTCTCTCAGAAGACAGTCAAAGCCAGAGATGCTAATGAAGTGAAGGAACAAGCCCTTGGCTGCCTGTTGCAGGCTGTTCCGGATGGAGAAACTAGCAAGTGCAAAGCCCTATGGGGGTGAGGGTGTGGGGGTGGGAGGAGTGTGCTTTGCCAGGTCAAGTAACAGCGAGCTGGCCATGTGGCTCCACGTGGGGGCTGGGGGATGAGTCATGGGCTAGATCCTGGGTTCCCTGGGGAGTCCCTGGGAAGAGACAGCTTTTATTCTGTGTGTGATTGGAAGTCTTTGATGATGGCCTTGGCACATGGGGAGGATGTGGGTGGATGGGTGGGTATGGGTGTGTGTCCTTCTTTTCTCTACTGGTCTTTCAGTGGTGGGGGCAGCTGGGCCCATGCCGCACCTCACTCCTTACCCCGCATTCTCATTCCTGTGGTCTTCATCAGTGTGCGGTGTGTTCCCTGCTCTGTGCCCGGCACATGCTAGGCCTTCCGTGAGCATCTGGGAGTGACCCATGTTAACTCCAGCCCAAACCCTGTCCTGGTCCCCAGACCTGTGTCTTCAGGGACCCCTGATCTGTCCTCCAGGTACCCCATTGGAACCTCACACCCAACATGTGCCAATGTGAACTCGGTCCCTCCCTTCCCAGCCTCTAGAGAAGGCAATAAGATTGGATGCTGGTCACTGGCCAGCCATGTGGGCCCTGCAGAGGGACAGTAAGCATGCCATTGCCTAGACCAGGGGGACACTGAGCCACCGGAGGCTGGACACAGGCTCCACACTGTTCCCTTGACTTGGGAGATTATGACAATGAGTCAGTCAGATAGGAATGTCACCAAAGTCTTCTGTGGTCCCAAAGGGCTTGCAAAGCTGGCCCAGGACGAGAAGGGAGCATCCAAACACATACATACCATCCTACCCCAGGCACACACACACCACCCATCCGCACAGACACACACACCCCACACAGACACATACCATAAATCCCACCCGCACATATACACGCCGCAGACACAAACACGCTGACCCACAGACCCCCCCCCCCAGGACACCCGCAGCCCCTACCCCCAACTCTGGTCCCATCTCACTGGCTTCTCCAGGGTAGGAGGCCCATGGTTCCAGGCTCACAGATGAGCGGGCAAGTGGGCTCTCAGGAGCACGGGGGCACCCCCCCACCACCACCACGGTGCTCTGGGGCCAGTTAGCCTTGCTGGTGTTGGAGTGCAGGAAGTCAGGCGGTCTGGAGGTTAGGGGCTGCACTGCCTGATGAGCTGGGATCCCTTGCCTTGGTGAGAGCCGCTCCCAGGATCTGGGGGCTGTGGGATGGGGAGCACTCGGCTCCCTGGCTGAGCTGGTGGGTCTCTGAGGGGGTCCCTACCAGACCACGCTCTCCCTGCCACAGGACTGCCTTGTTGTCTGATCGCCCCCCCATGCATATGCTTTCATGCATTTTTCGGTCATGGTTCCCCTTTGGAATCCAAGATGGGGCAGACCGGGGTCATACATTAAAGGACGGCAGAGGAAGGCGGGCCAGGCCTGCTGTTGAGTGGCCGACCCCACAGCAGGCGTACCTTGTGAGTCTAAGCTTAGGTCTGTCCTCTAGCTGCCCCACGAGAGAGCTGTTGTTACTGTCACTTTACAGGTGACAAACTGAGGCCCGCGGTAGAGAGAGACTGCACAGCTAGCGGCCCACCCTGGGATCCGCCTGCCGCCCTGTCTGCACCGTGGGCTCCCTCTCCTGACGACAGCCAGTGCCAGGCTGACGGAGGCCGGGCTGAGGAGCCGGCTGCCCCAAGCCCAGCCTGTCTCCCACTCTGCCGGGAGGCATGGCGGCCGTGCCCCAGCGCGAGCTCGCAGGGCCAGGGAAGGCGTCCAGTTCTCCGGGCCTGCATGCTGAAATTCCGGCCAGGCGTCTGCCCTCCCCTCCGTGCCCCTTTTCACTTCTTTATTAAGCCTCGTATAACTCATCTTTAGCAGCCGTGGGGCCAGGGAGGGAAGGGCAGAAGCAGCAGCAGAGGCAGGCCGGTCAGGCCCCTGCTGGGGAACCCCGTGCTGGGAGCTCAGGACGATGTGGAGCTGGGCAGGCACGCATGAGCCTGGCAGGTGCTGAGTGTGTGTGGAGGGAGCATGGGGACCAGAAAGGCCCAGGGCCAGGCCTCCTCCGTCTTGTCGTGCTTCCCATGGAGGGGCAGGGTGTGGGCCCTGGGCCGGTGTCCACCATCTTCCCCCCGCCAGGAGGGCTGTGTGGAGAAGGGGCACTCAGGTGTGAGGTGGTGACAGGGCCTCCAGGGCCAAACCATCCAAGCTCTGGCCAGCCACACAAGGGTGGGAGGGTGGGTGGGAGAAGGAAGGAGGGTGAGGCAGGAGGGGCCCCAGCCCTGGCTGTCAGATCACAACTGCAGTAATTATACAAGTGGACACCTCAAAATGTTGGCTGTCACCTGGCTCTCGGCCCCCTCAGGGCTCCTCTTCCATGGTGGCATCCGTTTGTCCCCGAATGTAAACACACTTCCGTTTAGGTCTCTAGGACTCATTATTTGGGCAGAAAAGGATATAGGTGCCCCATCCTAACATCTAACTCAGAACCATTAAACCATCCTCCAGACACCCGACCACGGTGCATGGGGCTGAGGAGACAGGCTCCCCTCTTCACTCATCAGCGTCAGCTCCACCTCAGAAGTTCCCAGACACCTGGCCTCGAACACGTCCTGTCCTGTCCTCGGGGCCTTGGTCTGGCTCCCTCTCATCCATCTGGCTCTGCCCCCAGCGAGGCCTGCCATAACACCCTTCCCCTACGTCCACGGTGATCCCTCCCCATGCTAGACACAGGCTGTCTTATTTTGTAGCACATATAATGAACTAAAAGTATTAGCCAGTTAGCTGGTTGCTTAATCCGTTATTTAGCTCCTGGTTTATGTCCATCCCCTCCCCCCCACTCGCTTGTAAGGACCCAGAGGGCAGGGACCTTGTCTGTCCTACCAAGCAGCTATCTCTTTGCTCAGCGCAAGGTGGCATCAGGTCTCTGTTGAATGAGTGCATGCATGCATGCACCTACTGGACGCAGGTTCCCTGAGCACACACTGAACATGCCAGGCGCAGGGCAGCCTGGGTGAATGGAATGGGGTTCCCACCCGTGAGGTGCTCCCGGTGCAGGGTCCACCCCTGCTAGGCCGTCCCCGCCCCAGAAACTTGGCCCTGACAAACAGCCTTCTCCCTTGCTTCCAAACTGCCCTTTGTGCTCCAGTCCCCTCCAAGTCTGTCTTAGTTTTGCTGGAATCTCCTGGGCTAGAGCCACCGGAGCCCCCTCTGCATACCCCTTACCTGCAGAGCCTCTTCCTAAGGCCATGACCCTGATGCTCCTGGAAGCCCCGCCCTTCTCTGGCTGGCAGAGACCTTGGGTGAAACCAGCCTTGGGTGAAACCAACCTTGGGATGAATGGCAGAGAGAGAGGCAGACTCCCTGTGGCAACAGAGGTGGGGGAGCCCTGGCCCCTCAGGAGACCAGGTTCAGGGCCCCCTGAGAGGGAATGAAGACCTTAGATGAGAACGGTCATGATGGGAGCCAACTGTGGACAGATGGCCCCCACACAGGCAGGGCATTAGTATGAGGACCTCCAGCCTTCATCCCCTGGGTGGCCAGGGGTCAGGGAGGATCCTGGGCCCACCCTCCTTCTGGAGAAGACCTTGAGGACTGCTGGAGTTCAGTGTTACCAGTACCCAAATCAGCAAACCACACAGCTTTGGGGAAGCTTTAGCTTAGCTTGTTAATGGAATAGGAGGCCACCTGTCTTCAATCTCTACGGATTGCGAAGAAGTCCAAGGGGCTGCAAGCACACAGAGACAGGAACTCAATCAGCGAGGATGCTGCTTCAGCTGCAAAGAGCAGAAAACTTGACCCAAAATGGCAGTGAAGAAAATTTCACTGAATGAGAACACTTAAGAACAGCACGAAGGTTGATTAATTTCCTGATTCTGTGACATCATCATGGGCGCAGATTCCTTCTGTGTTTCAACATTGTTTTTCCTCAGTATGTTAACTCTGTCTTCAGACCAGCTCCTCTCGTGGCCTTAAGATGGCTGCCAACGTCACAGGGATCACACACAGACACAACACCACTGAGAGAGACAGAAGCCACCTCTTCTTATTTGTCGGTTTTAGTCGGTGGGAAACCTTTCCCAATAGCTCCTCCCCCAGCTCATTTCCCCTCACATCCTATTGGCCAGAATTGTGCCACATACCTGCCTCTAAACCAATCACTGACAAGGAGCATGGAAGTAACCATGTTTGGCTAGAATAGTTAGGATTTACCCTTGAACCCCGGATGGAAGGGGCATGAACACCAGCAAATCCGTCTAACCAGTGAGGAACAGGGCTGTTGGGGAAGGGACTGACCTCTAGGGCAGAACGTACAATGTGGGGCCTTCAAAATCACGGTGTCCCAGGGCCTACAGGCCCCAACAACACTGGGTTCAAGAAAGACTGGAAATCCAGCTCTTGTCTGGCTAGGCCCTTGGCTTACACAGCAACACACACCTGTGACAACATGGGCTACTGAATCCTGCTGAGTGGGGACCCTTGGCGGGGGCGAGGGCTACAAAAAGATGGCCCAAGGAACTTGCGGGTCTGGTGTCAGACAGACTGGACACCTCATTCTCCCGGGCTGATGATATCTGACGTAGAGCACAGGGCTCCCTTCTCCTGTTCCAGCTCCATAATCATGTGTCAAAGGAACACCCACAGGAAGGAATAAAAATTGTCTAGGGGGGTTGACTCTGGCTCAAAAGCTAGAGCCTCTGCCTCTCTAGAAGGGCTCAGCCCCCACAGCTGTGGACCTCTCCCATGCTCCCTGTGAAGACAAGAGCTTTTCTGGATAATCAGTGAGGGGAAAATCTCCACCCTCCGGGATGGCATCCATCTCCTGCCAAGGAATCATCTAGGTGTTTTATAGGCCAGCATCTTCCCCGAGACTCCCGAGGCCTTCACCCCTGCCATGAGGCACGGCTGCATGGGAAGAGGCAGGAATGGGATCCCCCCAGGGTCGTATCTCCCCACATCGTTAGCCACCGTTGATGGAAAGTCAAATGGCCCTTGAGTGGGAGGTGGTGTGTGGAGGAATTTATATGCTTTTAGAGACAGTTTTCCCCATCTTGTTGTCTGCTTCTGGCTCAAGGCTGAAACAGGGCTGGTCTTTCCAATGCCTGGCTACAGTGTCATTTGATTTTTAAGAGGAGCCCAGGAAGGAAGTAGAGCAGCCCCCTCGACAGGCAATGAATGTTGCAACCTTCCAAGATTTCAGGGCCAACTCCGCCGGAGGAAGTGAGGAAAGCCGAAGCCAAAACTTGTTTTAATTGTCAAATTTGTTTTTCATCTATGACCTCATGTGATTTGCTTCACAGCCCTGTAAGAGAATTGACCCAGGGATTTCTAAGCCCATTGGACAGATGAGAAAACTGAGTGACTTGCCCAAGGTCCCTCTTTGGGTGAGTGGTAGAACAGATCAGAAGCCTCCAAGCCCTGGGCTGTTCGACTGCACCCGTCACGATGCTTCCATGGGTGAGCAGGCCCTGCACTGGGAGGGACCCGAGGTTGTCCCCTCAGATCCCCAAATGAATGCCCCAAATGAATGAGACTCTGTCCCAAGACACCAGCCTGTCCTGTCTATTGGCTGAAGCTGGCTGGTGCGCTGTTGGCTGCGAGGCAACACTCAGACTTTTGCTGCTGGCGCCATGGTTGAAATGTGAGATTGGGGCTGGGTTTCTAGCAGTCTGTGCAGAGGAGTAGCGGAAGTGGGAGAATCGCTTGTGCCCGGCAGAGGTGCCCCAACCTGCTCTTGTCAAAAGGGAGGCAAGACAAGGTCTGGTTGGCGACATCAACAGAAGGGCCTGGAGTCTCTCTCTCTGGGGTACCCAGCACCCACAAGACACCCAGCCCGCCCACGTGGCACATGTTGGGTAGCTGAGGCCCCTGAAGGACATGTGCTCCTCTTGGCAGGTAAGGCAAGTGCCAGTTCCAGGCATCCTTGCTCCTGATTCTAACAGCTCCCCCAGGCCTTACCGGAGCGTGAGCCACCAGAACACTCCCCGGCTTGGTGTCCGCCATCAGCCCACCTGCCTGGACCAGTGAGAAGGGCCAGCCCTTGGCTCCTCTCTTGTTCAGGAGTCCTTGCCTTCCCCACCGGCTCCACAGGGACAGGAAGCGACATTAAAGCTGGCCTGAGCTTTACTCCCTTTACTTGCCTTGCCCTTGACTCTGGGCAAAAGCTCCCCATTCCAGAAGAACAAAATCTGCTTCTAGTTCCATCTTGGAATTAGAGATTGAGTCTTCAATTGGCTGTGGTAATGCCAGCCGCTGGGAGTCTCCCTGTCCCAACTCCCTCCTTCCTCAAGGCATCAGGCAACCCCCAAGGTGCTCAGCAAATAGGGGGTGTGGCTTGCAAGCATGGAGACCTCCTGACGAGCTGCCAGGAAGAGTTATGTAGGATCCAGCAGGTCAGAGCATCATAGCACATGCTTTATCCTTTACTGGGAAGGACTGGTGTGCAGTGAGTTAGCCTGCCTCTCTCCCTCTCTCCCTGTCCCTCCCTCTCCCTCCTTGTTTCAGCAAATGTTCACTCAGCTGTGCTTGGGCTGGGCTGGCAGGGGAGACACCCTCAAGGGCCCCAGTCTCTCTCAGTGACAATTTCCCACCGTTAAGGCCCAGCCGAAGTCCATCCCCACCCCATCCTGAGCCTCCTCTGATGACCACCACCCTCTCTTCCAGACCACAGTGGGTCAGCTCAGGATTTTAACTCCCACCCATAGGCAGACGGGATGTCTCTCCTCATCTTCAGTCTGCCCCCCCCCCCGCCCCGTCCCACCCGCCCATGCTGGTGTCCACGGGAAGTCTCCTGGCCTGGAATACAATACCATGATCATGGGCGCCTCCCCAACCACTTTCTCCACCTGTGTCTCCATCTGGGAGTCATCCATGATCCCCACCCCCCACCCCCAATCACCACATCCTGTCCCTTCCCTGTCCCCACTGCAGCCCTCACCTCTGGTGGGGGGCGGGAAGTGTTACTCCAGCAGCCTCCTTGCTGGCCTCCTGCCTCAGCCTTTCCCTCTTCCCACTCTGCTTTTCCCCAGGAGAAAAGATCATTCTAGATGCAAACCTTGCCACGTTGAAGCAGTCTGCATTGTCTCCAAGACAAAGTCCAGACCCTAGCAGGCAGGAGGCTCCTCTTCTGGGGGGAAGAAGCAGTATCGACTTGCTCATACTTGTAATCTCCCACGCGGTGCTCTTTCCACCTCCCGCCTCGGCTCTGCTGTTCCCTCTGGCTCCTCTCCCTGCTCCCCTCTGCTCTTTAATCCAGCCAAGGCCACTCCTCCTGCAGGAAGCATTCCCAGACTACCCTCCCCCATTCTTATTGCCCAGCCTGGGTTCGGAGACCCTGCTGTGTGCTCACCTCTCCCCTTGCACCCATCGCACCTTGTTCTCCATGTCTATTCCCAGGCCTGTCCACAGGAGCCATTAGATTATTCGTCGTATTGCCAAGTGTCTGGCTGAGTGCCTTGCTCTGTGTGCAGATTTGTCCAAAGCAGCCAGCCCTGAAACAGAGCCAACAGAAACCCTGGGGAGGTAATGAGGAGGCCCACTCAGGAAGTGGGGTGCAGCAACAAGCCCCGACACAGGTGCTTGGAGACCCAATTCTGCCTCTGGCTCACCATGAGACCTCAGGCAAGTCACAAAACGTCTCTGAACCTCCATTTCTCTGCCATATGAGGAGAAGGATGAGCAAGACGTTCTGCCCCCTGTCCGCATCTCCAGGTGAGGTTGTGATGACATGAAATGGTGGGGATGCGTGGAGTCATGGGCCTATTAACATTCCCGAGCAGTCCGAACAAGATGTAGCCACAGGACACAGAGCAGGGTGTATTTGTCACTGGAAAACAAAGCAGGTGGGAATGAGGTTAGCACCTGCAACCCTGCATCTTCCCCCACGTGACAGGTGTAAGGTCCCTCAGTGTCACCAGGGCACAGTGCTCTTAGCCCAAGCAAAGAACACCTTCTCCACCACATAAGCACCCCTCCCCGCAAAACCTATCGCTCATCTCTGGTCTTCTCTCCCCCCTCCCTTGTCCTTCACTCTTGTATCCCAAGAGAACCCCTATGCCTCCTCCCCATTGTGAACCCAATCTCTCCCTTCTCTTGGAAGCCGTCCCTGCTCCCTGTTCAAGCTAAGCTTGAGCTCTGCCTCCTGCTCCACGGGGTCCCTGCACTGAAGAGCTACCACCCACCCCAAGGTCAAAGTATTAGGCAGCTATGGAGAGCAACTTCAGTCCGTGCCCACAGCTCAGGAAACTGCCCGGTCCCCCCAACTCACATGCGCGTGCGCGTGCGCGCGCGCACACACACACACACACACAGGATTTTAGAGACTCGCCTTTTCTTCTAAACACGATCTCTCTAGTTTGGAGCCTCCATCTGCTGCAACCTGAGTCAGCCGGCACCCCCACTGTGTTCCGCAAACCCCATCCAGACCCCCAGGAACTGAGAGCAAATCAGGGGTCCCAGGAGTTGGCTTTTAGTCTCTAGCACTCTCTTCTCCAACTGGGGCTCCCCCCCACCATCGAAGCTTCCCATCCTGTGTCCCACCGCCTGAGATGGCCTCCCAGCTGAAAACTGAACCCACAGTAGTGCACTCATCACTGCCCAGATCATGAATCCTTGTGATGCTACTAGACGTGGAGCGAAAAATGCCTCAGCCCACCGGAAGGAGCAAAATGGGCAATGTGGCTGCTGGCTGAGATACTAGGGTGGAGGGAGAGCCCGGGCTGGTCCTCCTGTCAACTCCCACCTTCCACCTCTGCCCAGAGACAGTCCCTGGCCTGGGCACCAGGACCAAGGACCACAGCCCTGCCCCCCGTCCCCCCAGCTCTGGCCAACCCTGGCCCAGGGTCCAGGCACGCAAAGCAGGCCTCCTGAACGGTGTGTGCTGCGAGGGCCCTGGCTGGGGGAGAAAGAGGTTGCCAAGGCTGGAGCCCAAGGGAACCCCATGAGCTTAGAATTTAGAACTTGAACTTTTAGAAGTCTGAGTCCATTTAGACTCAAAAAGCACAACTTCCGTTCCTTCAACATAAACGGGGAGTAGTGGGTGGGGAGAGAGCATAAAACATCTCATAAAAAGGCTTCCAGTCCTGCTGGACATCAAAGGGCTCTTAGGAGCCGCCTGCAGATGAGTTCAGGGTAAAGGAATCATCAGCATATGGATTAAATTCCCCATTCATTATGCATCCGTCTGAGCTCAGGAGAAAACCTCACACAGCAGGGCCCCAGTTCAGCGAGCTGGAAAATGCTCTGAGTCACGGAGGGACCCCAAAGGCAATCAGCCGCTCTCCACCATCCCGAATCTTCTTTCCACTGTGGAAAAACCTGCGCTGGAGGAAACCAGCAGTGCTCATTCAGACCATTGGCCCCAAATCCCCTGGGTCAGCCGCTCGCTCGGCTCCCTCCCCGGCGCCCTCCCACTGCACCCCCTCAGAGCCCCACAGCAGCAAGGAACCCGGGGTTGCCCTGAGGGGACTGGGAGGGCAGGGAGTGTCCCCCCACCCCCTCCCAGCAAGACTCGGCTTCATCTTCCCCAGGCAGGGCTCCCCACTATGGAAGGACCCCGTGAGCCCCCTCACTGAGTCCCAGGACCCCACTGTAGGACAGGACAGAGCACGATCCTGCTCTGTCAATCACCCTGTCTGAGCTCCTCAGAGGAGAGAGGTACAAAGAAGCACAATAGCAAGGTAGCCACGCCCAGGTCCCACGTCAGGAACAAAGGACTCATTCCCCAGTCTCTGGGGTGGCTCTGTAGTCAGCTTTCCCAGTTCCGCCCCTCCTGTGGGGAGAAAGCCCCCCACCCAAGGGCACACCCCTTTCCTCAGGGCCACCTGTCAACCACTGATAGATGACGCAGGGTACAAAGGCTGGGCCGCATCATCAGAGCTCCCTTCAGGGTGGGTGGAGGCCTTTGTGGAGACAACCTGGCAGCCCGACCCCCTCCGTCTGCCCACTCTGTGTCTTCTTTTCCCTTCCATAGGTGTGGATCCCCAGAGCACCCCTAAGAAGCTCCCCACAGGCAAATCTCCATCTGGGTCTGCTTCCCGGGGACCCCCACCAGCAACATAGGCCAAACAGCAAACTACCAAAGAACCACTTTGTTAAAAACTGGCCTCTTGTCCAATGTCTCCATACAGAGCTCCAGGAGAGCCGAGTGGTGAACAAAGTTTGGCCCTCGGGAGGGGGAGGCTTCCGACCTCCCCCTTGACATGAATCCAGATCTTGCTAGCCACTCATGCCCAAATCCAGGCATTCAGTCGGCACGCAGAGGAAATAAAACAGTCCAGGATAAGTCAGGGCCCCCTTCCTGGGTCAAGAGAGACAGAAGACCGCGTGAGGAAGCGCACAGGATCCAGCCCCGGGGGGTTTTGCCTTCTGGCCGGAAAAGTAACTGCTCTGCCCCTGAAGCAGGGCATGGAAGCAAGCAGGGAGGCCATGCCAAGGGGATGGCCACGTCCTCCCTCAGCGTCTGATTTGAAGCTGAGCCCAGGAGTCACCGACGTGAAGTTCTGGTCACAACTTCAGAGATGATTATCAAGGGGACAGTCCCTTTATTCTCAGGGCCTCGGTTTTTTCCATGGTAAGATGGCCCCAGTCATGCCATCTTGCTTCCCTCAGGGAGCTGGCGGGTGGATGCATTGGGAGAATATAGCGGCAAAGCTTAGTGAGCCCTGAGGAGATGCACAAAGCAGAAGCCGACTCTCACATTGAACTGTTTCCCCGTGAGCTGGTCTGGCTTTCCCTCCAGCCAGCAGAGCCAGCCTGGACGCAGGTACGCGCCAAAGCTGGCCGGACCCGTGAGGTCAGGATTGCAAGACTCAGGGAGCAGCCTTCCATTTTCTCCCAGAGGCCCAAAGGCACCCAGAGAGGAGGGTCAGCGTGACACGGAGTCCAGCTCAGCTGTTAGGAGATTTTGCGTGGCATTCCTCTCGATAATCATTTCATTCCTTTTGTCCTCACACCCACATCTTGCAAGTTGGTTTTCTGTGCCAGTTGTGGTTGGGCTGAGACTAGAGAAGCAAAAGAGAAAGGGAGCTACATTGTTGCTTTACACTGGGGCTCTGTGTACCTTACCTCACTGCTGCTTCCAGCCCCCAGGGCCACCCACTCCTCAATATCCCAGACTGTGCCCTGCACCAAAGCCTCTAGCTGAGGCCAGGGGTTCAAATCCAGCCTGCAGTCCACCCACCAAGCCCTGTGCCCAGACAGCTATGTTTTTCTCATTCATACAAAGATGCTCCATAGGTCGCCCAGTGCCCAGATATTTCACCCCTCTGAGGGATGGTGCCACGTTACAGAGGGAGAAACTGAGGCTCAGAGAGGTTAAGTCCCTTGTTCAAGGTCACACCGCAGTTAGGTGATAGACCTAGGACACGACTTCAGGTGTATCTGACCCAACCCCTTACAGAGAGCGGGTGGCATAGACAGGCTGTGATTAGACCACACTGGGTCGTCATAAAGTAGTTTGGAGAGAGGTTTTCTCCACACGCTGGTTTATGCCTGACCCAGCCTTATAATTTGGGCATGCAGATAATCCCTTCCATGATGTGTTAGTTAGAGTTCTTTGGATTTTAAGTAACAGAAAACAAACCAGCAAAAGGAAAAAAAAATAAAAATCATCCAAAGGGTATTGAGAGGCCTGGTGGAATCTGAGGAAAGAACGGAAAATTCCAGCAGGAAGACCAGAAGGACAGCATTGTCCGGCACAGCTCCGAAGACCCCAGAAGTGGGAGTTCATGGCCAGAACTCTGTCATTAACTTGCTTTGGTTTCCAGGCCCTCAGTTAAATTTCCCAATTCTTGAAACAGAACATGATAGGGCAGCTTTCTTCAGTCATTTCTTGGAGGCAGGATCCGCGCGACGGTCTGACTGCTGGCAGCCTGTGGATCATGGCAGGTCGGAAGTGGTACATACCACCTTCACACCAGCAAGATGGGCCGCCATGCTGCAGAGGGCCCCGCGCATTATACACACACACACACACACACACACACACACACTTACATGGAATCCAGAGCTCAGTGCTGGCAGATCACCACCCATCACCCTAAACCTCCATCCCCACGGCTGACACCACTCAGACCCCCCAGGGAAATACCTCTCTGCATCCTGTCCCATGTCCTCCAAACGAATGGTATCTGAATGTGTGAAGGTTTGTCCCTGCGCATGTCAGAGACAGATACTGCTTCCAAATGTGAGGAAGGTTTGAGCCCTAGAAACTCTTACCTAAGAGAAAATAAAATCATTTTAACGCAACAGGAATGCAACGTATTTTAATAACAAAATAGTGTTCCCTAATATTGTTGAGCATCCGTTCTCTTTCTTCTCTTCCTGTTCCTTTTTTTAAAGTTTTTATTTTAATTCCAGTTAGTTAACATACAGTGCAATATTAGTTTCAGGCGTATGCTACGCTTCCTGTTACAAATCATGATTCCAAAAGTATGTGATAATTAGCAGAGTTGGTATTTTGCATGAGTGAGAAGTATTTTGCCATATTAAACAATTCATTTTGCTCCTCAGTTTGTCTATATTAGAAATTATATGATGAAGTATAACACCAATTCTTTATATTGACAGCTAGATAATCATAGAATGCTAGAATTACGGGTAATTTTCATTTTACAAAAACACTGAATGCAATTTACTTGAATTTTCCAAAAACTAAGTGAAATTAAAAATTTCATCTTTACTTAAATAATTTTTATTTACAATTTTAATTGTCGTTGATTATCATTGTATTTTTCCCTCGATTATAATAGATAATTTCGAGTATTTTAGAGGAAAAAAGCCTTTTCTGAAAACACATAAATTAAAAATTTTTATTCTTATGTTTAGCATAATTTAGACTTTTTGATGAAAATATATTCAAATCTTACACACTTTAAATACACTTTATTTTTAATCATTTAAGTCAAGGCTGGCAAACTTTTTCTTAAAGGGCCAGATAGCAAATATTTAGGCTTGCAAGCAATAGGGTCTGTCACAACTTGACAATGCTGTTGCAACATAAAAATAGCTATAAATAAATTATAAGTAAACATATGTGGCTGTGTTCCAACAAAACTGTATTTACAAAAATTACTTGTTTGTATGCTGTTTCATGTGTAAGAAATTTTTTGGAATGATGAGTAACAAAACGTGTTCTTTGATCGGCTATGAGCAAAGATAGATTGTCAAATCTGACTATACGGTCCAGTGAATATTAATAATCAAAGAAGATCAATTCTGATGAAGTCATTGGCAAATTGCAGAAGTTAAGGATCAAAATTAGAAATTAATCCTCAGGGCGCCTGGGTAGCTCAGCTGGTTAAGCGTCTGCTTTTGGCTCAGGTCATGATCCCATGATCATAGGATCAAGCCCCAAGTTGGGCTCCCTGTTCAGTGAAGTGTCTGCTTCTCCCTCTCCCCCTGCTTATGCTCTTTCTCTCTCTCAAATAAATACATAAAATCTTAATTAAAAAAAAGAAACTAATCAATCTTCTTCATTACTGTGACAGAATATATTCTGTATTTTCCCTTTTCAAAAGTATTTTCCCTTTTCAAAAACAAAAAGTACACAGATGTGACTTAAAAGCATTAATTTGTTACTTTTCTCCTCTTTTCCATTCCTCCAGGTCAGCTAGGTGCTGATAAAACCCTAGAAGCTTCCACTTTGTTGAAAGTTTCGCCTTAGGGCTGGTCTTGTTAAGAAGAGCAGGATGCTCTAGCCTCTTTCAAGATGGTTCCTTTCCCCTCTCCTTGTTGGAAACATGAGGGGATTTTTCTGATATTCACTGTGAGGACCTGGTAGAGCTCCTGGAGGTAAAAGTCACCACCCCTGGGGTGCCTGGGTAGCTCAGTCAGTTAAACACCTGACTCTCAATTTCGGATCAGATCGTGATCTCAGGGTCATGAGTTGGAGCCCTGTGAGAGCTCCTTGCTCAGCGGAGAGTCTGCTTGCGATTCTCTCTGCCCCTCCCCCCCATTCACACACCATCTCTCTCTCTCTCTCTCTCTCTCTCTCAAATAAAAAAAAAAAGTCACCACCCCCATGACTGGGTCTTCCTGGAGTTTTTAACTCCACACCGAGCTTCCAGAAATTCTCCAGTTACAGTTCAGGTTGCCCTACCCTGGGCCATGAGATTTCAGCTCATGGGTTTCTGTTCAGGTGATTTGGATTCTTTGTGTCTGTCTGTCAGTCTCTCTAGTTCTTCGGCTAGCAGTTTGCCCTGTGACCCCACTTCTCTGACAAATTTAAGAAGAGTTGTTGATTCTTCAGTTAGTTCAGCTTTTTACTAGTTAGGATAAAGTGAGGACTTCAAAGCTCCTTAAACGCATTGCCCAGAAACCATATGTCTGATTCTTTTTTCCTTTTTTTTTTTTTTACTGTATATTAATTTAATTTTATTATTTTTTGAGGGGGTGGAGGAGGGGCAGAGAGAGAGAGAATACAAAGCAGATTCCACGCCCAGCACAGAGCCCGACTCAGGGCTCAATCCCACCACCCTGAGATCATGACCTGAGCCGAAATAGAGAGTTGGTTGCTTAACCGACTGAGCCACCCAGGTGCCCCAATTTTATTTATTATTTAAAAATTCTTTACCATCATGATTACAATAAAAGAAAATTTTCACTGTCTATGCTTTTTTTTGCCCATTATTCTTCATTTCATTTGATGAATAGTTTCTGAAAATAATCTTATTGCCTAGAGGAAGGGGATTTAAAAACGATCCACTCTGGGCCGTGGTGTCCTGGAGTTGGCATGCGCTGGCTCATGTGAGCCAATCATGAAATTTCTTTCCAATTCTGTGTTTAGTGATGTCATGTTGATAGCTTGAAATCAGCCACAGTGGTTGTGTTTACAATGTGGGAATCTGGAAACAGGACAAATGAGGGCTCCCCCATCCCCTGCCTGAGAGGGTTTGTTGTTAAATATTTACCAGTACACCTCTGACTCTGGGTGTCAAATATGCTAGGTACACCCCTGACCTTCAGGACCTACGTAGGCCCAGTGTTGTCTATATCCCTTTTACGTAGTGATTGAATGGGGAAGGCCATGTTCAATTTTATGGTTTGGTGGAGCAGATAACACCCGGCTAATAGGAGGAAACTCAAGTTAGCATGACTATCTGACATCTTCTGGTTGGGTATACCATTTCTCTGCCAGGCCAAGATCTACTTGTCAAAAAAAGAATAGATAGTTGTTTGCTGAACAAATCCTAGCTTTGCTTCCAAATCTTAGGGTTTCTGCTGATTCTCCAATCAATGATCTACTATAGAAACCTAGCACCATTGGATCTACTGGCTTATGAAACCCGAAGAGCAGAGCTGCGTATATCATAGCCTGTTAATTAAGAGCGTCTCTTGCTCTGTGTCTCACCCAGAACGGGGAGTCTTCTGGCTTACTCGCTAAACGAATCAGGAAAGCTCAACCAAACATCATGTTTGGTTCTTTCTATGTTCCTTCCAAAGCCCGAAGGAGTTCACAAAGCATCACTCTTCCTTCTTTGTAGTAGGGGATAAAGTGAGTCAGTTTCTCCTTCACTTTGGAGCAAATACCCCAATATGTCCCAGACACCCCAATCTCCGAAACCTCAGTGAGGTGGCCAAGCCCTTGTCTTTTTAAGGGATCTATTGCCTAGCTTGCAACACACATAAATCTTACAGAAGCATGTAAGTACCTGTTACTTTCTACTCTCCATGACCTGTTAGCTTGATGTCAGCAATGCAGTA
Organism: Mirounga leonina; assembly: GCF_011800145.1. Classification (NCBI taxonomy): domain Eukaryota; kingdom Metazoa; phylum Chordata; class Mammalia; order Carnivora; family Phocidae; genus Mirounga; species Mirounga leonina. The sequence continues at coordinate 101,047,214 of NW_023270377.1, forward strand.
GGCTAGCATTACATCGTGTGGGGTGATGAGACGATTAGATTTAATTGTGTCATAGAGCCAGAAGACTGATGTAATCCAGAGAGCAGATCATGAAGATACATTGCTGCCCTTTTCGGGTGAAATCTAACTACTGAATTCCAATGCCTTTATGCTCATAGGGGTTTGAAAAAAAAGAAAAGATTTGCCAGCTGTGTGCCATGGGCTGTGTAAATTTATAAAGATACCTCATTCAAAATAACAGCTGAGCTTAAGTTGCTGCTTAAATAAGCTTGCAGTTATCTGTGGTTATTCTCCAAGATCGCTCTGTCTTCTACATCAACTATCACTCTGTCTTCTACATCAACAGGCAAGCTATGTAAGAGTATGATAGAAATCACTATTGCTGCATTGTTTTCAAATGTTTGATGTTGGCAGTAATATCTGAAATTCTCCAAGGATGTAGAACTACATGGGCTAATAACTTTGATAAGGAGGTAGAATTCCAGAGGCTTCCATTTGGTCCTTCATTTCTATAATAGTCATTATTGCACAAACCAAGGAATCAGCGGGGAGATTTGGTCAACACCTAAGTGTGTCCAATCAAACTATTTATTCAAAACCTTGGCAAATAAACAAAGGATAAGTTCTGGTTCCATTGCCTTCACTGAGGTGGATTTGAGCCAAAACTATCACTTTAGCCTCGAAATCCTCTAGCTGGTAGACCACAGTGATGTTTGGGGTTTTCAGGCATAAGGCTTAGCTTAGAGCCAATGTTCAACAGTTCTTTCTCCAATGCAGAATTGCCTGCTAAGTGGCCCAGATCACTGTGGTAGGCCAGGAGGAAGATTCACCTTATTGCAAGGCCCTGCTTTAAGGGTAATGGGTTCTTTTCATGGGTTCTGGGTTTACGAATCGTATCAGGTCTAGGGATTGGTGAAGAAGTCAGGACTCTCTATCATGATAAGTCTGAACCAAGAGCATCTTAGTAGACTACCTCTATTTCAGTTCTACGGACCCTAAAATCAAAGAGGCATAACCTGGATCCCCATGGGTCAGACCACCATCACTCCAGCCCAACCCTCCCTAACGCCATCACACCCACTGTTTCTGGTGCTCAAGTACCTTGCCCGGACCATGCCCCTCAGCGTCTTCCATCCTTGAAACCATATCATCCCTGACTTACGTCTCTGGCCTTCAGAGAACAGCCACGCACACAGCACACTTCGATTCTCTGAGACACGGTCTGGGTATCTTACAACTTACTCAATTCTGCCATTATCTACCCAGAGATAAGGTTCAGGGCTTGGTCCTACAGGACTGCCCCCCACCTCCAACACACACGTCAAATGCCAAGTGCTAGGCCAGCTTATCACATGTGCTTCTAATCTACCAGCTATAGACCGGGGGTCCCGGTGACCCCTCTGTGGGTTCGATTCATTTGCTGGAGCAGCTCACAGAGCTCAGAAACACTTACATACTTTTACCAGTGTATTATAAAAAGGATCTGATAAGGGATACAGATGAACATCCAGTTGGAAGACATAGGTAGGGCAGGGCGTGTGGGAAGGGGTGCTGAGCTTCCTTGCCCTCTTCAGGCACACTGCCCTCCCAGCAACTTCACGTGTTCACCAACCCAGAAGCTCTCTGAACCTTCTACTTTGGGCATTTTATAGAGGAATCATCCCATAGGCATGATCAATCATTAACTCCATTTTCAGCCCTTCTCCCTTATCCAGAGATCCAGGGAGTGGGGAGACGGGGGGAATGCAGAAAGTTTCTAATCATGGCTTATTCTTTCTTGTGACCAGCGCTGAACTACAAGCCCATTCAACGTCCCCTCCTATCACCCAGGAAGTTACAAGGGCTTTAGGAGCTCGGTGCCAGGCACTAGGAACAGAGGCTAATATATATTTCCTATGATCTCATACCTGGTATAATATAAAGGTAACTGTCTATGGTACTTTCTGTTGCCGCTCTTTCCTTGGGGGCTCAGCACACCTTGGTGAATTATTATATCGAAGGGGACTTTTCCTGTCACTTAGGAATTGGTGACCAGACTCCACAATATGAACACGAGAAGGCCCTAGCCTTAAAGAGAGCTGCCAATAACCGTGGCCGGACTTCTGCTGCCCGGGTTGACCTGGGAGTGGAAGCTCTGGGCCAGCTACCGTCACACGCCACCTTCTGCTCAGCCCAGTCATCTGAGGAGAAGGCTGAGCAGAAGGGAAGGGGGCAGAATCCAGGAAGGGTTTGTGGTGGAATGTTTCTCCCTCCCCTCCCCATGGAGAAAGAGGCTTCCCCTTGTGATGGTTGATTTTACATAGGATGCCCACAGAGCTGTTAAAACATTATTTCTAGGTGTGTCTGTGACGGTGTTTCCAGAAGAGATGAACACTTGAATGGGTAGGCTAAGGAAAAAGAGCACTGTCTGCAACGCAGGTGTTAGGATAGAACAAGGCGGAGGAAGGTCAAATTTGCTTTTTCTGCTTGAGCTGGGACATCAGAGCTCCTGGTTCTCGGGCCTTCAAGTTTGAACTGAACTATACCTCCAGCTTCCCCGGGTCTCTAGCTTGCAGTTGGCAGATCCTGGGACTTCCTGGCTTCCATAATCATGTGAGCCAATTCCTGTAGTAAGGGAGGGAGGTGCGGGGAGAGGAACATCCTTGGGAGAGCACCGTGCATTGGGCTGAAAACCACTACGTCAGCTTGCCACCAGACACAGACTGAATCGGGGAGGCCCCCCGTCACCAGCATGAAACCTAAGTTCAGGTTCTTGGGACAACGTCTCTCCTTTGTCCTTCTGTCCCATCCCCATCCTTAGGGAGCCATGTCCCGGAAATGGGGTGGGCGGAGGTGGGAAGGAGTATGTGTCTAGAAGAGGCCAATCCTCTCCCCACTTCAAATCCTCCCTGTTCTGAGGTCAAATCTCAGATGCATAGAAGGTTTAAACCAGGCTGGAATCCTTTATTTATTTATTTATTTATTTATTTATTTATTTATTTATTTATTTATTTATTTGAGAGAAAGAGAGAGCACAGAGTGAGAGAGCATGAGCAGGAGGAAGGACAGAGGGAGAGGGAGAAGCAGACTCCCTGCTGAGCAGGGACCCCGATGTGGGGCTCAATCCCAGGGATTGACCCTGGGATCATGACCTGAGCAGAAGGCAGACGCTCAACCCACTGAGCCACCCAGGTGTCCCATAGACGGGGATCCTTTAATAACCAATAGTTATTTGATCCTCTTGCCATGTTGTTCAGGATTCAACAAAACTTGCTGGCACTCAGGCGTGGGTTAGAGAGTTTAACCTCTGCGAGTTGACCCTCCTCCATGAAACTCCCCCTCAGACCATCTAGAACACAGCCTGCCCAGGTGGACACTGCCTCCCATGGCCCTTTGCAGTGCCATGTCGCTCCCTGTAGTGCCAGGGTCCCGACACGCCCCCACAGCAATGCCTCTGAGCCGGGTCCTGAGGCCAGTGCCGAGAGGAAAGGAGGGATGCTGACTCATAGCCCCGATGACAGCACTCCCACCCCTGGTGACAGCGACCAGATGGCGAAGCCCTGTCCTGGGACCACCCGGCGCTCCCAGCCCGAACGCGCCTGTCCATCAGAGAGGAGCAGATTAGCTATGCAGGGCTGGGGTTTTGAGGCTTGCTTATTTAAGTCAGGGCTCTTGTCCTCTCAGTGGGCCCCTCGTTCATCCTTGATGGGTTTGGAGAACAGAACGAACCACCTTACCCAGGCAGCACCGGACTAGTCAGAGGTTGATGAATTTGGGAGGAATCTGCAGGCTCCTGTGGGTAACTGCCCAGGCCGTATGGCTGATGCCCCAGATGTCATGGCCAGCACTGTGACCGCAGCCACCTGTAGTCAGTGCCTGAGGACGGAAACGAGGCCTCCTGCCTTTAAACCCGGTGATGTTGGTCTGCCTGTTAATCTGCTGGGAAAGTTAGAAGTGGTCCTCAGCAGCTTCTATCCCTTCTGTCTTTAAGCTTTGTGTGGGGTGAGGGTGCAGGGGAGTACACAGACAGGCTTTCCCCCAGCTCTGCCCCATCCTCAGGCCCAGCCCTCCACTCCCTGTGGGACCCACACAAGAAAGGACTCCAAGCCCAGGATCAGAGTGGGGACGGTACAGGAGGTCAGAGAGAGCCTGGCACGGTCTTGGAAAGCTCCATACAAGGGACAGAGTCCAGAAGAATGCTAAGGCTCAGGGCATCTGGAGGGGTAGGCAGGGCACCGTGGGCACAGGGAGGAGCTCGCTGGGACCAGGGGTGAGATTCACTAATTTGGTTGCCAGAACTTCGAGCAGGTTTCCTACATAAAGGTTCTGTGCTATAGCTGGGGACCAGACCACGAAGGGTCAGCATGACTGTGCCCTCCAGGGCTTTCCATCTAAGAAAATGCAGGGGACAGAGCAGCCTGAACTATCGGAGTGGTCCCAAGCAAGCACCCATGCAGGGTGGAGTGGTCAGATGCCTGCAGGAGGGACCTGTGTGCCTGGAAGGTTCTGGAAGAGGCTGGCCTACTTCTCTAACATTGTCTGCTGTTCTAGCCTCACCCTTTCTTTCCCTTCTAGACGGGAATGAATTCTCCCCACTCCAAAGCTTCATTCTTTGGTGCCTTGGCCAGCACCCATCCCCTGGGCCTAATATGCTCTTCCTCATCTCTGCCTGGCCAACTCCTGCTTCTCCTCAGCCTCTCTGTGAACCATCCCGTTCCCTGGGCTCCTCACCAGACTGTACCCCTCCTCTGGTTTCTCCAGAATGCCGACCTGAGTATAACAAGGATATTAGATATTAACTCATGTTATCTTCACAATAACTCTATTAGGAAACATTACCGTCTTCATCTTACAGAGGAGGACACTGAGGCATAGAGACGTTAAGTAAGTTGCCCAAGGTCACACAGCTACTTCCTCTAGGGCAGAAAATACTGTAATTGTTTACAAGTCTAAGTCCCTTCCTGCCCAGGGGTTCTCCAGATGCAGGCAGGCCTTCTCTCTCTTCACGGTGCTCTTCTGGGCCAGAGTCCAAAGAGTGTGTGCTGGTCCACGAAATAAACAGCCATCCCAGCACCCCACCCACCCCCATGCCAGTCATGCAGGTCATGACATTGCTTCTCCTTCCCTGGCTGCTACCCTCCCTTCCTAGAGAGAGGGGGAGGTGACAGCAGGGCATAGCTCCAGCAGCAAGAAAACAGAGTCAATCTCACCACCTCCCACCCGTTCTCCTCCGACCGGGATGCCCTTCTGGCTATCGGGCGTGAAGGAATTCTTCCAAGACCAGGGAGAGGCAAGAGCGATGCAGACAACAAGGGGTGACAATGGGAACATTCACCAACCCTCATAAACCACGCTCTGGATCTTTGCCCAGATGTCAGCCACCTTCACCCAGTTGTCACCAGGCCTGGACTATGCAGGCAGGTGGCCAACCCCACACTCAGGGACCAGGGAGGCTCGGTTGTCAGCGCCCGCCCCACCCCCCAGCCCACATGGCTTCCATCCTCAGAATAAGCCAGCTTCTCCTTCTCTTTCTTAGGTTCCAAGGTCTGTTTCTCACTAGGGCAACTTCCCAGATGCCTGACTTCACAGAATTCTTGCAAGTAGGCACAGGTCACAGAGCCAGACTGTCAGCACAGTTCTCCATGGGCCGAGTGCCTCTCTGCTCCCGTCTTCCTCTCTTCTCCTTACAGATGCATCAACCACCAGTGGGTGAACGCACTTCATGGCTCCTCCAGCCTCTCTGCAAACACAGGCAAGCACACACAGAGCTCACTCACAAGTGCAAACACACGTAGGCACAAGTAGGCACACACGGGCTTAAGAGTTCTGAGTCTCCCCATACTTTTGATGGGTCCATTCTTCACACAGCACTCTGCACAGCAAGATTGGGATGAGGACCTTTTGGAGAAGGGCTCTCCATTAGTCGTGGATGGCTTCCCCAGAAGCCGCTGCCTCTGTATTCTACGAACGGAAGCTCAAGGTGCCGGCAACTGTAAGGCCCATCGTGGCCACGATCAGTCAGCATCAGGTTCAGCCAATAAAAATGGCTTCAACTAGTGTTGCTCGAACTTCCACAAACATAAAAACCATGTGGGGATCTTACTAAACTGAAGGTATTCACTGAATAGGTCTGGGTGGGACGCAAGATTTGTACATTTCTAACAAGCTCCCAGGAGATGCCAATCCTGCTGGTTCTTGGAACAAACTTGGAGTAGCAAGAGCTTAAACAAGACAGTTTATTTCTCCCTTGTGTCCTTGAAATCCAGAAGGAGTCAGTCCAGGGTTGGTGTGGCGCTTCATGGTCTCAGAGACCTCTGTTTCTTCTATCTTGCTGCTCTACCGCGTGTGATTTCCATTTCCAAGGTGATTCGCATGACCCAAGATGGCTGCTGGAGCGCGAGCTATTACACTGCATTTCATCCAGCCCCTTTCCCATAAAGAAGAAGGGGCAGAAAGAGCTTGCCCCTTCCCTAGAAGAACACATCAGGATTTGCACACTTCCCACTAGCCACAGTGAAGCCACATGGCCTCATCCTTGCCCATCAGTAAAGGAGGCTGGAAAACCATCTTGTCTGTCAGCTTACCATGCGCCCCGCTACAAACTGGGAGTTCTATTACCGAGGACTCAGGTAAGGAGCACTGGGAGTCAGTTAGCAATCTCCGACAGACAGCAAGCAGAGATGAAAACATAGACGTTTCTCAGCCTTTGTCAGCAGAGCCGAACATGAACACAGAGCGCATTTCTGGCCCCTCGGGCTTCTCCCCGCAACCTCTCAGTCCTCCTGAAGACAAGTCTGGTAATACCAGCGGTGCACGGGCAGCCCCAGAGGCAACGGAGGCCCAGTCAGGCCCCAGGCACTGGAGGCAGACTGCCCAGGTTCAAACCTTGGCTCTCCTCCTTACTGGCTGTATCACCTTGGGCAAGTTACTTCCACGCTCTGTGCCTCAGTTTCCCCATATCTAAAATGGGCATGATGCGAGTATCTCTCTCAGTGTTGGTGTGGGGGTGAGATGAGCAGAGATTGCGGGCCATCCTAGGGCTCTCTGCCAGCTCATCTTGGATCACACCCTGTGCGGCGCTGTGTGCACAGAAGTAAAGAGAAGGAGGAGACCCAAGGCTGTCCTGGAGGAGCTGACAATCCATAAGCTGAATTAAGGACCTTGGACCCATGCATCGGAAGGCCAGTCATTTATTTGTAGACGATCTCAGTTTGCTAAGAAAATTTCAGGATGAGGGCGCCTGGGTGGCTCAGTTGGTTGAGCGACTGCCTTCGGCTCAGGTCATGATCCTGGAGTCCCGGGATCGAGTCCCGCATCGGGCTCCCTGCTTGGCGGGGAGTCTGCTTCTCCCTCTGACCCTCCTTCCTCTCATGCTCTCTGTCTCTCATTCTCTCTCTCTCAAATAAATAAATAAAATCTTTAAAAAAAAAAAAAAAAGAAAATTTCAGGATGATTTTCTTCCAAACTGTGTGCTTTTTTTTTGTTTATTTAAGTCATCTCTACACCCAGTGTGGAGCTCGAACTCACAACCCCAAGACAGAGTTGCACGCTCCTCCAACAGAGCCAGCCGGGCATCCCTCTTCCAAACTGTCTTTTAGTGAGTTTTCGACAGAACAAGTAAATTATAATCACGCTGCAGTAGCTGTGTGATGTATCACCTTGGCCAGGTTGAACTCCCTGCCCCAGAATTCCTCCCCCCATGCATTTCTGCTGGCTGTGGCTACAGGGGAGGTTGTCCCATGAGAGGGTGGCAGAGGAAGGGACAAGGCGGCAGTCATTCTGGGGCATGCACAGTAAATCCTCGCAGTGCTCCTCTGCTTACTTGCCCCCCCAGCTGCTGGGCCAGAGGTCCCCGTTAGACAGAGGTCCCCGTTAGAAGGAGGTCCCCGTTAGATGGAGGCTCCCAGCTTCCTCTGGATTCCTCCACCTGCACGGTCAGAGGCAGTGAGAACAGGCAAGGGTTTCAGTCCCATCCTTGGGGGGGTTCCGCACGTGCTCTGGGGGTCACGGCCTGCTCTAGAGCTTCCCTTCTGATGCTGTCCTGAGGACTTCAGGCTCCAGGATCAGACCTGGAGATGGTTAACCAGCTCCCAGCGTGGGTGTAAGCCAATTTTCTGGAATAAATGTTCTATCTATGTTATCTATCACTTGTCTATTTCTCTAAAGCCTCACACTATTCCACTGGTCTCACTCCAGGGATCCTGTGGTTGAACCTCAGACTCACTCAAATACTAAGAGAAATACAGAGGAACTTTCTGGTCCCTCAGCCCCCTATTTTGCAGCTGGGAGGAGGGAGGCCCAGAAAGGCGAAATGCTGTACTTGAGGCCACCCTTCAAGCCAGTGACCAAGGAAGGACCAGAACCTGCTCTCCTAAGCCCCTGCTCCTTCCTGTGCCCTTGGCACAGACATCTCCAGCCACGCTCGGGCATTCACACAGCAGAACATTCTGGGCCCCTTCTGCCTCCCAGCTGCCAGGTCTGAGGGTGGGTTGGGGCCATATCACATGCTTAGCGTCCCCGTGTTCTCCCTGTCCGTGCCCCCTGCTCCCCGCCCAGACCCCAACCTCCTGAACACCCCCTCCGGGGCTGAAGGCTCTGTCTCCGACCAAGATGGACTGATGGGCAGTGAGGAATCTGGCAGGAGTTTCTGAAGGGCCCCACCTTCTCCACTTCTGCCTTAGAGGCATCTTCAAGGTACTTTTTTCAACAAACCCTTCTGGAGACTGCCATGGGCTCACCATTGTCCTGGTCACTGGGGATCCAGAAACTCACAAAGCCCCAGGCCTTGTCTGCCCCCACCCACTGTGGCCAGCCGTGACAGGCATTTCTAAATCCTGCAGTCCTTCCTGGCCTGGGGATTCTGGGGAAACACAAGGACCCCAGGGAGGGGGCAGCCCTCCCCAACTCACAGGTCACATCAAAGCACTCTGGAGAACAAATACTGTGCTCCTTTGGTGACTGATGTGGGGAAGGCAGAAGGGGGTGGCAGTGGGGAGGGACCAGAGCGAAGTCATTTGTCCCTGTTTACTCACTCCTGAGCCAGAAACTCTCTGAACTTACTGGAAAGCTCCTGGGACTTTGTTTTCCTGAAACGATACAAAAACAGGTTGGACTTCTCCAGTGTTTACTCGAAGACTTAATGACCTAATTATGAGCCAGTTTGCCTGGCAGGATAGCAAAGGTAAAGGTGGGGCAAATGCATCTGCTTCTCACCTGGGCTCTGAGAAGTCCTGGGAGGTGGGCTTCTCCACCCAAGACAGAAGCAACCCAGAGGAGGAGGGGGCGAGTGGAACCTGGAAGAGTCCTGGCAACGGAGTAGGACAGAGTTGGTAGAATGCTGTGTGGCTTTGAGCAGCTTACTTAACCTCTCTGAACCAGTGTCTTCATCTGCTAAGTAGAAATAGCAAGACTTCTCTTGCTGGGTATTGGAGGACTAGCAGAGGTTGCCTGATACCCGGTACTCAGGAAAAGGCAACTGCTGTTCGTAACAAAGTCCTCGTTTGGTCAGGCTGCTGGGGATTCAGATGTTCTGAAGACTTAGCTATGACCCTCAGTCCCCTTCACAAATGGATTCTATCCAAGCATGTATCCTCACTGCCCACCCAGTGTCTCCTCCCAGCCTCACTTCTCCCAGACATGGATGGTACACCCTCAAGATGGCAGGTGATGAGTTGGCAGACAGGAAATTGCCACTGTCAATGTAGAAACCCTCCTAGCTGCTGGGAGAAGGTTCTCCCAGTTCAGCTCTGTCATGTCTTGACTCAGTTTCCCTCTGCTCATGTGTCCTGAACCCCCAAGGAGCCATGTTCATGCCCTGTGCCCTGGTAGCACCTGGCTGCCTCTTTATTTAATCTCCCATGACCATCAATATTTTGCTGTTGGATTAGAAAGAAATACACACCTGAGTTGAAATCTCCAGTGGGGACGGGGAGCTATGCGGACATGCAGCTCTGCAGAACACATTTAAATGCATTTTTAGATGTTTCAAGTGAAATTCTTTAAATATTCTCAAGAAGCTGCTGACCCCAGCTTGAGAAAGTCTGGAGTGGGGTCAGTAGAACCCAAGGCAATCCCACCGGACCCTCTTCCCAGCCGGTAACACCTCTTGCCTCCCGAGCCCTGGGCAGGCAGGAGGAACAGTGGGTGCTGGCCCAGAGCCCTCAGTGGTGTCCGAGGTAGACTGCAAACAGCAGCGGAAACATTTACTCTTCCCTGTCTCCAAGTCCTTGCAATGACTTTGCAGCTCTTTCCTCGGGGGCAGGGGGGGGGGGCGCGGGGGGTGCTGTCTGTTTCCCCTGACCTTGAATCCAGGCTGGCCTGATCCAGCAGAAGTGTTCTCAGAAGTGATACTGAGCCAGGCCCCCGAAGCCGATGGGCTTCCCCTCTCCTAGTGACCCCTGGTAAGTGGACTCAGAAATCAGAGCTGCTTCCCTCCGTGGGAGACAGCACCTTTGTCCCGCCTCTCGCAGAGAGAGACTATGGCGTGAGTGCAAAGTAATGCAGAAAGTGTTCAGGTCTCCTGTTCCGAGTTGGGGGAAAGGGAAACACAGTGGCCTCCTTCCTCACTGGAGGAGAAACTCTAGCATGCTGGGAAGCTAGTACTAACCTCCTGGCTGCAAGGACACCCAGGACAAGGACAATGTGCCTTGTCCCCCTGCATTGTGGCTGATCCCATACCCCCAGCTCAGGAGCCCCCACTCTTCTGGAAGCAGCTGCTGTTAAACCGTGTCATTCTGCAGAAGGGAGATGCCAAGCCCAGAGATGCTGTGTCCTTGTCCCAAGCCACAGAGCGAGCGAAGGGCGGGCTGAGACGGTCTCCTGGCGGACCCATTCTCAACCTCTCCCCGGGAAATGCAGGCCCTGCTGCTTGTCCCGCTGCTAGCCCTGCCCCCTGCTCCTTCCTGCAAACCCAGCCCAGATCGGAGATTCTCTCTTAAAGATGAGAGCTCCGTGAGGGCTGGAGTCCTGTTGGCTTCATGTCTCTATCTTCCTGGTGTCAGGTGCTAAATCGGGCCAGAGGGGGAGCCAAGACAGGGTTGCGGAAGGAGATTGTCTGACTCCCCATCACTGGTTGCAAGTTCAAAGTCTCGTGGCACAGCACACATACCTCTCTCTGGCGGTACTTGAAGCATGCCTAGAAGTGATTGTTCACATATGTGTGTGCACATTTGTGTGTGTGCGTGCACGTGCATATTATCTTTGTCCGTTGGATTGAGAGCTCCTTTATTTTATTTATTTTATTTTATTTTATTTTATTTGAGAGAGCACGAGAGGGAGACAGAGCACAGAAGGAGAGGGAGAGGGAGAAGCAGGCTCCCCTCCAAGCAGGGAGCCCGATGCGGGGCTCGATCCCAGGACCCTGGGCTCATGACCTGAGCTGAAGGCAGACGCTTAACGACTGAGCCACCCAGGCGGCCCTGGATTGAGAGCTCCTTGATGGCATCAGCTCTGAGATGATGATAGATAGATAGATAGATAGATAGATAGATAGATAGATAGACAGACAGACAGATATCGGGTGGGTGGATGGATAGGTGGGTGGGTACATGGACGGATGGATAGATAGATGGACGCAGAAAGCATGGAAGGCAGGCAGGCAGGCAGGATGCAGGGCAATGCTTGACCCAGAAAAACAGAGCAGCCAGGACGGACACCCTGCAGCTGCCAAGGCTCCGAGTTCGAAACTAGAGGGCCCAGTGTGCTCTTAGCCATTCGATTTCTCTGATCTTCAATTTTCGTCTATAAAAAGGGAGTGGTAACTACAGGGTCTGCCCCTCAGAAACAGATGAGAGGATGAGCCGAAAAGAACATGCTTCAGAGGTTCACAGAGCAGACAGACCCAGGGCCTTGAACTCAGGCAGGAACCGGGGTCAGTTCCGGCTCTGCCACATATGAACAGCTGGACCTTGGGGATATGGCTTGACACTCCCCCTCCCCCGCCCCAACCACCACCGCCACCACCACCAAGCCTCAGCTGCAAAACCAGGGGAGGAAGTTGCTCCTTGGCAGAGGTTTGAGAACACGAAACAAGTTCTGTGTTGGAAGCAGGTGCACAGCAATGATCGCTTGGCGGCCGCGGTCAATTTCCTTCTTGGAAGGCCTGGCTCCACCCCTCCCTGCAGGGTTTGGAAGATCAGAGAGACGCAGGTGGGGGGCTCAGCCGCTCCGCAGTGGCCCTGCGCGCCGCAGAGCGGGGCAAGCGGTGAAGGCTCTGCAGACGGATGGGGGGCGCCCCTTGGAGGAGGTGGGCAGGATTTGTGAGGAAAACCCATTGCTCCCCAGCTGACTCCCAGGGAAGGGGGGCTGTGGGAGGGGAGATGTTGGCAAGGCAAGAAGAAGAGAAATACGTTTAAAACAAAATAATGAATGACAGTTCCTGGGGAGATGCCGAGATCAGCTAACCTGAGGACATGGTCTCTCGGGAAGGGTCAGGGGCCTGGCTGCTGGACACAGCTTCTGCCACACTCGGGGGGAGAGACCTGGCTTCCTTCACGGAACTTTCTCGTTAGGAAAGAGGTCTCCATGACAGTGGGGAGAAAACGGGGTCTGGGGCACCCCCACCCCATCCCAGGCAGCCCAAAGCAGGCAAATAGAGCCAGGGCAGCTGGCCTCCTGGGTTATTCTGGTCTAGTTCTAGGTTCTTCTCATTCCTACTGGGGCCTGAGATCACTTAATTCCCTTTGCCCCGCTGTCCGTCCACCTGTGAGGCCAGCTCCTCACCATCCTCTCCTTGTGTTGGAAGGGATGGTCCCATCCTGTCGGCCCTCTCTGAGAAACTGGCCGCCCCTCGCCCCTCCACCAGAGCTGTCGAGGCTGCCCTTCCTCACCCCCTTCCCCAGACTGTGGGTCAGAAGCGGATGCACCAGGAGGGCCTGACCCAGGGCGGCTGATGCTCAGGTGACTGGTGCCCAGCAGTGGCCAATTAGATGCTCTTTTCCCTGGATCTGAATTTGGAAAGAATTTTCCAGTTCTTGGAAGAGACAAAAGGCTGGGAGCAGAGGGGCTGCCCATACTTAGCAAAGGGGTGATGACTGGCGGAGGGGGGACACATGGGTTTTTCATGGTAGAGAAGAGAAAGTGGAAGAGGAAGAGGAGCTAAAGGAGGGAGGAAGGAGGGGGATGAGGAGGAGAAAGAGAGTCCAACTCCCCCTAAAATACCCTCCACAGGACCCCAACCTCAGTCCCCACAAATCCTTACATTAAATCCTATCCTTGGGATGCCTAGGTGGCTCAGTCCATTACAACTCTTGATTTCAACTCAGGTCATGATCTCAGGGTCTTGAGATCAAGCCCTCTGTCAGGCTATGCGCTAGGCGTGGAGCATGCTTAAAATTCTCTCCCTCTCCCTCTGCCCCTCCCCCCCTGCTCAAAATCCTATCCTTTTTTAAAAATTTATGGACTTCATTTTTTCAGCCTTTTATATTTTATTTGATTTTATTTTTTGATATTCTAATTTATTTTTTTAAGTTTTTATTTAAATTCCAGGTAGTTAACATACAGTGTAAAATTAATTTTGTGCATACAATATAGGGATCAGCCTTTTGTATTTTAAAATATATATATAGAGAGAAATATGTGTTAAAAAATAACCATACAGGGCACCTGGGTGGCTCAGTCGGTTAAGTGTCCAGCTCTTGGTTCAGCTCAGGTCATGATCTCGGGGTCGTGGGATCCACCCACATCAGGCTCCACGCTCAATGGGGAGTCTGCTTGAGATTCTCTCTCCACCTGCCCCTTCACCTGTCAGCATGTGTGCGTGCTCTCTCTCTGTCAAATAAATAAATAAATCTTAAAAAAAAAAAAAATCATACAACGGAACAAACTCTTCGGGACTAAATTATAGGCCAGTCTGAGAATCAGGATTGCAGCTTCCCAAAGACCTTCCCACTCACCACCTCCCTTCCCCCCAAAGTTGACCAGTATGAGAACTTGTGGCTTTGCTTTATAATCTGTCCCAGCCAACTAAGCATGCGACTTTAACCACTGTAATTTAATTTTGCCAGCATTTAAACTTTACATAAATGGAATCATACCTACGTGATTTTCTGAGTTCAGCTTCTTTCATTTAATGTAATAGTTTTTGAGAATAAATCATGTTTTGCCTGTTGTTTAGGTCATTCATTCTCCTTGCTGCTAATCACTCCACTGCATAGCCACACTTCAGTGCAAGCATCCGTTCTTGGTCATGGACATTAGGGTTGTTTCCAGGGGGAGACTAGTGCACATAACCCTGTCCTACCACCCAATTTTCTTTAAGTGTCCTAAGTACATCTCTGATTTTTACCACCAATGAGCAACCTGAACACAGGGACAGAGCACCCAACTTGAAAATGGGAAAATCCAGAGAAATCTGAGCCCTTATAAAAGGCTGCGTCCTGGACTTCTCAGAGAATGGAGGTTCAGAATCGTTTCACTTTCTGGGTCAGGAAATCAACGAAGAGTTTTTTGAGTGGGTAGAGTCTGAAAGGAGGTAAGGACAGGCCCCGACGCATGCTCAGGAGGCCATCAAAGACAGCACCTCGGGTTCTGAGGTCAAGGCAGCCTTCCAGAAAGAATAGCCTTTGAGAGGCTAGGAGGAAGGATTCATTTAGAGTAACCTGGAAATTATTTAGTTTAGCCCTTTCTACAAAAACCTCTCCAAATGTCTGAGTCTCCTGGCTTCCTTGTCTCCCCAAACCAGGCAGGAACAGGGGCCTCCTCCATCTCTGTCCACAGGAGCACCTCACTAGCTCACACTAGTCTGGACGTTGAAGCCCACTGTCTGCACTTGGAGAGCAATGGGGTACCAGTAGGAGGGGACTGTGCAAGATAGGAGTTTGTCACAGAACAGCCTCTGGGTGAAGGTGGTGGATAAAACAAGCCAGCTTACTTCGTAGAACAACGCTTTCCAATGGGAGTCCTTGTAAAGGAGCACTCAGGTTCCAAAGATGGGAATCAGATTGTGTTCCCAGGCAGTTCACAGCCTCAAAGGTTGGACTCTGCTGATGCTATGTTAGCCTTCATGGGATGTGGTCTGCACCTCTACAGAACATGGGAAAACCCACGTGCCAAGGTGTTCCAGCAGGGCAGAGGAAAACAGTCAAGAGATTATCTGGATTTGGATCCCACCGCAGACACTGGTTTGCTGAGCGATCATTGTCCTCTCTGGGTCTCTTCTCCTCTATCTGTCAAATGGGGAGCTAAACAAGGAGACCTCTAAAGACCACTCATCCGCCAACATCCTATGGTTCTACACATGCTCTGGGGAGGAGAGGGTGTCGTAAATGAGATGTACAGCATTAAAGGACTGTTAGGACCGGGGCCGGATGTTACAACCCGAGCCCGTCAGGGAGACCGACTGCTAGCAAGGGTTTGGTTGGGAGGGCCCAAGTCAACTCCAGGCCTGTCTCTCCTCCCTGTGCGTAGACCGCATTCAAGAATCGCAGATGGTTTTTGCTACTTTAAGAAAACACACACACGTGCACACACACACACAGATACCAGACACCTTACCTTTTCACTCCGTATGTCAAGAACATTTTTGCCAGTGAATATGGATAGCTCGAACTCATTATCCATGGAATGGACATGACGTAGTTGATTCATCCAGTCCCCTGTGAATGCACATACAGGTTGTCCAGTGTTTTGCCAACAGTGGTGTGATCAACACCCTGGTACGTACATCCTCCCATACTGCAGTCTTTAACACACAGCTCAGATCATGTCACTCACCTCCTCCAAGATAAAATGCAAACTCCTTTCCCGGAGCTTCCAAGGCCTGCATGATCTGGCCCCGTGCCTTCTCTGAGCTCACCTTGGAACGCTCTCCCATGCCCACTGGCGCCAGCTCCGGTCACAGGGCCGTGAACTGGCCAAGCCCAATTTTGCCGTGAAGGAATTATACCCTCTCTTCCCTCTCCTAGAATGCTCTTCCTTGATCTTTAGTGACTTCTTCCTCGACACTCAGAGCTCAGGTTCAATGTCACCTCCTCTGAAAGGCCTTCATCCAAGGCTGGTCATCCAAGTGCAAGTAGCCACCCTCACTCTGTTATCATCTTATATCAATTCTCTGCATAGCCTGTTGGGGGTTGAGTTGTGTCCTCTAAAAAGATACACTGAAGTTACTCCCAGTACCTGCGAATGTGACCTTATTTGGAAATAGTCTTTGCAGGTGCAGTCAAGTTAAGAGGAGGTCATACCTGGCTAGGATGAACCCTAATCCAATTACTGGTGCCCATATAAAAAGAGAGGAATTTGGACAAAGAGACACACAGAAAGAAGAGAATGCCCTGGGATGGCAGACTGCAGTGAGATGTCTAGAAGCCAAGGGATACCAGGGATTTCTGGCAGCAGCCAGAAGCCAGGGGAGAAGCAAGGAACAGATTCTCAAACCTCAGAGTCTCCAGGAGGAACCAACCCTGCCAACACCTTGATTTTGAACTTCTGACTTCCAGAACTTTGGGAGATATTTTATTCTGTTATTTTAAGCCACTCAGCTTGTGGTAATTTGTTACAGCAGCCCTAGGAAAGGAATACGCAGCCTTAATCCCCACCCAGTGCATTTCTAGTTTCTCCCTTTCTTTGATTCCTTGTGGCCTGCCTCTCCCATTAGAACGTCAGCTCCACGAGAGCAGGTGCCTGCTCCGTCCTATTTCAGGCTATGCCCTTAATGCTTGACACACTGACATTTTTTGAATGCAGGGGCAATGTGTTATTCCTGAAGGAAATAAATTCCTGTAAGTGGGATTGCAAAATTAACATGTAAGTGTATTTTAATTTTGATAGCCCAACAGATTAGGTTCCCCCAAATGTTGTAGCTACTGCCCTCCTCCCAGCAGGCCATAAGAGTGCCCATTTCCCACGTCCTAGTCAGCCCTAGAGGGTGTTAACCTTGTTCACACTTGCCATCTGGAGAGTGAACATGGGATCTCATTGCTGTTCTAACTATTATTTTCTTGATTATTGGGAAAAGTGACCATCTTTTCATAGACTTGTGTGCTATTTGCACTTTTCTTGTGAATTGTTTTCTTTTCTGTTGGTATGTGTGGTGGGCAGAATAATGCTCCCCCCCCAAATTTTCTGTGTCCTAATCCCCAAAATGGTGAATGTATTAGGTCACATGGCAAAGGGGAATTACGGCGGTGGGTGGAATTAAGGTTGTTAATCAGTTGACCTTGAGATGGGAAGATCACCCCAGATTATCTGGGTGGCCCCAATGTAATCACAGGGGTCCTCGTAAGTGGAAAAGGGAGGCAGAAGAGAGAGAGCCAGAGAGGGCAGCATGATAAGGACTCAGCCTGACATTGCTGGCTTTGAAAATGGAGGAAGGGACCAAAAGCCAAAGACATACAGACAGCCTCTGGAAGCAGGAAAAGACCAGGAAAAGGACTTTCCCGAGAGCCTCTAGAAGGAATGCAGCCCTGCCAACACTTTGATTTTAGCCCAGTGAGACTCATTTTGGACTTTTGACCTTCAGAACTGTAAGAACAAATTTGTGTTGTTTTAAGCCACTAGCTTTGTGATAATTTGTGAGAGTAGCAATAAGAAACTAGTACACTATGTTTGAATTTTCTTATCAATTCGTGAAACCACCACCCAGCAGGTGCACCAAAAATGAAGAATGAGTGAAAGAACAGATGAGCTCCAGGAATCTCTTTGCATTCTATTATTCCTGCATCCCCCCATCCCTGTGCCCTACAAACACCGAAGCTTCAGATAATGGGGAGACCCAGGTATTGTCCCGTTCCTTGGCCCTGTCCCTCAGGCTTAGCTCGGAGGTGAGGTTCATCATAAATTCCCCTGAGCCTCACTTCCTGAGTGGGTCTGAATAGGGAGCAGGACTGGAAGGAGCGTCTGCACACAGCAAAATGTGAGGCTGCCGAGTTGACGCGGCTGTGGGAGGTGGGCACGGACAAAATGAGGAGGCTTCCCGAATCCTCGAATACTCTCCAGCATGTCACAGGCTGCAGCAGGACCAGAATGTGACTCCATTGTGTCGTTCAGCAGAACTGGAGTGGTCTGAGTCTGGACGGGAGGGAACATCACCTCCCAGATGAGATTATAACCGGCTATCTTGGGCTCTCCCAATCTGCTGGATTTGGGAGAATCCACATCATGAGCACCTCAGGGAGCGGTCTCTGTAGCAAGGACCTTCAGCTCCGAGCCAACAACCACATGAATGACCTTGGAAGCAAATTCTTTTGCTCCAGCTGAGCCTTGAGATGAGCCCCCAGCTGGACACAACCTCAAGAGCAACCCTGAGCCAGAACCACCCAGCTAAGCCCCTCCTGAATTCCTGACCCTCAGAAACTGTGAAATAATAACGTGCATTGTTTTAAGCCATTAACTTTTGTCATGTAGCAATAGTAACAAATAGTGTTGGAAATCCTTTTCCTTTGAAGTTTTGAAAGCCAAGCTCTAAGGCTAAGGCCAGTGTTTCTGCTGGGAAATCCAAAACAGCTCTGATTCCCGATTCTGTGTGCCCAAGCCACTTCCCTTTATCTTTACCGCACGTGTCTGCCTTGCTGGGTCCACACTTCCCATCCTCCCGGGTCCTTGACGGGCCATGGTGGGCTGCAAATTCCTTTCTTTCCATTCAGAGGAATTTTCTGGAATTATTTGATTGACAATTTCCTCCCCTCCATTTTCTCTAGCCTCCATTCCTAAAATTTCCTTTTATTCAGATTTTGGGGCCCCTGGACTAGTCCTTATGTTCTTCCTTGCTATCCTCTCTCCCTCCATGTTCCATTTCTGTGTTTTGTGCTTTCTGAGTGATTTCTTTATCCTCTAATCCTTTAGTGAAGCTTTTTATTTTATTTTTTTTATCCTGTGTTCTCTTTTTTTGTTGTCTTTACTGAGGGCTCCCTTTTCAGAGCATCTCCTTCTTATGTTATGGATGCGATATCTTCTTTTATTACTCGAAAAGTATCAACACTAGAGCTTTCAGGGAATTTTTTGGTTTGTTTCTTTAATAGTTTTCTTCTCGGTGTGCCTGGGTGGCTCAGTTGGTTAAGCATCCGACTCTTGATTTCTGCTCAGGTCATGATCTCAGGGTCGTGAGACTGAGGCCCAAGTCAGGCTCTGTGCTGGGTGTGGAGTCTGCTTAAGATTCTCTCTTCCTCTCCCTCTGCTCCTCCCACCTCTCTCTCTCTTTCCCTCCCCCCCTTAAAAAAAAAAGTTTTCTTCTGTCTGCATAGTCTCTGTTCTGACAGTTTTCTTTTGTTTATTTAATTTAATTTAATTTAATTTAACTTAATTTTATTTTATTTTACTTTAATCTCTTTCCTCTTGAGTGTTTCCTCAGATGTCTGGAATCTTGGTTTTCCTGTTGATATTTAGAAGTGAACACTGAAGAATTGACTGGAAGGTCTAAAGCTTTATTGGGTTGAATTTTTTCTCCTGAGCCTCACTTAGGCAGATAGGATCGAAGTCAAGTCCCACCTGTGTTTAAATTCCCTTCCATGAGGGCACTTGTGATGAGTACTGGTGTTGTATAAGGGATGAATTTCTACATTCTACACCTGAAACTAGTATTACACTGTATGTTAACTAACTGGAATTTATATCAAAACTTGAAAAGAAAAAAAATTAATAAAAATAAATTCTCCTCTGTGACTGGGCTCCTGATGGACAGGTAGAGAGTTAACAGGGGATCAAATGAAGGGCAGAAGGACAGGTGAGAGCCTTCCAGGTGGGGGGCTTTCAGCCAGCCCCCAGTGGGCCTCACTGAGGCTGGGCGACCCCAGCACTCAGCACCACCCTGACTCTGCAGTCCTGACCACCACTTCCCACCCTTCCAGCTCTCTTCCACATCTTCAGTCTACTCTTCCAGCCTGTGCAGAACACTTGTGACGTCTCTCTTGCCTATAATGAGAAATTTCAAACTACAGAAAAGTGTAGAGAGCAAAATAGCACTCATCCATTTACCACCTCATCAGCAGTGATAATTTTTTAAAATTTGCTTCCCATTATCTTTTAAAGACATAAAACACTATAGGTATAATTGAAGGCCCATGTGTACCCCCCCCCCCTTAGTCTCTTTACTCTCCCTAGACTTAACCCTTCCACCCGTAAAGGAAACCACTATCTCCATTTTGGTGAGTCCAGGCTTCTATTCTTTCTACTTACATGTGAATCTGTAAGTAATAGATAAGGTGTTTCAAGGGTTATATATATGATCCAAAGCTATTTATAAATTCACTGCAATCCCTATCAAAATGTCAACAGCCTCTTTCACAAAAACGGAAAAGCTGACCCTTGGATTCATATCCATATGAATTCCAAGGGACCTCAGAGAGTCAAAACAATTCTTGAAAAAGAAGGTTAGAGGTCTCACACTTCCGGATTTTAAAACTTGCTACAAAGCTGCAGTAATTAAAACAGTATGCTACTGGTGTAAGTAGAGTTATATCCATCAACAGAATAGAGTAGAGAGGTCAGAAATAAACCCTCCCCTATGCGGTCAGTTGATTTTTGACAAGGTTGTCAAGACCATTCAATGGGGAAAGGACAGTCCTTTCAACAAATGGTGCTGGAAAAACTGGGTATCTTCATGCAAAAGCAGTTGGACCCTTAGCTAACATCAGGCTCAAAAATTAACTGAATATAGATCAAAGACCTACACTTAAGAGCTAAAACTTTAAGTCACCGGAAAAAAACACAGGCGGACATCTTGACACTGAAGTTGACAACAATTTCATAGATTCCACACCAAAATACAGGCAACAAAAGAAAAAATAGATAAATTGGATTTCATCAAAATTTAGTCTAAGTTTTTATACTAGCTGGCATAAAGATTTTAAAACCTTTCTGTGTGATTTCTTCTTTGACCCATATGACATTTATAAGTGTTCTGCTTAACGTCTGAACATTTGAGGTCTAATAATCTTTCTTTTGTTCATTTCCAGTTTCATTCCACTTTGGTCAGAGATCATACCCAGCATGATTTCACCTTTTGAAATTTGTTATAACTTGCTTTATGGTTCAATACATGTTCTATTTTGGTAAATATGCTCTTGAAGAGGAGAACGTGTATTCTCCAGTTGCTGGGTGCAATGTTCTATAACTGTCTATTAAAGTCAAGGTGATTAACTCTGTTGTTTATATTTTCTATACACTCATTGATTTTTTTATCTGCCTTTTCTATCAGTTGCTGAAAGAGATTTGTTAAAATCTCAACTATGATTACAGATTTGCCTATCTGTCCTTTTAGTTCTGTCAACTTTTCTGCTTTGTGTATTGTGCAGTTCTATTATTAGGTGCATACAAATTTATGATTGTTCAGTCTTCCTGTTGAATGGGCCCTTTTATCACTATGAAATGTCTCTCTTTACCTTCTTCACTACTTCTGACTATAAAGTCTATTTTGTTTGATATTAATAGAGCCACACCTTTCATTTGGTAAGTGTTTGCATGCTATAATTTTTACCATCATTTTACTTTCTGCTTTTGTATGTCCTCTATTTAAAGTGTCTCATAGGGGTGCCTTAATCGGTAGAGCATGTGACTCTTGATCTCAGGGTCATGAGTTTGAGCCCCATGTTGGGTGTGGAGCTTACTTAAAAAAAATGTAAAGATAAAGTATGTCTCATAAACAGCACATGATTGTTTTCTTTCTAATCCAGCCTAAAAATATTTGTCTTTTAATAGGAGTGGTGAGTGGAGTTTAGATCTACCATCTTGTTTCTTTTTAAAAATTTATTACACCTCTTCTTTAAGCCTTTATTTCTCCTTTGGTGTGTATTTTATTTTATATCTTCTATTAAACTCTTAGTTATATTTCTATTAATTTTTAGTGGTTAATTCAGATGCATCATTGACTTTTGGAGTCTACCTTAAATTGGTACCTTTACCATTTTACAAATAATAGAGGAAACCTACACAGGTGTGTGTCCATCCTCTCTCTGGTACTACTGTCATTAAATTTTTTACTTCTACATATGCTATCAGTCCCACGAGCCATAGTTTTTATAGTCGCTTCAGTCAATCCTCTTATATCCATCACATATTTGCTTCCTGGTACTGTCTATTTCATCCTGCAGTTTTGTATTTCCATTTGGGATCATTATCCCTGTATTTCTCCCAGCATGAGTCTGCTGGTGATAAGTTCTTTCAGCTTTGTTAGTGTGAACCTGTCTTTACTTTGCCTTCATTTATTCGTTGTAACCTTTTAAAGCTTTGAAAGAATCACAAAGTTATGGAAAAGTACAAAGCGTGATACAAAGAAATGTGTTTTTTTCCTGAACCATTTGAGAGTATTTTGCCAACCCAGTATCCTTGAATGTTTTAGCATATGTTTCCTATATTTTCTGGCATAACCACAGTACAACCTACAAAATCAGGCAATTAATAATGATGCATTCTCATCTTATCCAAGACCCCATTTAAGATTTGCCAGTTGTCCCAATAACGTCTTTAGAAAAGGAATCATGCGTCAGATCAAAAATTTAGTTGTCATGAGTTACTGTGCTTTTTTAGTCTCCTTCAGTCTCGACCAGCTCCTCAACCTTTCCTAACTTTGATACTTTTACAGATTACAGGCCAGATATCTTACGGAATGTCCCCCCATGTGTATTTGTCTGATAGCCTGATTTGTGAGCATTACATTCAGATTATGCATGTTTGGCAGGAATGTCACAGCAAGAGTGCTGAATTCTTCTCATTGCATCTCATCAGGTGGTGCCCATACTGGCGATGCATATTTTGATCACTTGATTATGGTGGGGTCTGCCAGCCTTCTGAACCCTGTGAATTATTCTCGTCTCCCTTGTAACTAATAAGTATTTTGTGGGGAGACACTTTAAAACTATATAAGTAGTCTTGGTCCTCGTTGAACTTTACTACTTAACTATTGATTTATATAGACATGTGGTTTCTCATTTTATTCCAAGGATTATAGTCCTATTTATTATTTATTTTTATTTTCAGGTTGTCCCTGATTTAATCAGTGGGAGCCACTTCAAGACAGCTTCTGTATCCTTTCGACATGTCCTCATCATTCATTGAGCACTTCCTTGCATTTAGGCACAAGATGTTCCAGATTCATGTTATACTTTCTCTACCCCAATCCTAGAATCAGTCATTCTCCTAGGATCCCTGGCTTCTTTCTTAGAAACTATTATTTAGTGGAACCCCTGGGTGGCGCAGTTGGTTGAGTGTCAGACTCTTGGTTTCAGCTTGGGTCATGACCTCAGGGTTGTGGGATCAAGCCCCAAGTTGGGTTCTGCACTCAACACAGAGTCTATTTGAGACTCTCTTTCCCTCTCCCTTTCTCTAAAATAAATAATCTTTAAAAAAAAAATAGAAGAAAAAGAAACTTATTTAGAAACTAAAATTTAGGTGTTAGGTGTTTTCCTTGCCAATGAGGTGTATCTTCTCTCTCCTTTGTGTGGCCAGAGCTAGAGAATATGTGTGTGTATGTGTGTAATACATATACAACATTTTAATATCTATTATATATACACATATATTATATATAGGTATATGTGGATGAATCCATTCAGATACATTCTATTCCAAACAAGCATCACAGGGTTTGTTCTAGTTTTCTCCTTCTCTAAATTTGTAACTCTCTGGCTAAACCTGAACCTCCTCTCCACAAATGGGAATGATCTCTTCACTGTGTTCAGGATCTGGCATCCCACATCTGGCTTCCCTTCCATGGGAATGCCCTTCTCATCCTGTCTGGGCTCTGACATCCTGCTCTGAGCCACCATGGCTTCCTCTACTCTCCACACTCTTCACACAAACACATACACACCACACCTTGTTCTACCCCACCTAATGGGTTTAGAAATAAATTGCTCAGGAATGGAAGAGAAGAAAAAGGAAAGAAAAGAGGAACCTGAATTGCCTTTATTTTTGAAAACAAAAACCAAAAACAAAAAATTTCACGGAATATAGAATGTTTCTACAGTTAAAAATGTCATTTCATTGCCGTCTGGATTTCATAGTTGCTATTGACAAGGCAACCAAAACTCACTGTTGCTTCTTTGAATGTAATGTGTTCTATTTTTCCTGGCTGCTTTTAACATTTTCCCACTGTCTTTGGTTTTCACCTATGTGTAGTTGTCTTTGTATATCTTTAACTTGGGATTCACGGAGTTTTGTGAATCTATGAAATGATGTCTTTCTCTGATTTTGAAAACTCTTGCCCTTTGTCTCTTCAAATATGCTTTTCTTTTTCTCTCTACCTCCCCTTTTCTGAGAATCCAATTATATACATGATCGATCTGAAGACTGTGTCCCAATATGTGCCTTATACTCTGATCTGTTATTTTCATTATTTTCTCTCTCTGTGCTTCAGTTTGAGTATCTTCTATATACATGTCTTTGAGCTCATCCATCCATCATCTACTGTGTTTAGGGTGCTGTTAAATCCATTCAAAGAACTCTTAATTTCAAATACTAAGGTTTTTTAGTTCTTGAATCTCTATTTGAATTTTTATAGATTCTAATTCTCTGCTTTAATCCTCCATCTTTTCCTTCATTTGTCCATCTTTTTCTTTGTATTCTTTTATTCTGTTTATCATAGTTATTTTAAAATTTTTGTCCGATAACTCCAATAGCAAAATTATCTGAGTTGTGATGGTGGGATGAATACCTCCAACCAAAATTTGGTTCAAGTATCAAGACTGATGACATCAAGCACACACCAAGAAGATACGAGAAGATTTATTACTCACCTATGAGGATTTCTGGGGAGAATCCGGAAACCTCCCAAGCAGGTCTAAAAATGGCTAGAGGGAGCAGAGAAAGGAGACTGGCTTTGAAGTCATTGGAGGGTGGGGCTAGAGGCGAGTGTTTCCATGCATGGACCAGGGCTTGCATGGTTTAAACTTCCTGCTGAGACTAATGAAGGGAGCCCCTAGGCTTTCTTATGAGCTGGCCCAGGTCTGAAACAGAAGGGAAGAGGGAGTGGTGGGGCTTAAAAGCTGTCAGCATTCAAATATCAAAAATGGAGTCAGACTTTTTACTATAAACTGTGCTATGGACTGAATGTTTGTCCCCCCTGCCCCTAAATCATATGCTAAAGACTTAACCCTCATTGTCATGGTATTTGGCAGTGGAGCCTTTGGGAGGTGATTAGATTTAGATGAAGTCATGAGGGTGTAGCCCTCATGATGGGATTAATGCCCTTACAAGAAGAAGAGATACCAGATCTCCCTCTCTCCACCATGTGAGGACACAGCAAGAAGGTGGCCATCTGCAAGCCAAAAAGGAGACTCTCACCAGGCACTGAAGGTGCCTTGATCTTGGATTTCTTAGCCTCCAGAACTGTGAGAAATAAATGTCTGTTGTTTAAGCTATCCAGTCTGTGATATTTTGTTATGGCAGCCTGAGGTGACTGAGACACTCTATTGGTCTGCATCTTTTACATTTTTTTTTTCTCATGCTTTTTGGTCATGATTTCTTATCTATTCATGTGTCTTATAATTTTTTTAAATTGAATTTCAGATATTATATATAAAAGAATCATAGAACTTAAAAATCATTATTCTTCTTCTCCAGAAAGGATTCTTCTCCTATCTCCTCTTTGGCAGATAAGGTAAGGGGCAAATCACCTCAATCCAATCAGAAATTGAATTGGGCTGGAGCTGGATTCCAGGGTTAGTGTACCTCTGGTTTCAGACATCACAAGGGTGAGACATGGCACATGTTTCTTGCAGCTTCTTCCTTCTAGCAACTTTCTCCTTCTAGAAGCTTCCTTCTCATGCATGGTCCTCTTGAGTTTTTGATATTGTGAGCTTGGCAATTCTTTGTCACCTTGGCCTTGAAAGTTCTGCTCTTCTGAGTTACTGAGCTTATCTCTTTACCTCCCTTCACATGCAAGCAAAGTATCTTCCAAATGTTTTAAGGAGGATACTTTCCATGTTTCTTGAAGGCTTTTTCCTCTAGTTGTATTTTGCTTTTCTTTCTTTTTTTTTAATTTTTTTTAAAGATTTTATTTATTTGACAGAGAGAGAGAACACAAGTAGGCAGAGCAGCAGGCAGAGAGAGAGGGAGAAGCAGCTCCCCGCTGAGCAGGGAGCCCGATGTGGGGTTCGATCCCAGGACCCTGGGATCATGACCTGAGCCAAAGGCAGATGCTTAACTGATTGAGCTACCCAGGCACCCCTGTATTTTGCTGTTCAAGAACTAAAAACTGTGCCTTGATAGCCCATCCCACCAGCATTTTTTACTACCCCAGCACTCAGTGTTCTATGGGGAAAGTTTGGAGCTTTGTATTCTCTAGTCATTAAGGATAGTCCATGTAGCTGTCAAAATCCCTGCTGGTTTCTCCTTCCGCTAGTGCCCAACACTCAGTCTGGACACTGACTCAGCAAATGGACTCATGGAAGAAAAGGCTTAGTAATCCCAACTCACCTAGTGAGAGTTTTTCCTTCCCAGTAGGTTTGCTGCTACCTACTGCATTCTACCCAAAAGTAGAACCTCTCTGGATGCTTCCTTTTCATTGCTACCTATCACAAAACTACCCTTACAAAGAAGGTGGAGAAATGCAAAAATGTGATCACAACAATAATACAATTCAGCAGATATTTTAACTAGCTGAATAGCTCCAGTGGTCTACCGAAGTATTTTTCTTTCTCTATCATGCTAAGGAATTAATGCCTTCCTTCCATACAGGGAGATTTAAATTATAAGATGATCACGGCTCAAGCAATGTTTTACTCAACAAAATAATTGTCAATACTGGTGCTTCAGCCATCTGATATGAGTTGAAGGGGGGGAAAGGGTATGTTTGGGCATGAGATCTTAATGTCATCTTTCGATCTTTCTTACTTAGCAACTACTGCCTCCATCTGTTTTTCAGCTTGGCTCAGGATCTGAAGGAACAGTAGAGTAACTGAAAGGCAGTGAGTTTGGATCAGGTAAAGACTTCCTCTTAAATTCCTGTGTCACTTTCAGGAAGCTACCTAACCTCTCAAGTTCTGGTCTCCTCCTTTATAAAATAAGACATGCCTACCTCCTAGGGCTGTTGTAAGAATTATATTAAAGTACCCCAGACACGGGAAACAATCTACACATTGTCCTCATTGGTCTTCACTGGTCCCCAATTTACCCTTATGCAAAATTAAGATGGTGCCAACCTTCCAGAGTTGTTTTGATTCTGCAGTCAAAAATTAGACCATGAAGAAGGGATTTATAAACACAAAATGCTGTACAAAGAGATTTGGTGTGTGTGTTAGAGATGGCTCTTTGGGTGGCTGAGCCACCAAGTGACTGGTCTCATAGCAAAGTCCAAAGGCCTTTCTGGTTAATTTTTGTTTCTAGGGCCTCTTCCCTGTCAGTGCATCCTCAAGTCCACCTGTCTTCAAAGTGTTGCAGGGTGCCATCTCCGGTGGGAAGCCTGCTCGGAGCTGACCAAGCTGGGACCGAGTGTGCTGGGACCTCAGCGCACCCTCAGGGCCCGGGGCGCTGCTGCTGTCCACCTAATCGCTAGGATATGCCCACCCAGTCCCATTAGGTTGCCACATGGTGCAGTGCTTGGAGTCCCAAAACGCAGCGATCAAATCCCACCTCTGCTTGACTAGCTGTGTGACCCTGGGCAAGTCCCTTAAGCTTTCCACCATCAATTTCCTCATCCATGACCCGGCGATACAAGAATACCTACTGCTGGACTAAAGACTAAAGGAAAATAACAACAGGAAGCCTGGGGTACCTAGGAGATACCCGTGATTGACAACTCTCCCCACTCTGACCGGGTCCCTGGCACCTCCTGCATCCATGTGCCCAGCTCTGTGCCGGCTCAGCGCCAACATTCCACTTTTCCCGGCGGCCGAATCCCTTTCCCGGGCCCACGCTCCCCAAAGGTGGCGCCTCCCTGCTTCCCCACCTCCCGGGCAGCAGAGGGCGCCGCTCGCGGGGGCCCGGCCGGGGGCCGGCAGAGCCAATGGGAGTGCGGGAAGGCAGCGGAGGAGCCAATGGGCACGGCGGCGGGGCGGGCCGAGCGCTCCTCTCTGAATGCCGGCAGCGTCGGGGCTCCTGGCCCGGCGTGCACTTTCCCGGCCGGGCTCGGGCAGGGCGCCAGGGCCGCCGGTGGCCTCCACCCCGCTTCCCAGCCCGGAGAGCGTGAATAAATTAGGCTATTCTTAGTAGGGCCTGAAAAGGAGCCCTTTCTGTCTAATAAGAAAGACAGTTTTGCCAGTATCTGTTTCTCAAACCCAAAGAGTATGGTTATGTGGGTCTCCGGGTTCCGTGGGGGGGGGACCCGAGCAGCCCGGGGTGCTGAGTGCCCCAAGGGGCCGCTCGGCCAGGAACCAGGGCGTCTCTGCTCTGCTAGGCTTTGGAGAGGACAACAGATCATCTCTGGGGTCGGGGCAAACAGGCGTGCGGGCCGCAGGAGCCTGCCTGTGGAGGGCCCGGCTCGGGCCGCCATCCGCCCCCACGGACCTCAGGACATCTGCCCCCACCCTGCCTGGGGCCCCGGCTAATTCTGGACCCATTGGACCACCTCTGTGCACTCTTCACCCACCGCCCCTACTTCTGGCCTCCTCTCTGCTCCTCACTCAAACCCAGCCTCACTCACCCGGTTTTCCCACCTAGCTGCTCCTTCTCATCCCTCAGGCCTCAGCTTCCCTGAGCACCCGTCTGCAAAAGAGCTCTCCCTCCCCATCACTCTCCATCACATGGTCCTGCATGTCCTTTACAGTGCTTATCCCAACATGAAATCATTCATGCATCTGGTCATTGTCTACTCCCCAACCAGGGGAGGTTGTCAGCTCCACCAGGGCAGGGAGCATGATGTCTAGTTCACTCGTGTACCCGCAACACAGAGTAGACCCTCAACAAACGGATGTTGAATGAGTGAATCCAAGATATGGTCCTTAAATGCCCAAGACCCTTCTGGGACTATTCTTGTTGCAGATTGATGAGTCCAACCAACGACCTTATTCTCCACACCCAACTGGAGAAATACCCATGGTTGGTGGAAAAGGTAGGGGGGAATCCTCTACTAAACACCCACATGAGAGAGGCTGGGGCCCAAACATGTCTGTATGGCTCTCTCTCATACAAGGAAAACAAGGGGAAGCTCCGGCCAACATCTCAGAACTTGGGAATTTTCTAGAGCTGTTGTGAACTAGGTGCTCAGAAATCCCTGAATATCTTATTGATATTTTGTTGAGTTGAGAGAGTCTACACCTGGCAAAATAATAAGGAAAATGACCCAGATATATTGAGTTCCTGTACCAGGCATGTTCCCTGTCTTAGCTCAGCCTGCTGAAATGAAATACCACAGGATGGATGGCTTAAATAAGAGACATTTATTTCTCACAGTTCTGGAGGCTGGGAAGTCCCAGATCAAGGTGCTAGCAGATTCAGTTCCTGAAGAGACCCACATCCTGGCTGACAGATGGCCACTTTCTCTCTGTGTCCTCACATGGCGAAAGACAGAGAGAAGCAAGGTCTCTGGTGTCTTTTCTTATAAAGGCACTAATTCCATCATGCGGGCCCCACACTCATGACCTCATTTAAACCTAATTATGTCCCACAGGCCCTACCTCCAAGTACCATCACATAGGGGGTTAGGGTTTCAACGTATGAATTGGGCTGTGGGGGAACACAAGCACGCAGTTCGTAACCCTCCCTACATCAACTATAATCTCTACAGAAATACCACAACGTGGGTGATTAATCTCATTTAGTAGCACTCTGAGGTGCAGGGAGGCGATGGGGGAGACTTACTCAAGGTCACACAGTGAAACCAAAGGTCAGTGGCCTCCTTCTGTAGTAAGCTGCCCTCCCAAAACCTGCTAGCTAACCCCTATCACACAGAGATCACACAACAGGCCCTGGGGTCTGGTCGGCCTGGCCACTAAATAATAGAATTTGTTGCTGAAAAAAAAACTCAGAAAAATAACATCCTGGATTGGATGGAACCTTTTGCCCTAAGCATCCCATTTTGGATTTGCTCATTTATTTCTCCATCCCACAAAGACTGATGCATATATAGCAGTGTTCAAGAGAGCTGACACTGGGTAAGGAGTAGACAATGAAGAGACAAACTAATAATTCCACATGGGGTAAGTGTCATAAAGGAAATATACAGAGTGGTGAGTATAGAGCAATGAGGAGGGAGGGCTCCCCTGTGTATGGATGGTCAGGAGGGCCCTTAGGAACAGGTGACAGGACAGAGACTCCTAGAGGTTCGGAGCTTGATGATTCTCAGCACAACTGCTCCTGAATTTCAGAATCACACCTATGGAGCCTGAGACCCTCTACTTGGAAGGGGACTCCAGGTGGGCCCCACAGCACAAGGCCCAGCAAGACCCCAGCACCTGCTGCTTCTGTGTCCACAGCGCCTCCCCAACCTCCACCTTCCCCACAAGGGCCACCCCCCACACACACCCACCTCCCCTTTGTCTCTTTATTTATTTTACCACATCTGAGGAGTTTTTAATGGGAGAAAAGGCCTAGGAATGGGGTTGTCTGAGGACAAGGAAAAGAGCCACTTGCTGTGATGAATGTTCTTGAAAAGCAATTTCTTTTTTCACAGGTAGCTTGCTGGGCTTGGGAACAAAAGTGCTTTGGCTGCCTATCAAATACTAACAGAGGCTAACTGTTTTCTCGGCGCTTCTCTCTCCCCACACACGCACACGCTCACTCGAGCCTCTCCCGACGCATGACAGAACAACATCAAGTTCAAGGGCTCTGGGGGGGGGGTCTCCTCCCAGGATAAGTGGCGGCTGATTTCACGGTGCCCAAGGACCTTCCTCCTGCCCCCCCCCCTTCTCTGCTCATTTGTTCCCAAGCAGCGACCACACTGCAAGGACGTCTTCTCTGTCCTGCTGGGAGAGGAAAGAGAGGCTCCCCAGGAAATCAGAGAGCAGGTGGGAATCCTGAAAATGCTAATGCCACCCACAGTAGCCAGGAGCTCAAACGGGGTCTCCCCGAAGTTTAGTAGGAGAGGAAATAATCCTGCAACTTTGCCCTGGGGCTCCAACCACATCCCCCCCGACCAGAGACGCCATATTCACGCCGTGAGGCCTCATTTCTCGGTTGTCCTCAGTTTACCCAGGCAAGATCTTTTCCCCCTAAGGATGGACTCTCAGGCCTCATAGTGCATCTGTGGGGAACACCTCCCAGACGGTGCTGACACAGAGGCCACTGATGTTCCTAAGTTGCCAGGACCCTGCTTTTGCCAAGTGATGGTTGTGCCTGGCTATCTGAGAGAGTATTTTAAATCCTTGGGGAATATGACAGCTAAAGCAAAACAAGGGATTAAGTTTCCAGCTGGGCCCACGCAGAACTGGTGAAAAATTACAGTGTCTGAAACTGACTGTTATAGGAGTGTGAGTTTCAGTAATAATTTCAGGAAGCCGGAAGTCTCCTGCTAGCGCACATCCTGGAAGGAAGACGGGACCGAACTCTACCTCTCTCCTGCTCCCCTTTGAGTTGACTCCTGCTTTTAGATTTGTCAGAGGAACAGTCATCAGAAACAAGAGGCCGGCTGGGGGGTGACTCAGCCCGGACAGGCAAGTAGACTTCACTGCCTAATCATATTACAGATGTGTCTGGAAACATGACTTCACTTCCACAGCAGAGTGCTGGAATTAGGGATTTGGGTTTGTTCTCCCGAAGAGGGAGTGACATTTCTCATCTCAGTCATAGGGCAGAGGCCGGTATCCCCTACAAAAAGAACTTGAGACAAGTAACAGGGTGTGGGCTTCCTTTTGCCCACTCTGCCAGCCCCAGTTCTGGAGCTTGGACAGGTCTCTGGACTAAGGCCCCCAACTCCAAATTCTGACAGTGGCTGCAGAGGCAGGGCAGGGAAGGGTCAAGCCTGTGTTCTCCTCCTTCCTTCTGGGACTGTGGGAGCCAGCCTCCAAAGACGGCCTCCAATGAGCTTCGTGTCCTTGCGACTAGCTTTTGACTAGTAGAATGTGACAGAAGTGATGCTTGTACTTCTGAAGTTAAGTCATAAAAAGCCTTGCGATTCTGCCAGGGTCTCCCAGGTTATGCATCTGGAAGTAGCCAGACTCCATGTAAGAAGTCTGACTTCCCCGAGACCGCCATGCTGGGAGGAAGTCTACAGAGCAGGGGCACGTGGAAAGAGAGCTGCCCGGTTCGTCCCCCTTCTCTCAGCCGCCCAGCTGGGGTACAGACAGGCTATGCTGGGTGACCTGTCCAACTGAGCCTCAGCCCTCCAGCTCAGCCCACCCTCCAACTCCAGCCACAAGAGAGACCCCAATAGAAAATGGCCCAACTGAGCCCAGTCAACTCATGAAAGAAAACAAATGCTATAGTAAGCCAGGAAGTTTCAGAGTGCTTTGTAATGCAGCAAGAGAAAGCCAGAACAGAGATCCTGGCATGGCGAAAGAGGTTTGCAAAGAATTTCCCAGTCTAGCTGACCAATGGTTCAAGCACTGGTTTTCAAATCGGCTCAGCTGAGGAATCTTCTGTCCATTGAAATCATAATCAGAACTGTGATATGCAGCAGAAATAAAAGCACAGTGGCTCTCTTTTGAAAAGGTGGGAGGCCCTGACCAATCTCTCCTTTTCCCACATGCCCCTGCAGCTGCCCCTGGGAAATGAATGACACCTCCACCTAATCCCCAGGTGAATCCCCAGGACTCTCATTCTTATTCTCTTTTCTTTCTTTCCTAAAAACCAAAGACAAAAACAAAACAAAACAAAAAACAAAAACAAGGAACAAAAAACAACCCACAGCACTTTATTCATCCACACTCCCCTGGTCCAGAGGGGATCCTGGCCACACCCTGGAGTTGTGCCCACAGTGGTCTTGATGGGCCTCCTGGACGTCTAAAGGTTACACACTCTGAGGACCTTCCTTTTCTCAGAAAGTGGGAGATGCCCCCGAGTGGCTCCAGCATCCATTGTTCTCTGGCAACACCCTGCCTTCCTTCACCAAAAGACACCAGGGTCATGGTCTGGCTGGCCCTCCTGAGATGCTAGGACACCTCTTCTGCCAAAAGACAGGGTTATCAAGAGACATTGTTATCACCCTCTGCTTCCAGCCCACCATTTAGGTAGAAAAGAGACAAGTATATACAATCTCTGCTGTCCTAAGGGAGAAACTGAGGCCCAGAGAGGTTGACCCTCTCTGTAAAGCAGGAGTAGAGATCTTCCCAGCCCCAGTCCAAGCCTCTCTTCCCAGCAGCATTAGCTGATCCACCACCCCTGTGTGCATGAAGGCAGTGGCCATAGGCCTGAAGGGAGGGTACACTTCTCCTCCAAAGCCAAGCCAAGCTGTACCCCTGCTTTTCCTGCAGACCTCACCAGGCACGGCCCCCTCCCCACCTGGCTTATCCTGGCTGAAGCTGGAGCCTGTGAGTCCTTCCAGGACCAGGCGATGACCCAGTAGCCAGGGCCCCCCCATCCCAAGACAGTATGTACTGCATAGATCTTGTGCCCTTTTCATCCTTATCGCCAGTGCCCCCAAACTCTGTCTGCTCATCTTCTCAGGGAGAGTGAGCACTTGCCTAATAAGCACTTAACTGGTCTCCAAAGCCAAGGTTTGTTCCAATGGGTTTGACTTTCAACCTCCCCATGTCTCCTTGAAAAGATGAACCACACTTTTGTACCACAGGACATGCCAGGAATAGCTCACATAGACTGCTTTCGAGAGGGGGGTTCATGAGGAAGAGGCCACAGAGAAGGCAGACATCTGAAAGGTGCCATTAAGATGATGAACGCCTTTTTCCATGGTGCCTTGGGCAAGGCGTTGAGCTTTATTATTCATCTCTTCCATGGGGAGGTCACGCTGTGAGAGTCTCCTGTGCTCCTTTGGCCAGGACGAGTGCTCTGGGACCACACTCGCATGCTTGGAAATGGAGGATGCCGAGCAGGGCCTCAGAATGCTCTGTCTCTGGCGAGCTCAGTGCATCCCTGCCTGAAAGCAGGGCTTGGGCAAAACAGACCAGGGTCCCTTGTAGGCCACTGTGGCCATGTCACAGCCACCATCCCCTCTCCCCACCATCACATTTCCCCCAAACCCGCAGATTCCCATGCTCCCTTCGGCGGCACATATACTAAAATTGGAACGATACCGAGATTAGCATGGCCCCTGGGGCAAGGGTGACACGCAAGCCAGCAGATTCTCCCCGTGGTCTGCTACTTCCCATCAAGGGAAAAATCCCAACAGCTAAGCCAGAGTTCTGACCAATTTAGAAAGGTCTGAACACACTATACTAACAACAATAACGACCGATGACCCAGTCACTGTAATGAGCAAGGGCTGTGTCAGGTGCTCGACATTTCCTGCAAAGCAGTGTTGGCCATCTTGCTTGCCCAGAGACTCAGAGAAGTTGGGAACTTGCTGCTGTGTAAGTAACAGCAGAGCTGGGATTGGAAACCATGTCTGAGGCTCCAAAGCTTGCCATACCCTTTCCATTGGTACATTGCTCGTGTGATCGAGAGGGTGAGACTTTGCTGTGACAGAAACAAGAGGCTGGATTCAAGGCCTGGGAGGAACTGGGTCAGTCTGAACCAAGTAACAGGGCGGCACCCTCTGCCTCCAAACCAGCATTCCCTGGCAGGCCCCAGGCAGACGTGGAGGAGGAGGAGCCTGGGTGGTCCTTGGGGAGTCCCCAGTGCTTCCTTCTGGACCAGTGGGGGGGAAGGGAATTAGGAGCTGAGGCCCTACTGTGATAGGACCATCGCCGTAGGATCTTGGTGATCCTTAGAAAAAGCCCATGAGATGGGTATTGCTTCACCCATTTCACAGATGGGGAAATAGAGGCTCAGCAGGCTCAAAGAATCCAAGACGCGCAGAGTCCATGCCAGACCTGTTAACTGCAAGGACTGTGTTTTCCCACTCCTACCCCATGCTACCTCTGCAGGGAAGGAGGCTGACTTTGGCCCCAGCAGGACCCAACTTGCTGTTAACCAGTGCTGGGTATCAACCTCTCGAGGCACTGACCAAACAAGACCAGGTGATAGCTGGCTTGCACCTGAATCACCTTCCGGATCATATGGGATCCCATGGGCATGATTTTGTGATCGAAAAGAACAATTTTTAATTTTCTCAGTGTCCAGAGGTGGGTTCTGCCGCTGTGCTTAAAAATTCCTTTTTCCTCTTTTGGTATGTTAAACCTCCCCTGAAATATTATAATTATCCATGTTTACACTATCGGCTATCTTTTTAAGGTCTTTCTGTGTAAATACAGCAAAGATAAATTTCAGGCGAACTCCCGTCTGAATTACTCCAAGCCTGAAATGCTGCGGGGTCCATGTGAATGGGCTTCAACGGTACCGTGAGTCTCGAGAGGAGGAATACATTACCCCCGACCTTTCCAAGAGCAGCTCCATGGCAAGCCCCATCCACTGGGAAGCTGTCTGATTGGACGAGGCTCTCCACGCCGCCCACCTGGCTCTGTGACCCGAGGCTCGCTCCTGGAACCTGGGGGTGAGCTCGTGCTCCAAAAATGGCAGACACATGCCAGAGCCCGCTCCTGAATCTGTGCTAGATGTCTTCAGTTTGCAGCCTGGGGCCTCCCTTTGCCCAGCCTGCTCTCTGCCCTGGAACAGAGCCCTGTCTGGTTGGAACCAACGGGTTGGGTTTGGCCATGGGAAGCCTCATTGGGAGATGGGAGGGAGGACATTGAGATGGGGGTAGTTCTTTCTCGTGGCTTCTGTCCCAGCAGATGCGAGATCTGCGAAGGCTAGCAATGCTCTCTATGGTCTCATTGACTCCCTCCCCTCACCGCCCCTTCTGGGTGGTCAAGGCCCCTCTGACCAGCCTCAGGCTGTAACACTAATCCTTGTGGTTCCCCTACACGCTCTCCAGGCTTCTGTGGCACCTCTGGTAGACTCTCCTTATGGTGCATTTGCCATCTCTTTCCTGACCCAGGTGGGTCTTTGCCAAGGAGCACTGCTAATAGTCATAAGAGCTACCATTTACAGAGAGACTTCTGTGGGCAGTCATTTTACCTGTGTGCCTCAGCTTCATTCTTACAGCGACTCTCAGAGAAAGGTATCCCCACTTTTCAGATGAGGAAACCAAAGTGGCAGAGGCTAAGTAACTTATTCCATGTGCTGGCTGGTGAGTGAGGAAGCAGAGTCAGGGACAAGCACGTCCTGCTCGGAAGCTCGAGCACTTTCTGCTGAGCTGCACGGCCTCCTGGTGGAACCATGGTCACACATGGTAGCTTCACAGGGTCCCGTCACAGCCGCCACCCCTGTTGTCAACCATTCTCGTCCAAGTCCCAAAGTGACACTCTTCTAGGCACCCCTACTTCAACTCAAGGTGTCTGACCACCTTGGTCTTCTCCCAAGACAACGGTCACCATTGTGCCCCATCAGTGCCACAGCTGAGGCCCCTCACTTGACCAAAATTACTGTCCAGCTAAGAAGCAGGATATTCTGAACCCAACCGTCTTGGCCTCCTCTCCACTTATGTTTCTGGGCCTCCCTCTCATTTGACTTTCTGGTCTTTTCCTCTCATCACAAGCCTCATACTTCTCTCTCTTCCCCTATGTTTCTCCATTTCACAAAATTGTTCATGAATTTCTGATAGATGAACAAAGAAAAGGTATAACTACCTACTTTTTAGAGAATTAATAAAGACTATCAACCAGTAGAAATAATCAGCCCAAAGTACATCAACATCAATATAATCAGCACTGGAGGAAAAAAGTATAAATGACTAACAGCTATAACCTTCCTTGTGAAGTTTGGATCTGCACCATTTCCAAGAGAAATTGAAGTTGGTAAAATTAATGGCTAAACACATACACACACACACACACAATAACAGAAGAAAAATTATAAATGGACAAAAAACTGATCTGTGAATTAGTTGTAAAATTTTGTTATAAAAATTAACCAAAAAAGAACTTATTTTGGGGTGCTGGGGTGGCTCAGTCGGTAAGTGTCTGACTCAGGTTATGATCTCAGGGTCATGGGATTGGTCCTCTCATGCTGGTATGGAGCCTGCTTAAGATGCTCTCTCTCCCTCTCCCTCTGCCCACTGCCCCCCACTCCCGCTCACATGCTCTCTCACTCTAGGTCTATCTCTCTCTCTCAAAAAAATAAAAGAACTTATTTAACTAATATAATCTCAATAAAATAAGAAAAAATAACAGAAATTATAATTATACTATATAAAAACCTATAATTAAATTGGCATGGTATTTGGTCTGAAAAATAGTTTCACAATAAGATTGCATCAGTGTTTTGCATAATCCCATTAAAATGTAAATATCTAAAGAGTTTATGGGTCAAAATATCCTCAGTATTAAAGGGGCAGAGTCAAAATGTCAGAGCCAAAAAGCTTAAGAACATAATGCCCCATCTCACCCTCAAAGGGCCCCACGTACCTTGCACGGCCACAACTTCGGCCCGAATCTCTATCCCAGCCCATTGCCTGCGTCCTGGCCTGTTCCCCAGCCATGCCCCATCCAGTGTCTGACCTGCAGACCATTTCCGCTTCACAGCCTCCTCTCACCCTCTGCCTCCTAATATCTCCCAGTTTTCCTGGCCTGGACTGGTCCTCTCCCCTCTGACTGTGATTGGAGCACTCTCTTGGCCTCTTACCACCAACTGCTCAGACCCAGGCAAGCCCCAGTGACCTCTAAGAGATGTTAGCCCAGAAATCATGGTTCCCACCAGCTTCCCTCCCAGCCTGGCCCACTCATCACTGCCCCCAGAAGCCTCCTGGATGTCATGCACACAAAATCCCAGAGACCCATCCAGGGCACCAGAGCCGCAGTGACGGAGCCATGAAGACTCTTCGAGAACATCAACAAAAACAAAGCTGCATGTCTTGAGTACCTACCACACGTTAGACATTCTTAAGTACATTACATGTGTTACTTCTAAGCTTCAAATAAATCCTGCAGTGGGTATTAACCCCTTCTTTCAGAGAGATAACAGAGGCTCAGAAAGATTGAACAATTGCCTAAGACCACCTAGTTATTAAAAGATGGGGGTGAAGGTGAACCCATACCTAACCGGATTCTGAAGTCCATTATCATCTCCACTTTGGTGATGGCAGACTCCTGCTGAGAACAACCAGCAAAGTGGAGAGACAGAAAGTAAACATCTGTCAGAAGCCTTCAGAGAGCTTCCAAGTGGGGAGGGCCCGGGGTGCCAAGACTGAGAATGGAGGGGAGCCCAGAGTGGTGACCCCACCGTGGGGCCACT
Source organism: Mirounga leonina (assembly GCF_011800145.1). Taxonomy (NCBI): domain Eukaryota; kingdom Metazoa; phylum Chordata; class Mammalia; order Carnivora; family Phocidae; genus Mirounga; species Mirounga leonina. The sequence goes on from NW_023270377.1 coordinate 101,085,278, forward strand.
CCCCTCCAGGAGCTCCTAAAGACACTGAGAACGTGAGTGAGATGTGGGGTCAGGCTTCACAGGGGTCTGGGACAAATATGGGAATTCTGGGCCCACTAAGGATGTCCTGGTAAACATCCCAGGCATCCCAGGCTTTGAGCCCCAAAGGACTGCACCCTAAGAGTATTTCCCACTCTGACTGAGTCTGAAGCCCAACATTTGTTGGGTCATGGTGATCCAGGATTGTGGGGCCCCTAGCCTCAGAGGCTGCCACAACCAAATATAAATCTTTCCTAAAAAATTATGACATCATCCATGATGAGTAAGCTCTAGAGATCTGCTCTACAACACTGTACCTGTAGTCAACAGTACTGTATTGTACACTTAAAAATTTGTTAAGAGGGTAGATCTGATGTTGTGTGTTGTTACCACAATATAATAATTTAAAAAAATTGTAACCTCATCCAGGATCTCAAATTAACACTGTTTAAAATACTGTGTCTGAGGGGGCCACCTGGGTGGCTCAGTTAAGCGTCTGCTTTCGGCTCAGGTCATGATCTCAAGGTCCTGGGATTGAGCCCGCATTAGGCTCCCTGCTCAATGTGGAGCCTGCTTCTCCCTCTCTGGCTCCCCCTGCTTGCGCTCTCTCTCTCTTCCTCTCCCTGTCAAACAAATAAATAAAATATTTATAAATAAATAAATAAATAAAATACCATGTCTGGCGTGGAACAAAAAATAATGAGGTTTTGAATAGGTCAGATGACATAATCAAAAGCTAGGAGAAACAATTAAGACAACAGACCTATGGTAGATCCAGATGGTAGTATGATCAGCCACAAACCTTAAGTTTCTGTTAAATATGCTTAAGGAAATGAAAGATTACATTCAATTTTCAGCAAACCATTAAAAGTTGAAATTCTAAAATTGAAAAAAAAGGAAATTAAGAGCACACTGGGTAGATTTCAGAAGTAATTAGGCATAGCTGCAAAGAGGATTAGTGAACTGTAAAATACAGTGGAAGAAAATACCCAGAGGAAGGCTCAATGGATGGAACAAATGGAAAAGAGCATAGGAGAAAGGTGGGATACAGTAAAGAAACTAGGCCTATAACTGGAATCTAAGAAGAAGAGAAGAGGGAGAATGGGGCAGAGAGCCATGTGAAGAGAGAAGAGCTGACAATTTTCCCATTTGTGTGCTCTTCCCATTTAATCCATTCCAAATAATTCAAGTTTCTGGGTTTTTTTGTCTTTGCTTTCCCCATCCTATTTCTCTTTTGTTCCTAATTGGTACCTCTTGAGAATAATTATGGCTCAGATATTGGCCATATGCAACATTAATAAATCAGGAGGCAACATTTTCTGGGAGCTTCTGGAAACTATGGGAAGGGATGATCTCCCTTTCCCTGGACAGTAAAGTGTGAGAGCCGGAACAGCAGCAGCTATTTTGTAAGTATAAAAGAGTAGTCTTTGAAGAAAGGTGACACCATAGACACAGAGAAAGTGGGTCTTTCTCATTAGATTACACAATTAAGGCATGCCTAAAACCAACAGCGCACACATACACACACACACATACACACACACACCCCTCCCTGTGTGATTATTTGAGGCAATAAATTCCCTTTTAAACCAGTTGAATCATGGGGTGCCGGGGTGGCTCAGCCAGTTAAACATCTGACTCTTGGTTTCAGCTCAAGTCATGATGTCAGGATCCTGGGACCGAGCCCCGTGTTAGGCTCTGCACGGAGTCTCGAGATTGTGTCCCTCTCCTTCTGCCCCTCTCCTGTTCTTGCTCTCCCTCTCTCTCTAAAATAAATTTTAAAATCTTAAATAAATAAACAAACAAACAAACTGGTTAAATCAGTCTGTAGACACTTGCAACTAAAGCTACCCTAATTGAATTAAAATTTTGGAAGTAAAACTACTTTCCAGAAAGTGTGAAACCATATCTATCCTGATGTGTATGCAAGGGTTTCTGTGTCTCCCCAACATTTAGTGTTGTCATTTTGAAATCTGCTTCTGATAGGCAAAACATTCAAACTTTATCTTTAGTTTTCATTTGCCTATCTAAGATGTCCAGTGCAATTGAGTATGTTTATTAGCATTTTAATTCCTCCTCTTATGTACTCTTTCTTTATGGCTATGACTTACTAAGACCTTAGGTTTCCACTTTTCCCCCTTGCTTCCATTGCTCAATTTAATTCAAATAAACAAATGCTTTTTTACAAGCCTCACCAGACTGAGGGCCAGACATTGTGCTGCATGGGGCAAGAGTCATGGAATTGAGTGGGATAGTCTTCTGTCCGGGGGTGCTGATCCTCTGGTAGTGGTGGAAAGACATGGAGGCAAACATCTGGACCAAAGGCTAATGACAGGCATGCAGGAAGAGGTATGAGGCTGCATTCATTTGAAGTCTCTTACATTTTATGACAACTGAGTTATTTGTTCCTTGGAATTATTTCCACCATGTAATTTTGGGCTTACTTTGTATTTTCTTTTTTTCTTTTTCTTTTTTCTTTCATCTTTCCTTCTTTCCTTTTTTTTTTTTTTTTTTTCTTAATTTTTTTCCTTTTCCTATCCTCATTGTATTGACTGAGTTCTCCTTGTTCCACTCTGTTCTCCTATTCCACTGGTTTGAAAGTTATACATTCTATTTCTATTCTTTCAGTGCCAACCCTCTATGGTTAACATGTATATCTGGGACTGATCAGGGTCTCTATCACTCAGCCAAATGATTCATAGAGTGCACAATCATTAAACTTCAATCAACCATTTAACACGTATCACGGTATTGCTGTATACTATTTCACTTCTACCTGATTTTAAACCCTTTCCACAAATTAGGGTTTTTGTTTTGTTGTTGTTGTTGTTAGTAATGAATGCTTTTTTTAGACTTATCGACATGCTTACTATTTTCTTTGCTACTTTGTTATTCCTTCCTCTGGATTCCATTTTCCTTGTTATTCAAAACAATTCTTTATGATTTCTCAAATTAGAGGCTGTGAGTAATAAACTCATTCAATCTTTGTTTGAAACTGTCTCTCTCATCCCTATTCATGAATGATTGTTTTGATGGACATCAATGATCGGGTTGACAGAATTTACTTTTCTTCAGTTCTGTGATGATTTTATCCCATTGTCTCCTGGAATCAGTTGTTGCTGCTGAGAAGTCTGCTGTCAGCCTAATTATCATTCTGCTTTCATTACTCTGTCTCTACTCTGTCTACTGTGTTCGTTGTTTTATAATGACATGTCTAGGCATTGATTTATTTCTATTTCACCTGTTTGGAACTTGATGTGCTTCTTCAGTCTTTCATAACTATTTTCTCTTTCTGGAGAGAATATATATCTGCACCACTTTGTCCACAAGTCTCCTAATATCACTGTCATATTTTCCTTCTCCTTATCTCTTTTGTTGACTTTTTCTCAAACCTACCTACCAACACCCCACTTCTCTCTGCTTAAATGCTCCATTGAGTTGTTCATGTTAATGACTACATTTATTATTTCGTGAGATGTATTTGGCTATTGTTCAAATCTCTCATTTTATTTTATGATTGTTCTTTTTAAATGTTTTGATATTTATTTTTGTCTATTTTTGTTCAATTCTAGATTATTTTATTATTTCTAACTCTCAGAATGGGAATCTTCTCTTCACTGATTCTGTTCAGGACTATTTTTAATTGTAAGGACAGAAAATCCCACATAAAACAGACGTAAAAGTAAGTCCATTGGTTCATATAACTAAAAAGTCTAGGGTTTTATTAGCTTTAGTCACACTTTGGTTCAGGGCTAAAGCCCAGGGCCTAATTTCTCTCTTTTTCTATCCTTTGGATGCACTTCACCTATGTTTGGCTCTATTCTCAGACATATGACTCCTCATGGTGTCAAGCTCTTCCATTCTCTCAGATTCATACTGAGCCATCAAGAGAACTTTTTCTGCCAAAGCTTCTACAAAAGTCCTGAGACTGATTCTCGTTGGTCAAGCTTAGGTCATGTGCCCACCTCTGTGCCAGTGATTGTGGTCATGGGAATGAAAAATGGCTTGGCCTGGTGTGGAACCCCACCAACTGACCTCCTATGGAGGAACAGAAATCATCAGATGGGACATGAAGGAAGAAAGGACAATGGATGCTGTGAGGCATAGTGTGTGGATGGTAGTAAGTTTCATTAAATGTTGAAAGACCAAATGAATTTAATCTGACTTTTATCTCATTCATAAGCCCCCCTTTTACATGTGTCCCCCTATACACACAGCATGCACATACATACACATGTGTATGTACATGAACATACAGCAAGATAACTGCCCCCTCCCATGAACACACAGCTCCATCTCTTGTCTAATAGATGAGCAAGCCCAGCTCAGAAAGCTCCTTTCTCAGGGGTCCTCCCTACAGTGCAGGGGAGGATTCTCTGGCTGGATTAGGCCCTAGGCCTTTCCTTGGACTCAACATGAATGGTCATTCTGCCTGGCCATGCCTGAGTCATGTCCCTCCCCTTCAGCCATGGCAGGGGCAAACCCACAGAGGCACACAGTCTGAGAGTGCAGGAGGGATGGCCACTAAAGGAGGTGGGGTGCTCACACCAGAAAAGGGGGACAGATATGCCAGACAGAAATAGCAACTGTCCTCTTCAAAGAAGAACCCACTAATTCCCCAGGCCAGTGGGTTCTCAGGGGACAACTCAGACAAGCCCAGATCAGCTTCCTTGTGCGCCCCCCCCAACAATGTCACCATGCCACAGACACTCATGGTTTCTCTGGTATCTCCTATCCATAGATTTATTTTAAAACTTTTCTCTAATTTTAACCTATGTCATCTTATAATATGAGTAAAACTGTGACCAAAATGTGTCACCCACTCTCTAAAGTAGGACTTTGTTAGTTACCGGTGTCATCATTTCTCACTGGGGCCTCTTTGGAGATCCCTGGTCTAGAATATGATGGATTCTACCTTCCTCTGATCTAATGCCTTAATGATTCTGGACCTCAGACATGGCCCTCCTTCCTAGAGATGAGGCATCAGCATTGGAGTCTGTTCTCGGGACACAGACCATCCTCACTTCAGTGACCTGGCCCCTCACTGTGTTGTCAGACAGACTGCTTCTAATGCAGAAGTGGTGAGATTTTCAGTGATTTACTCAACCTCTCAGCTTCAGTTCCTCACCTGCAAGATCAGTATAACAATGCTCACCTCCCAGGCTCAGGGGAGGAACCACTGGCTGGGCAGCCCAGGCACATGGCCTAGCTCGGAGTTAGCCCCCTGGATGGGAGCTCTGCCTTCTCTCTTCTCACTGACCATGGCTCCTTTTTCAAGGCCTTACTGTTCCTCGGCCACTGAACTACTCCAGACACACACTAATTGATCAGTCCTTGGCCTCTAGGTATTAACAGCCACATGCCTTTGCCTTGGTGTAACTGCCCATCTGACCTTTGATCCCTGACCTATGACACCTGCTCTTCCCCCTACCCCAAGATTTCACCATTGGCCCATCCCTTCCTGTGACCCCTGACCCATGAACTCCAGGTGTGGGCGCGGCCCCATGGGCATGGGGTTGGGGGGAAGCAGGAGACGATGGACAGGTGACATGGAAGAGGTGTTGGAGGTCACAACAAGAGATGTCCCTGGTAGTTCTTCTCTTTCATCTTGAGAGAACATCTGTGGCTTCCACGTTGTCACAAAACAAACAGAAGTGAGTCTTGTGTTTCACAATCCATGCAGCTAGCTTCATGGATCTTTGACAGTTCTTTCATGTCCTTGACAGTGGCAAGCTTTTTCCCCTGGGAAGTTAGGGGGCATGTGCCACACCCCCCCGCCCTGGCCCCCCTCGCCCTAGTGACGTTATGCTGGCACTCCCAGGCTGATGACACTCCGCAGCTACCTTTCATGTGTGAGCAGATGTCACTGAATGGGTTTCCAGGTGGCCACACAGTGTCCCTGCCGCCTCCCTTTTGGCCTCTGGAGGACCCCTCTGACTCACGGGCCCTCCGCCCACGGAGGGCTTCCCGCTCTGCCTCTCTTGGGTAATCTTCCCAGTTTTGAACTAACCTGTCTTTGCATCCACAGCCTTTCCTGGGGCCATGGGGGGGGGGAGGCAGGACTGCGGGGGCGGGGGGTGGGGAGTGGGATTGTCACGCTCTTACTCAGGTTTGAACCGCTGCTCGCACGTTCCCAGGTCTGCCAAGGAGGTCCTCAGACCATCCCTTGATCCAGGACTTATCTGTGTATCTAATGCTCGCTTCTGGCCCCCCGCTGCCCCAATGCCTTCCCACGACCGCTCCCCCTCGAGGGGCTGCTTCTGGTGACAGTCCGTTTGACAAAGCTGAGCCCCATGAGGTGAAGGGGCTGTGACAGGAGCTGGGCTCACCTCTGCCCCATCTGTCCCCTCACCCGCTTCAGCTACACTTCCTGCCCCCCTGCTTGCAAAGCGTAGTGGAACCAGCGATAATTTGGAGCCAGAAAGAGTCCTTTCTGATAGGGCACAGACGTTAGCTGTGAAGCCCCAGCTTGGGGCTTACTCTACTTGGCCAGCCATAAAATGGGTCCGGGAAGACCTATGGCGGCGAGCCAGAGCTGGGAGGGCCGCAGGAGGAAGGGCCCGTCGGTGGGTTTCGCGCCCTTCCTGGCTGCCGGCTGTCCTCATTCCCGGGGTCAGTAGCGCAGGGCAGGACCCCGGCCCCGGGCTCTGCCATGCAGCTGTCAGCAGCTGTATCTGAGCCTTCGTCCCCTCATCTGGAGAGTGAGGACATTAAGACCCACCCCCAGGTGGCAGTGAGGGTTAAATGAGAGAAGCCAACAAAGCGATGGTTTACAATAGACCCTTACTATACTACAAGATAGCGTGTGTGACATGCCCACCGTGTGCCAGGCACATGGTACACACATGACCTTCATCTTCACTGGAAGCCACAAGGATGACCCCACACGATGCCCATCCTACACATGAGGAAGCCACTGCCCAGAGAGATCAAGTACCTTTCACAAGGTCACACAGCTGGGAGGCGGTAGGGCTGGCTGTGAACCCAAGCGTTACCCCTTTCCCTCCAGGAAGAGGTCACCCCCATTTCTCAGAGAACATTCCTTTCCTTCTTAAGGGAACAGGAGGTGCTCTGGTCTCCAGAGGCTCATTACGCGCCCGTGGCTGGTCTCCCTGGTCCCCATCGCCCTCCCAGTTCCGATGGCCACCCTGACTGGGAGTTCGCCTGGGATGGGCACTCTCCCCACTGACAAGGTGGTGGTTCAGGTCCTCAGGCTTCTGTTGAGCAGATCAGGGGCTGAATGTCTGAGAAGGAGGTGTCCCAGTCAGAAGTGGGACAGTGGCCAAACAGTGGTTCTTGGCGTCCACCTCCCCCAGACAGGTGGCTTCGGGCTTGGCCACTGCCTGGGAGCCCGCAGGAAAAGGCCGTGCACGTCCCCGGGCTGGGGGCCGGCCCACAGGTGCTCCTGGGGGGCCGTGTGGGAAGGAGGGGCAGGGACCCGCAAGAGGGGCGCCCGCAGGCAGAGAGAAGAAGGTGTGTGCTGTTTCCTCCTTCATCCCTGGGAACAATTCCCCTTTTGAGCTTCTTGACGGAGGCAGTTGAGAGAGTCTTTCTCCAAGGCCTCTTCTTGACAGATTGATTTATCTGTTTCGGTAACTTGGCCTTCCTGCGAAAGGGAGGCTCCGTGCCAGGGCTGGCGTGGGGACCAACCTGGGGGTGAGTGAGGGGCCCCATTCCCCCATCCCTGCCCACAGCTGAAGGGCAGAGCCCGGGGCCGGGGTCCTGCCCTGCGCTACTGACCCCGGGAATGAGGACAGCCGGCAGCCAGGAAGGGCGCAAAACCCACCGATGGACCCGTCCTCCTGCGGCCCTCCCAGCCTGACTCCCCACCGTAGGTCTTCCCAGACCCATTTTATGGCTGGCCAAGTAGAGTAACTGATAACCAATGGCCCAAGGGTGCAGTGAGCAAGAGGCTGAGACCAGATGTGAAGGCAGAACTCTGCCTCCTTCACACTGGCCCTCCTGCACCTGATGGAAGGACCCTGAGCCGCCATCCACTGGGGTGCTGGGGCTGGGATGCTTGAGGCCTCCCCAGACGCGGCAAGGTGTCCCTCACTGGTTCCTGCCTCTGCTAGGTTTGTCCCCCCCAGTGCCCACAGCCCCACACTTTGACCTCTGTCCTAGCACAAGCCCCCGTTCACTTCCTGTCTCCCGATCAGACTGCCCTTTCCTCCAGGCGGGGACCCCAGGGCCTGACCCGGAGGAAGGGCGCTCCATAAATGTTTGAAGAAGGAAGGAGGGCGGGGAAGAGGTTAGGATGGGAGGGAGGGAGGATGGGAGGGAGAAGGAGGAAAGGAAGAGAGGCTTTGGGAGAGAGGGAGGACTGAACTCCCCATAGGTGGTGCTTGGGGGCCCTAGGGCCATCGTGAAATCCCTGTGCAGGCTGTGCCTTCAAAACCCAGTTGAAATAAAGTACAAACTAGCCCCACTAAGAGCAATTTCTTCCCTGGGCAAGGACACTGGAGCCAGGTGGCTGATCCTCAGCCAAATGGCACAAGGCTGGTCCTGGACCTATAGGGGCAGGGAGGACAGACCCACGAGGCTGAGGCTACCAACTGGGGATCCACAGCCTGAGCCACCCAGGCTCTGCCCAGCTGTGTGCCCTTCGGCTTGTCTCTTCTCCCCACTGAGCCCCATTTCCCATCTGTGTGGGGGGTGGTGGTGGGGTGAGAGTGATAGGGGCGTCAACCGAAGTATCACTTGAGATTACACCTCCTGCCTTGTTTTGCTCCTCATTGCAAATCACTGAAGGGCCTTTCGGGAGCAAGACAGGAATTCATGGGTAGAAATAAAATCCTGTTGGATCGGCGGCAGTTGCTGGTCCTGGCTGGGGTTGCCCTTTAGGTACTATTTCAGTTGCTTGACGTTACCTCAGGAACCCACTGCTTTCTTTCCGGGAGAGGCTTCCTGCCCGCTCCCATGCCGTCTGGGGCGTGCCAGGCCTCCTGACACAGACTGTGTCCCCCGCAATCGCTGGTGGCTCCAGGGTCCTGAGCTGCTCTCTCCCTCGGTGAGGGGTCTAACTCTACCATTTAACCGTGTTTAAGTGTGCCGTTCAGTGCCACTCACACAGCTGTGCAGCCATCCCCACTGTCCATCTCGAGAACCTTCTCAACTACTCGAACTGCAATTGTCCTTAATGGCCCTTGGTCCCCGCCCCCGGCTCCGGCCACCGCCTTTGTATCCGCCCTGTATGGATTTGACTGCTGACCAGTGGAATCCTACAGCATTGAACTTCCTGAGACTGGCTCGTTTCACGTAGAATAATGTCCTCAAGGGGCGCCTGGGTGGCTCAGTTGGTTGGGCGTCTGCCTTCAGCTCAGGTCATGATCCCAGAGTCCCAGAGTCCTGGGATGGAGCCCCATGTTGGGCTCCCCGCTCAGCAGGGAGTCTGCTTCTCCCTCTGCCCCTCATCCTGCTTGTGCTCTTTCTCAAATAAATAAATAAAATCTTAAAAAAAAAAAAAAAGAATACTGTCCTCAAGCTTCATCTATGTTTCCAGCCTGTGTTTGAATTCAATTTCTTTTTAAGAATGAATGACATTCCGGTGGCACCTGGGTGGCTCAGTCGTTAAGCGTCTGCCTTCGGCTCGGGTCATGATCCCAGGGTCCTGGGATCGAGCCCCGCATCGGGCTTCCTGCTCTGCAGGAGGCCTGCTTCTCCCTCTCCCACTCCCCCTGCTTGTGTTCTCTCTCTCGCTGTGTATCTTGCTCTGTCAAATAAATAAAATCTTTAAAAAAAAAAAAAATGAATGACATTCCATTGTATGGACGTACCGCACTGGGTTTATCCACTCATCCCTCCGTGACCTTCTGTGCTTTAGAGCCAGGCTGCGAGCTGGACCCTGCCCACTGTGCGGAGCCCTCCGGGGGGCCAGCCTGCCCAGCCCTGTCCCTGTGCCCCTCCCCACCTGCCAGGCCCCAGCCCGGCCCTCCTCCTCCCTGTCCTTTCCCAGCAAAGGGAGACTGCTGGGGCGAGGCCCCTCCTGTGTCCTTGGCCCTGTAGGAAGTCGCTGCTGGGGGTTATCGACAGGTTTTCGTCTGCCTGTTTCCCTCTTTTCCACGAGGCCCCAGCCCACCCGGGTTCCTCCTGCTACTTTCTCCCCCAAGAACCCCGAGTAGGATGTTGGTGCTCTAATTTTGTCTTCTCAGTAACACATGTGGAGGAGGACACAAGAAAAGGGCCATGCAACCCCTGAGGAATTCTAGAAGTGGACAGAGTAGCCGGCAGGGCTCCACACCCCAGAGGCCTGGACCAGCGTGGCTGCCTCCCATTGGGCCTCCCCCCAGTGCCACTCCAGTGGCTGGAGGCCCTGGGCAGTGTGCTGGGAAACACTGACCTTGAGTCCAGCAGAACGGGCTGGAATCCTGGCCTGCCACGCACCGACTGCCGGGCCCTGGTAAGCTCCCTCCCTCCAAACCTCGCTCTCCCAGCCATGGCTCACGGAGCCGACGTGCAGAGAAGCCAGCTGGGGCCTGCCCTGGCCGGTGCTCAGCAAACACGGGCCTGCTGCAGCCTCAGGCCGGACCCAGGCCCCAGGCCCAGCCAAAGTGGCCTGCGAGCAGTGGGGCCTTTGAGCCTCGGCAGAAAAGAGGAAGAAGGAAGAACAGGACCTGCACACCGCACCCCTGCAGGAAAAGTTCCCCAAAGCCAGGAATAGAGAGCAGCGGGGTGCCCTAACCACCTGCCAGCTCAGCCCAACAGGGTGGTGTTCACAGGGGGCCCTGGCCAAGCGTGCAGAAGGGTAATCCCCACTGGTGGTGTGCAGGGGAAATGTCCATCAGCCAACTTCTGGGGAGAAAAACGCTGATCTGTGGCATCGGTCATTTCAAGCCACTTCTGTGCCTTCACTGAACGCAGACATAGTCGCACACATCAAACCGTGTCTCCCCCCGCAGTAAACAGGCGCAAGGAGCTGCTAGAGCCTAGACCACAGCACAGTGTAGTTGGGTAACCAGGCTGCGCTGAGCCTGGAATATTGATGGCCTTTGTTTTTCACGTTTATTTAATCCCTCAGTACAATTTAATTTGTAAGGACAACTCTCAGGGTTCCTGCATATTTAATGACAAGTCGGCACTAGCCACGCCCAGCACACCACTGCCCACCCCCCAGATTGCTGAATGCCCCCCCACCACCAAACAAGGGTTTTCGGCCAGGCCTGGCCTCACCCGTGAGCGCAGGAGGAAGCTACTCTCCAGAGGGGCCCCCAACTCCTAAGGTGGATGATGAGTCAGACTGGCTCTCACTTCAGCCTCCAGCAGCCCTGTCCGCTGGGCACTGCCCCTGTCCCCATTGCCCAGATGGGACCCGGAGAGTCAGCACTCAGCCTCACATACCGGGTGCCCTGGAAGGACCATGCTACCCCTGGGTTCGACTGGTGTCAAGGGTAGGTCCTGCTGAAATCCGTCCCCTGGGAGGGATCGAGGGGCAGTCAGTGAGGTCAGTCTGAGCAGTGCCCAGCCCGGTTCTAGCTGACAGAGGGCAGCCCAGGCCCCAGAGCCCCACACCCGTGGGATGGGGGTCTTAGGGCCATGACACTGTGATCCTTCCACCTGCTAAGGTCTCACTCACCGAACAGCCTTGGAGTGTCACTTTCTCACACTAATTTCCTTACAGGGAGAGTCTGGGCCAGCCCAATTTGAATCCAGGTCCTTTGCAGAAGCTATAAGTTATTAAGGTGGTCGTTGGGGGGACAGGGTCAAACCAGTAGGTCACAGTGATATGCCTCAAGCCCCCACATTCTAGAAACCCATGGAACCAGGGAGTGTCTCCCTGTGGGGTGCCCTGGACACTCTCACTTTGGCTAATGTTTCCCATTTTGGACCTTCCCAGTGTTGTCCTCATGGAGCTTCCACTCTGAAGGGGAAAAAAACCATAAGGCTGGAAATGGGGTCTGGAGGCTGGGGGCTGCCTGATCAAAGGTATGTGATCAAAGAAAACACACATATCCACTTAAAATGGGGAGGCTGATCTTGATGAAACTTAAGGCCATTTAGAAAGTTTTGTTCTTATTTTATAAATATGTTTGACTTTTTCTATAAAAACCATCATCTCACATAGACGTCTGCAAAATAAAAATCAATTCTATTTGGGTTTTTAAAATGTAAGACGACCCAATCTTTCTTTATTGAAAGCAGTAAGTTGGGCGCCTGGGTGGCTTAGTCAGTTAAGCGTCTGCCTTTGGCTCAGGTCATGATCCCAGGGTTCTGGGATCGAGCCCCACGTCGGGCTCCCTGCTCGGCGGGAAGCCTGCTTCTCCCTCTCCTGCTCCTCTACCCCTCCCAGGCTCCACTGGTACTTTTGCATGTTCATTCGCTCTCTCTCTCAAATAAATAAATAAAATCTTTTGAAAAGTGGCAATAAGTTTATACTCCTGACATAAGCCAATCCCTTCACGTGCCAAGCACAGTCTGCATGAGACCAGACTCGGGAGAACAGGAGAGCACAGGGGAGTGGAGAGGATTGACCCAGGAGCACCAGGCTGGCCACCTGCATCATTGTGCCCTCACTCCCCGGGCCTGTGTGAGCCCTCACCACAGGTGAGATGCAGGCCCCGCTGACGTGGGTGCAGGCATGTCGTTGGAGAGCAAGGAGTAAACCCCGTTGCCAGGCCCAGGTAAACAGAGACAAACACAGGCAGAGGGGAGGCTGGCGTGGCCCGGGACAACCAGGCCAAGAGCGAGTTTTCTTGAGGTAACATCGTCCTCTACTGGCCGTCTGTGATATCGCAGGCAGTAATACTGAACTCGTTGCGATTTCACAACAGTAACTGAGAGGTAAAAACCGGGGCTCTGCTGGGCGCCTGGGTGGCTCAGTTGGTTAAGCGGCTGCTTTCGGCTCAGGTCATGATCCTGGAGTCCCGGGATCGAGTCCTGCATCGGACTCCCTGCTCAGCGGGGAGTCTGCTTCTCCCTCTGACCCTCCTCCCTCTCACGCTCTCTGTCTCTCATTCTCTCTCTCAAATAAATAAATAAAATCTTTAAAAAAAAAAAGATTAAAGAAAAAAAAACGGGGCTCTGCTTTCGCCCTACAGGTTGGGGAGGATAAAAACAAGAAACCAAACTTGAATCTGACCAAATCTTTAGACATAATTATCAACTGAAGAAAAGACGGGGACAGAGGAACCTGTTCAACGCCACGGTGGGGAAGCAACTGGCAAAATCCAGACTGTGGGAAACAAGACAAATTTCTGCAACATATAAGTTGTGCAGGAAAAGTAAAAAGGTGAAGAGAAGCACTGGATTAAAAAGGGCTTGAGAAAGAAGCCATTTCCAGGTGACAGTGTTGAGTAAATAGAGCCGCGTGTCAAGGAGTGTCTGTAGCACACTACCTTCCGTGGACAAGAAAATCAACATGGACCTGCTCGTTTGTGCAGAGGAAACTCAGGAAGCATAAACCTGATCCTGGGACGCCTGGGTGGCTCTGTTGGTGAAGCATGTGCCTTCGGCTCAGATCATAATCCTGGGGTCCTGGGATCGAGTCCCCACGTCAGGCTCCCTGCTCAGCGGAGAGTCTGCTTCTCCTTCTCCCTCTGCCCCTCTGCCCCACATGTGCTCTCTCTCTCTCTCTCTCATTCTATCTCAAATAAATAAATAAAATTTTTTAAAAAAGGATACACCTGACCCTGATGAGACTGGATATGGAGTGGGTGGAGGGGCCCCAGGGTGAAAAGGATGGGTGATGGAAGGGTAGAGAGATCAAGGGAGTGCCGCCTGAGTGTACCGATTTGAATAGTTCTGACTTTTAGAATCATGTTAACATTGCATTCAGTCAAAACATTTTCTAAATCGGCAAGGATGGGAGGAAACCCAAAATGGAATACAACCAGAAATAAATGAAACTAAGAGTTTCACACATGAACTATATACCTATGCTGAATGGGAGGGAGAGGGAAGCTAATCTAAGAAACTTTGGGAAACAGTATTTGTATTCTTTTTTTAAGATTTATTTATTTATTTGAGAGAGAGCATGAGCAGGAGGGGAGGCAGAGGGAGAAGCAGATGCCCCTCTGAGCAGGGAGCCCAATGCGGGACTCGATCCCAGGACCCTGACATCATGACCTGAGCCAAAATCAAGAATCGGAAGATCAACCAACTGAGCCACAGATGCCCCAACAGTATTTTTATTATATCTTGTATGGCTGAGGACAGAAAGACCTGCATACATCTATTACACCCTAGTTAGTAGGTGTGTTTTTCACCGGGATATGGGAGAGCAATGGTAAAACTAGTTTATGTGCATCCTAGAACTGAGCAAATGAGTAAATGAGCACAACCAGCACCCAAGCTTGCTTTCTACAAACCATTCCCAATAAAAGAAACCAGGGCTTCCTTAGAGAAACAGTTCATTCCAGGGCTGGGTCAGCATAAGTACAAGATGAGCCTGGAACATAGTGTGATGGCAGAGAGCAAGGAAATGCTCAAAAGCTAATAAGGACATGTCAAAAAGGACATTGAAACCCACTTGGAAGATGCTCCCAATGGCCAAATCTGGAACACTTTGAATAGTAAACAATGATAGGAGTGGCCGGTAAGCCATAGATTAAAATAAGAATCCGTGAGTTACACGGATATAGATAAATGAATAAATACATAAGTGGGGGAGAAAAGAAAATCCTTCTTCACAAAAGAAATTTCAAGTGTTAAATGCAGAAGGAACGACAGAGAAAAATCACTGTTTAGTGAACACTTCAGTAGCAATCATTTCAAACAACAAAACAATGGATGCTAAAACCAGTAGGCAAAAATACGATGAGAAATAAGACATTGACAGAGTCTCAAATTATCTCCTCACGGGCACTGAATTCCAAAGGGGAGACATAGTAACTTGACAGTAGAGCAACCGGGCCTTGTGTGCCCCCAAAATGACGTGCTGAAGGATGCAGCACCCCTTCTGTGGCTTCCCTGCCCAAAATGCTTCACCCAGGTTTAATCATGAGAGAACAGAACACAAGCCCAAATTCTACAAAATAACCAGCCTGTACTCTTCCCAAAAAAGATAAAGCAAGACAGAGCAACACTTCCAGATTGAAGGAGACGATCAAATTGGCAAAATTTAAATATGATCTGTGCATTAGATAATAGCATTGAAAGCAGGTTAATTTCCTGATTTTGATCATTGGCCTGTGGTTATGTAACAAGGCAACTCTCAAAGAATCTGGGTGAAGAGGATAAAGGGGAATTCTGTGTACTATTTTTGCAACTCTCTGTAAGTCTGAAATTACTTCAAAATGAAAAGAAAAACAGGAGACACCCAGAGGCACCTCACACTGTCACCCTGGGTGGGGGAGGGAGAGGGGAGGGGAGGCGGGGGGCTTCTTTGGGTCCTGACTCAAACCGCAAAGGAGATTCTGCCCCCTCACGGGTAACTGGAGGGTTCAGCCGGGTGTTTGCTGGTGCTGGCGTGGCCCTGCCCTCTGTCAGAGGTGTGTACTGAAGTATTTTCGGATGAAGTGATATGATGCCTGAGATTCGCTTCAAGATGGAGGTGGGAGTGGGTGCGGTGTGGCTGGAGGCAACAGTCGATGAGGCTGCAGGGTGACTCTTAGGGGTTCATTATACTCCTCTGTCTACTTGGCATAGGTTTGAAATTCTCCAAAATAAAATGTGCTTTAAAACACTGCCCAGGGCGCCAGGATGGCTCAGTTGGTTAAGCGACTGCCTTCGGCTCAGGTCATGATTCTGGAGTCCCTGGATCGAGTCCCACATCGGGCTTCCTGCTCGGCAGGGAGTCTGCTTCTCCCTCTGACCCTCCCCTCTCTCCTGTGCTCTCTCTCATTCTCTCTCTCAAATAAATAAATAAAATCTTTAAAAAAAAAAAAAAACACTGCCCAGGGCTGGCTCAGTGGGTTAAGCGTTCCACTCTTGGTTTCAGCTCAGGTCGAGATCACAGGGTCGTGGGATCGAGCCCTGCATCAGGCTCCGCGCTCAGGGGGGAATGGGCTTGGGTTTCTCTCTCTCTCTACCCCTCTCCACCACTCACTCGAGCTCTCTCTCTCTCTCTCAAATAAATAAATAAAAATAAAACACTGCCCAGAAGCAGTTCTCAGCCAGGCCAGGGGGAAAAAGGAGGAAGCACTTTGGGATCACTGGTATTTCTCCCTGCTGAGTTCTCGGATCCTTCCCTTCTCTGTGTCAGCAGGCCAGGTCATTTGGGACCTGTTCAGACACCAGGCTGACCCCGCTGTGCCCCGCTCAGGCTGCCCACAACCTGATTTCTAAGGTTCTCAGTGGGAAGTCCCTGCTCCCAGCAGCCTGACCCCACCCCACAGGAGAGCCTACTGCAGACCTGGAACCATGCCACGTCTCCCCAAAGCAGCCCCTTACCCCCCCTCTGATCCCCCTCTTGTCATTCAGAAGCACAGCATGTTTTAACAATAGTTCACATTCCTCCTTTCTTTTTGTCCTTCCTCTTACTCAAACTGGGGAGGGATACTGCAGGGTGGAAAGAAAGTGGCCTCTGGTCCAGTGGTCCCCCAATGGGGGCCCTATGGACATTGAGCAGAGGCCATCTCTCTGTGTATAGGACCATTGTCTGTATTACGGGACACTTAGCATGCCTGGACCCACACTCAAGAAGTCACTCATACCCCCAAGTCTGTCACACCCACTGCATGCCCACACCATCAAGGGCCGCCATGTTAGTCTGCCTTGGTCTCTGCCTTCCTGTTAAGGGAGAGCACATTGATGATCAGGTAAGATGTTGGAGAAGAGAAAATGGAGGAGAGTATCTTTCCTTGGACTCTCCCACCAAGACCAGAAAATGGTTGCCCAGGCTGAGGAGAAGATGAAGACAGAGAGAAGGACAGATGTAGAGTCCCCATTTGGGAAGCTCAAGGTGGCCATTCAGGACCCGAGGGCAGAGGAGCCCTGAGCCCACCGCCCATGGAGAGCTCCACGGAGGGACAGGCTGCATCCTGTGCCCACAAAGAAGCTGCTCTGTGATTTCCCTGTCCACTCCCCCTCCAAGGGTGCCATGGAAACCACAGGGAGGCCTTGGGACCCTAAGGGGCCTGAGCACAGTGACAGGGAAGCATCACTTAGTGAGCCGCAGATGGTATCCAAGACCAGATTCATTCTCCCTCACACACATGCACACACGCGCATGCGCACACACGCACACCCCACTCATACTCAAGTTCACCCTCACACTTTATCTAAACTTAACGCCAATGCCAGGGACCCGTGGCCAATCAGGGGCATTCAGGTCCAGCACAGACGCAGGAAATAGAAACTCAGCCAAGTTGTGGAAATTAAAGCAGGTGACCCATCTTGCATACCTGAATTTGTACTTATAAAAGATTAAAGAGTAAGAGAGGGTGGTAAACCATGGAATGCCTGCCATGGGGGGACCCCTGCCCTGTGGGGTCCGCCCAGAGCCTGGAGAACCAGACAAGCAGCTGGGAAATATAGGCTGTCCACCGGGGTCCGCGTCCCCCTCGCAGGCACACACACGCTCTAAGCCGTTGGACCATGCAGGCAGCTGCTGGTGAGCTGAAGCGTATACACTTTGATTGAGAGAAGGTAAAAGTGTATAACTGAGTTTTTTACTATTTTCTCATAATATCAAGCCTTTTGAATGTCATTTAATGTGTTGGGGCAGAGGATGGCTAAAAAGTGTTGAATGGTGGGGATCTGGGAATATACTGAACTTTTAAAATTAATTCTTACTAAAACAATCCCCCCATTTTAAAGCCTCACTACTGCAAATTTCCTGGAAGTAACTGGAACATAGACCACCGTAGTTGGGCTCTCTGTACTTCATATCTAGCGCTTAGTGCTGTGCTGGGTTCATGTTGGCCCAAGCCTCAAATGCACGTAAGTCACTGGATAAGGGCTCGGGTTAGGTCAGATGTACAAACCCCGTCTTCCCTGGGCCTCCTCCCTCCCCGCCTTCCAGGCAGCTCTTGATTTTCTTCTGAATGAAGATCTTCCAGGGGATCTCGTGTCCCAACTGTGGCATCCGGGCGCCACCTGGTGGTCAATACACACACTGTTTGCCCCAAACCGGCTGCTGTGTGTGTGTGTGTGTGTGTGTGTGTGTGTGTGTGTGTGTGTGTTGAGGAGAGAGACCACAAGCGGTGGCTCAGGAGCAGCTTGGGAAGGGGCAGCCTTTATTGTCTAGAAAACCTAGTTTCATGGTTGCCCAGGCTGAGGAGAGGATGAAGACAAAGAGAAGGACAGATGTAGAGTCCCCATTTGAGAAGCTCAAGGTGCCCATTCAGGACCCAAGGGCAGAGGAGCAGAGGAGCCAAAAGGCCGAGAAGCGATGGAAAACCTAGTTTCAAATCCCAGCCCTGTCATTTACATAGTAATTGACCTTGGACAAGTCATTTAAACGCTATGAGCTTGCTTCTTGTCTGGAAGATGGGGATCCTATTCCTACCCTTACAGTTGTTGGATGAGCGTTTGTGGCCTATAGGAGGCTGGTCATAAACTGAAACTACCACTGATTCTACCCCTAGTGAGCAGTGATGCTTCCACAGGAGATCGGCTCTTTCACTAGCTGCCCCTCCAAGTGCCTGCTCCCCACACCCCACTGCACCACCCAGAGCAATGCACAGAAGGGGTTCAGTGAATGTCTGTGGGTACCCATCTTCAGCCCAGCACAAGTTGTGGCTCCTGAGCTTGCTCTAATGATTTCTTTATTTATACTTTAACTGAGGGCTGCTGTCTCCATTTGGAGATGGTTCCATGTCAAACAGCATTAAAGGAAGCTCACCAAGATAGAGGGCAGAGCTAGCCCAGGGTGAGGGGCAGGCCTGCCTGACCAGCACCTGGATCATGCCCTGAGGGGCTGTCTGGGCCTCTGTAGATGCACTGGGCAAGGAGAGGAATAGGAAAGAATCAACCAAGAGCAAAACCTGGAGGAATTAGCAGGGCTGGCCAGATGAGTCACCTCCATTTATTGGGGGGCTGGACTGGGGGTTACTGCCAAGGGATGATCAGTAAAAACGGGCCCTGACTGCAAGTTGGGGGTGGAGTCTCCTCTCCTGGCAAGCCCCAAGGCCCCCTTTCTCATCCACAATTATTTCTCATCAAAGCCGGAGGAGATGTCCAGTTACTTTGGGGGAGCGGAGGGAAGGGTTTTCCCTTGGGAAGTGAGAGTAAATTTGTTCACCAGAAAGAAGGAAGTAGACCCCGAGTACCGGCCAGCCAGATTCTGTAGCTCTTGCAGCTGCTGCCACCCCTCAGCCCTCCACTAACTTCCCAGGAGGATGCTCTATCCAGGTCACTTTGGGGACCTCACATGGTTGCATCCTCCCACACAACACCTGGTTCCCTCCCCAGCAGCTGGGAGGACGCTGCCCCAGAACAGGGGTCCGCGGCAGAGGAGGTGCCCACAGGCCGAGATGCGGAGCGCAGGTCCCGCAGGGAGGGAATCTCAGGGGAACAAGGGGGAGCTATGGCACTCTTGAGAGGCTGTGAATGATACGGCGCCAGGCAATTGCTCACGATTTCTGTTCTCATCTGCCTGGGGGATGATGCGGCGAGACCCCACAGGTAAATTTGATTGATTGCTCTGATTGATACCATGTGACTGTGGGGCTGTGGCTCTCGCGGTGTTGGACCACATCAGTGAGAGTTACAAGTCAGCCTCTTAGTTCTGGCCCTCGGTTCCTGATCCTCAAATCTGAAATCCAAAAAACTCCCCAAACATTCCTTTAATAAATCATTTGCGGGGGCGCCTGGGTGGCTCAGTTGGTTGAGGGTCCAACTCTTGGTTTCAGCTCAGGTCATGATCCCAGGGTGCTGGGATCGAGCCCCGTGTGGGGTTCCCTGCTCAGCGTGGAGCCTGCTTCTCCCTCCCCTTACCCCTGTCCTCGTCCCCTTGCTTGAGTACACACATGCTCTCTCTCTCTCAAATAAATAACATCTTTTTAAAAAAAATAATTTGGCAGCAAAACCTGCCCTGCCCCCACCTGAGGCTACATCTGGCCTCTCTTGATCCATACTGTGTGAGGCCATCCATTTGGGGGCAGAAAGCTTGGTGAGTTTGAGGAGGGGTGCTCCCCACACCCCTTTGAGGGAGTCCAATAACAGAGCGTGTTGTTTAAGATCTGAATGTTGGATTCCAAAGCACGGCTAACCCCGAGTTCTGGGTCAAGGATTATGGGCCTGTGGTAGAAACTGAAGGTATCTCTAGGACCCTTCAAAATTCAATTCCTAGAACCATTTAAAACTGAAAATTCTAGGGGCGCCTGGGTGGCTCAGCCAGTTAAACATCTGCTTTCGACTCAGGTCAGGATCTCAGGGTCCTGGGATCGAGTCCCGCATCGGGCTCCCTGCTCAGCAAGGAGTCTGCTCCTCCCTCTCCCACTCCCCCCGCTTATGTTCCCTCTCTTGCTCTCTCTGTCAAATAAATAAAATCTTTAAAAAATAATAATAAAATAAAAATAAATAAATAAAACTAAAAATTCTAATCCATTTACAGTTGATCCTTGAACAGCGTGGGGATTAGGGGCACTGAACCTCTGTGTTGTGGGAAATCCACATATAACGTTTGACATCCTCAAAACTTCTCTGCCCTGCCTCCTCGACTCTTTTTTTTTTAATTTCAGTCTTTTTTTTTTAAAGATTTATTTATTTATTTATTTATTTATTAGAGAGAGAGAGCATGAGAGGGGGGAAGGGCAGAGGGAGAAGCAGACTCCCCGCCGAGCAAGGAGCCCGATGTGGGACTCGATCCCGGGACTCCAGGATCATGACCTGAGCCAAAGGCAGTCGCTTAACCAACTGAGCCACCCAGGCGCCCTATTTCAGTCTTTTTAAAAAAATTTTATTTATTTATTTGACAGAGAGAGAGCATGCAAGTAGGGGGAACAGCAGAGGGAGAGAGAGAAGCAGATTCCTTGCTGAGCAGGGAGCCCGATGTGGGGCTCGATCCCAGGACCCTGGGATCATGACCTGAGCCGAAGGCAGACGCTTAACAACTGAGCCACCCAGGCACCCTGCCTCCTCAACTCTTGACAGGAAGCCTTAGTGATCACATAAACAGTCACTTAATATGTATGTGTATGTTATATGTATTATATACTATATTATGATAAAGTAAGCCAGAGAAAGGAAAATGTTATTAAGAAAAGCATAAGCATCGGGACACCTGGGTGGCTCAGTTGGTTAAGCATCCGACTCTTGATCTCAGCTCAGATCTTGGTCTCAGGGTCCTGAATTCAGGCCCTGTGTTAGGCTCCATGCCCAGCGTGGAGCCCACTTTAAAAAAAAAAAAAAAAAAGCATAAGGAAGAGAAAATACATTTACAGTACTGTTCTGTATTTATTGGAACGTGGACCTATCCAGTTAAAAGCCATGTTGTTCAAGGGTCAACTGTACTTCTCTCCTCTTCTCAAATTCTTGCACTATAGTGCGTTCTTATTTCTAGTTACACATTTACACAACTTTCCCCAAGTTTCGGGTCACTGTCAGAGCGCGTTCCTTTAGGCCAAAGCTTTGAGGTCAGTCTTTGGCCTAAAACAGCTCAGAAGGGTCTTCCTTGCTGTCTCTTTGCCCATCCCAGGCTGGGGGGCCTGCTCCTCACAACCAAACGACTGCGGTCACTTCCCAGCATCCTCTGCCCTCCCCCAGGAGCCCCAGCCTGTCCTGGGTCCTGCGCCTTCTTCTGGTCCCCTCTGTGGGCCCATGGAGCCCTCCCTCCCCAGGCCAGGCTTTTTAGATACCGAAATGAAGGGCTTCAAGGAGAACAAATGATACATGAGAACAGTTGTCAGAATCCATCAAACCCTGGTGATCTTTGCATATTACAAGACCTTTACTTGGGGAAGACAGGGAAGGGGACGGAGACTGGCCAGCAGCATCAGATGTAGCCAGCAAGGTGGGTACCTAAGGCCAAGGCCAAGCATGGGTGCCAACGATTCGGGACTTTGGGGAGGCAGTGGGGACAGAGGGGACGCTGCCCAGGGCTGGAGGGGGAAACAGAGGCAGCAAGTGTGAATTATCTCCCAAGAAGCTCAGTGGCCAAGAGGAAAGCAGAGAGGATGGGAGTCGGCAGGGGACAGACCCACAGCTGAGCAAGGTCTCTGCGGGACAGATGAGCCCTGAGCATGTTGTCTGAGGAGGAAAGGGCATGTCTCAAGTTGCCCTTGGAGGAGGTAAGAGAGGAAGCTACCTGGGCACAGCCTATAGGACAGGGAGGGACCAGGACAGACGGCAACAGCGGAAGGCCCAAGATGCAGAGCACACGGGGGTGAGCTATGTCCTGCCCCGGGAGGGCCAAGCAGTGTGCAGGACCTGCCAGCGCAGAGCTGGGCGGAGGGGCCCCTGCCCTGAGTCTGTTTTGCCCCCACTGTGCACCAGGTACTGGTAGGGGCTGGGGTACAAAATGACTAAGACACCCACAGTCAGTGCCCTCCAGGGGACCACCAGGCCCAGGCCCAGAGAGCAGCCTGAGTGCACAGTGCTAGGACCGTCTGACTCAGCTGGGGAGGTCAAGGAGGACGACACAAGGCTGAGATCCAGGAAAAATCAGACGTGGCCCAGGAGACGAGCGTGTCCAAGGCCCTCTGGTGAGAAGGCTGAGCAATCCTTAGACCCCGTTTTACATTATAAGCTAGAGATCTCACTCCACCTGCTGATTTGCTAACGTGACCAAAAGCTGTTGTCCGGGTCGGGCACACGCCGCGCATCAACATGGTAAGGGCCAAGCCAGAAAGGGCCAGCATTTGATAGTAGACGGCAGTAACCAGGACTTCCCCGCATTCTGGTGATTTCATATTCTTTGACATCTTCCCACGCTGTCAGCTCCCCACCTCATCTAGGCCTGCCTCCCTGTTGGACAATTCAGTTGAAATCAGTTTCTTCTCCGTTACCTGGAGATTAGCGTGCTTTATTTTGCAGGAGTCTACATGACTTTCTGGAAAAACAGAAGCATGACATAAAGGAACCCAGCTGAATAATCCAACATGCCAAGATCACGAGCCCTTGTGAAAAAAACTGTTCACTTGGCACAAATTATTTCCCTACCTTCCTCTTGCAGCTAATGACCAAACACAGCCCAGCCATACCTTTATGTGGCTTCCTAGTTCGTCTATTCCTGTTGTGCTTCACTCATCTAGAGCTACAAGTAAATCGTCATCCTGCTAGAAAAAAAAATCACTTTATAAATGTTGTGTTGAATGGAAAACAGGCAGCATTTTTAAAGTGAAAATGTTTACCTTATAAATGGTGATTTGTTACTCATTTGTCTGTTAACATGTGAGGAGTTCCAGAACATTCCTCCTCAGAGAAGTCACCTCTCAGCAGACAGACTGATCTGGCAGCAGCGAGTGGGGCGGTGGGGGGGATTTCCCGGGTCTTGTGTCAGGAAAGCAGAGCAGGAATCATGCCCCCTGGGGACCGATGCCCAAGCAGAGACAACACTGTGTGAGCCCCAGCATGGCCGCACCTTCCTCCTCCCCTCCCCACTATCGGCCCCCACACGAGAACAACACGCAGACCAGGGGCCAGGGAGAGGCTCCGGGGGTTCATTGGGTCCAGCAATCACCTTTGTCTTTGATATTCCTGAATTCCTTTCACCACCCATGACCAAGGTGGCGCAAGTTTAGCTTTGGGCTTTGAGGGTCCAAGGCCACCACATTTTATAAGTGGGGGGAAGGGAGGGCCAGGTGACAGTGGAGGGGACAGCAGGGTCCACCTGAGGACCAGAGAAAGACCCAGAAGCACTGCACGTCCATTCACCAGGGCCAACGAACAAGCAGAGCCCATTGGCTCCCCTGTCCCTTTCATCCAAGTTGATGGCAGTGCTCACCACAGGGCCCAGCACACGGGAGCACTCCGCAGATATTGTCAAGTGGACGTGTGTCGTGGCAGGGCCTGGGGGACCCAGAGCCGAGAGACACCCTGCCCCCCGAAGAACGTCAGACCCTGCAGCCTCTGCATCTCAAACCTCAGCTCAGATCCACTCAACAAAGAGTAAAGTGATGTCCTGGCTCGTTTAGCAGCATGGCTGGTGACACCTTCCCTGTTCCTTCTCTGCCCGTGCAGAGGCAGGAGGCAGGGTGTGAGCTTAGAGCAAGAGCCTCCGTACCGGGCTTGGTCTCCAGCCCCACTGTGTGGCCCTGAGGGGACCCCTCACCTCCTGGGCATCGGGCCACCCTAGCTGCCAGTGGTAGGGAGGTCTGGAGCTGGCTACGGAGTCTGGAGCGTAGGAGGAGCTCGAGATGGGTGGGTGCGTGGGGGTGACTCCACCGGTGACGCCATGGGCTCCCGTGCACCCAGAAAGCACCCCCCTTTGCACACACTGTGTCCTGAGGCCATTTTATCCTCTCTGTTCTCTCAGGCCATCTGTGTCCCCAGGTCTAAGGTCTGCTCCAACCCCACGCTTTGCGTGGTTCTCGGCCCAGGACGCACCTCGTCCGCACCACCCCCCCAGCCCCATGAGCTAACCCCGTCCACACGTGAGGACACTGAGGCTCAGAGCAGCTCCTGCCCTGGCCCAGAGCTTGTCTGTTCAGAGCAGGACTCACACACACTGCCTGCAATCCCTCCGCCACTCTACGGCTCCCAGCGGCTTCCCCGAGGCCTGGCCCCTGCAACGCGACCTGTCTCGCTGACCAGCTTCTCGGGTCCTCCGTCTTGGCTCCCAACCCACTCATTGCTGCTGCTTGAAGATATCCATTACATTGGCCCTTTTTTCTGACAACGAAAAGCAGTATGGGGTCATCTCGTGAAAATTTTGGATAATACAAACAAAGTAAAGAAGGAAACAAAATTCACCCACTGTTACATTCCACGTCTCGTTCTCTTCTTTGCAAAAGCTCCAGCCCGGGGGCTGGAGGGGGATCCCAAAGCCTTGCCCTCCAGGGAGAGGGCAGCGCTGCCCCCAGCTTCTCTAGAAGCATCTGGCAACCCAGACGGACCTGCCGCCTTCCTGCCAGACCAGAGGGACTGGGAAATCTGGCCAGAGCAAGACAATCCGTTCAACCCACTTGCCAACCCCCCACCCTTCCTCTTCTTTCCACCCCTTCCCAAAGCACTCTTGATCTCCTGATTCCTCTTGGGGTGGTTGCTGTATTTTTTAACGACACCCCTGATCCCCACCTGCTTCTCCCCTCTCATCCTGGCCTCTGCCGCTCACGGAAGCAGGACCCGTGAGGGACTGTCCGTTCAAAACACACACAGCAACAACTACTTTTAAAAGGCTGGCTCAGACAGAGAGACTTTTTGTCAGTCCTTCGTTACAGTCAGCCTCTCCCCCATGCACCCCCCAACCTGCACTGTGAAAAGGTGACATTCTTGAGGTCGGCTCCATCCTCAGCTTCGTCTTAGCCAGACACAGTCTACACAACCCCCAAAATGTCCTTGACATCAAATTCGGAGTTTGTGGTTGAAGGATCCCAGAATACCTGAATTTTACATTATCAATCAGAATGGGCTTCCATGAGAATACCCAGTTTTGCAGAAATAGTTTGGGCCCTATGACATTGCCGCATTTATGGGTCAAAACCCTTGAATGTTGGCAGTTCCATGTGGATTGCCTACTAGCTGCTAAAGGAGCGGCTGGCCATCCAAGCCCCCTGGCCCTCAGAGAAGTTTGTAGCCCGCGGAGGGTGGGACAGGGATCCCTCACCTTCTCTTACATCGCTTAAATTCTGTATCATTCACTTCACATTCACGTCGAATTCAACACTCGTGTTTCAAATTTGTGGTGTTTGCATTGTCCCAGAACGGACAGACCTGTGAACATGACTGGTTGTTTACATAGCCGATTTCACGAACTTTCTACAGCTCAGTCACGTGCCCTGCTGCTGGACTCATCACACCACTTACTGTGGGAGTGTTGGTCAAGGGGTGGGAGCAGGCTGTGGTTTTCCTGATCACAAGACCCTAGCCAGCCAGGGACCCCTCTGTTTTCGCTTTCCTTCATCCCTTCCCCAGGCTGGGGTTGGGGTGGGGGGGGATGAAGGGATCTATAGGGTGGGGGCAGTTCAACGGAGCAAAGTCAATTTGAAAGCAGAGAGTAGGAATCTTTGTGGGAATTACACAAGCTCCAAGTCCAGTTTTTAAAGTTGAGGGTTTAGGGGCACCTGGCTGGCTTAGTCGGTGGAGCATACGACTCTCAATCACAGGGTTGTGAGTTCAAGCCCCACATTGCAAATGGAGCCTACTTATAAATAAATAAATAAATAAATAAATAAATAAATAAATAAATAAATAAATAAAATTGAGGGTTTAGAATCAGGGTAGAATCAAGGGGGACACGGGGACACCTGCTACTCACCAGACTGGGAACTCCCTGTAGGCACGAGCCATGCCTGATTTGTTGCTGGATCCTGGTGTCCAGTGTAGGGCCCGACACGTAACAGTTTAGTCAACATCTGCTTAACAAACATTGAGGGTCTCATCCAATGCTAGATTCTATTATTGTACTAAGAAGGAGAGAAATAAGAGTCTGAATGTTCAGGATTCTTTGGGTTTGTATTGCGACTCACATCTATGAAAAGTCCTGGGTAGATCCATCAGCTTGAGGCATAGCTTGATCCAGGCGCATAAATGGTGCCACATTTGATTCTCTCCATTTCTTGCCTCTGCTTTTCTCCGAGTTGCCTTTGGTCTCAGGTACTCTTCTTGTGAGAAGGTGAAAATGTCCCACAACACCTTCAGAGTGACATCCCAGCACCTTAGCAACCCCAGTGGAAAGAGAGCTGTTTTCCCCTCTAGTTCCAGAAGGTGGAAGATGTGCCAGGAAGCTGAAAGTAACTGAGGTCCAAGTGGCACATTAAAGAAAACAGAAACATAAGTCAACTTCAGTTTGAAGCTGGACATGTGGACAGTCAAGAAAATCCGCCAACAAATGTGTCTTGCATTTTCTGGTCTTTTTACTGTAGATGATTTTGAATCCAAAGAGTTTGGGGAAAGTGGAGCCACAGGACTGGCTGTCAACGAGATGCTCCTTAGCTGCTCTTGCTATAGAGTACTGAGATAGGAGTGATACAGAAGAATTTGTTTCGTAGTCATTCCTCTTGGGGCGCCTTGGTTGCTAAGTCCAAGAGTTGAACCTCCAACTCTTGATTTTGGCTCAGGTCATGATCTCAAGGTCGTGGGATCAAGCCCCATGTTGGGCTCTGTGCTCAGCTCAGAGTCTGCTTGGAATTATCTCTCTCACTCTGCCTCACCTGCCCTGTGCTCTCCCTCTCAAATGAATAAATAATCTTTAAAAATAATACTGAAATAAAATAAAATAAAATAACAGAAAATGTCATTCCTCTTCAGAAATTGCAAACCGGGTCGCCTGAGTGGCTCAGTCAGTTAAGCATCCGACTTGATTTTAGCTAGCGTCATAATCTCAGGATAGTGGGATTGAACCCCCCAGGCTCTGGGCTCAGCATGGAGTCTGCTTGTCCCTCTCTCTATGCTCCTTCCCCCAATCTTCTTTCTCTCTCAAATAAATAAATAAATAAAATCTTAAAAAAAAAATTGCAGGACGCCTGGGTGGCTCAGTCGGTTGGGCTTCTGCCTTGGGCTCAGGTCATGATCCCAGAGTCCTGGGATCGAGTTCTGCATGTGGCTCCCTGCTCAGCGGGGAGTCTGCTTCTCCCTCTGCCTGCCTCTCCCCCTGCTTGTGCTCTCTCTCTGACAAATAAATAAAATCTTAAAAAAAAAATTGCAAACCATTGTGGATCTACCACATGGTACAAAATACATATAAAGCTCATACATAAGGGTGATGGTGTGTCCACTCATGCCTGAGCTCAGAGGGAATTCCAACTGGTCTTATGGAGATCGGGAAGGGGGGCTTCCCTCCCCACTGCCCTTACCCGATGGGGTAGCCAAGCCATCCCTCTCCCTTGCCTTCAGCCCCTTCTCCCCGCTCTCAGCCCGGGTGCTCCAGGGAAGGCACTTGGCTCAGGCTTGGCAATGAGAGCCCTACGTCCCTTTGGACACGGTGATTGGCTCAGGGAGGGACACATGATCCAAACCAGGCCTGCCAATCAGAGGCTTCCAGACAGAGAAGTCAGGCAGTGTCAGGACCCAGACAAGCAAGCGGGCTGCTCAGAGGGCTCCGGAGTCTTGGCTGATTGTCAGTACCCTGCACCTCCTAATCAGAAACAGGGTGTTGGTGGTACTGCATGGCTACAGAGCTCTGGGGCTTTCCCCCCAGGACACGGCTTCCTCCATCCCTTTCTTTCCTGGCCCAGGTCCCTTCTCTACTTGCCACCATTTTTTTGGCCTTGGAGAGCATTCCCCATCTTAGTCAAGTCTCCACAGAACGTGCTTCACAGCCACCTCCATAGGCTGGCGGGGAGAGAACAGGCTCCAGCCCACGAGTGAGAGAATATGGAGCGTGCAGAGGAGGAGGGAGAAACCCGGCCTCAAACCGTGAGAAGGTTATTGAAGAGGAACCCCTTGGGTTTCCATTTTGGCCAAGTCCACAAAAGGAGAGACACCTCCTGCTTGGGGTGGGGTGCAGCAGTTCCACAAAGACCTCGCAAAGGAGGTTAGAGAAAGTAGAGATCAGGGAGAGGGGAAGGGGATTTCTTTGGAAACCTTTGCAGGGTGATGACCGCACCTCCCTTCCCTAGGAGGGGACCGTGAGGGGCTTTCGGAGAGAGCGTGGGGAGCTGCAGTCTGGGGACAGTGGACGGGTATCTGCGTCACCTCAGGAACATGAGGGACGAGAGGCTGCTCGAGCTCAGGCCAGGAGGCAGGGTGCATTGGCTGCTGGATTGGGCTCAGCCACGCTCACACTACGTGGGGACAAAGGCAGCTGGTATGGAATCCCCACAGCTCTGGTCTCAGAAGGCCTCTTGGGAGGGCAAAGAGGCCTCAAGCCAAGGAACGGGACGCACGACTGGAGGCTGGGGTGTCTGGTAATGATGAGCACACCAGCACTTCCATCTTGGGTTTCCCACTTGGAGCCAGGCCTCCTTGGAGAAAAGGCTGGTTCCAGGTCAGAAATGGAAGGTACAAAGTGAATCTGGAACATCTGGTACTGGAAACAAAGGAACTACCAAAGGCTACTTGGGGTCCTGTCTTTTGACAGGGTCTAGGGGTTGGTATGGAGGGTTTCCACTGACCATTTGGGGCCATTTGAACATCAAAGATGGAAATGATGGTAATGGATGAAACACATTGATCTGGCAGTCACCACCCTACCCAAGTGATGGCACTCAGCATCACTATTAGTGGGTCAGCCTGGCATCGAGTGTCTCCTGAAGTGACACACGAAGAAGGACCCCGGAGACCCACGCAGTATTCTTACAAAAAACGTTCACCCTAGTCCTAGTCGTGGGGAAGAAAAGATCCGACAAAAGCAAAGTGGAGAACTTTTGGCAAAATAACTGCCCAGATGCTTCAAAAATGTCAAAGCCACAAAAGACAAAAAAAAAAAAAAAAAATTAAGCAAGTCTTTGCAACTAAAAGGGACTAAAGGTAAAGGGCCATAACATGCAAATGGAATGTGTGCTCTTGATTTCACCCTGGAACCAAAAAATCAGCTTTCAAAGATATTTGGGGACTAATTATGAAAATGTGAATATGGATTTTATATTGGATATTATTGAATTCTTATTAATTTTCTCAGGTATGATAACGGCACCATGATTGTATAGGAGAACATCCTTATTCTTAGGCAGTGCCTGTTGAAGTACTTAAGGGATTTTCCAGGTTCAGGCTATAACACCATAGACTGGGTGGCTTATAAACAACAGACATTTCTTCCTCATGCTTCTGGAGGCTGGAAGTCTGAGACTAGGGGCCAGCATGATCAGACTCCGGTGACAGCCATTTTCCAGTTGCAGAGGGGCCAACATCTCACATGGCAGAAAGAGGGTGAGAGAACCCTCAGGGCCTAACCCCCATCCCCCAAAGGCCGCCCCTCATAATACCGTCAAAGGGGACCTCTGGGGTTAGGCCTTCCACAGATGAATTTTGGAGGGACACGAACTTTTAGTCCATAAAGCAGGTGGAATGTCACCAAGGCTGCACCTTTCTAACCATTCTGCTCACATGGATGAGTGTGTATCTGCAGATCTAGATCTATCTATCACTACGTCTGTATCTATATCAGTATCCACCCCCTATCTATGGAGAGATATGGAAAGAAACCAAGTATGCCACAATATTAGAACCTGGTGAATACAGGTGACAGATAGAGGAGTGGTTATTGAATCACTGTTTCAACTTTTCCATGTTTGTTTGTTTGGTTTGGTTTGGTTTTTGTTTTCAAAATGAGAAGCTTTGAGCAAAGCCCATCCTTCTTCCTTTGGTTCTTAAGTAACAGTTCCTAAAGGTAATTACATTTGGTAATGTTGTCCTTGGGAACAGGGTAAGTTCATTAACAGGATATCCTGGCCATGAGGCTCTGCCCTCGTTACCTGAAAAGGGCTTTTGACTCTGAGGGGGTCTCAGAGGAACAGAGCAACCATCCTCAGCCCTTCTTCCTTGGGCCACATCAGGGTATGGGCTTGTAGATTCTTCCCTAGGGTCCCCCTACACACACACTCCCACTTCCTTCAGTTCTGGGGGAAACTTCTGGTCATTATTCTGACTGAGGGCACATGCATCTCACATGTGAGGCAGGTGGATCCAGCCTGACGAGCGAGTGCCCAAGGATTGTGAGGGGCCACTGTCTCCTGGTCCCCACACACTGTTCTCACCACCCACCACCCCAGAGAAAGGGTCCTAAGAGATAGCAGAGACTTGCAGGCTCAGGTCCGAATGCTGCCTACAGGGCATTAGCCAAGAGCATCCCAGACCCCAAGATGCACCAGACAGGCTGTTGCTCTGCTAGCCCCTCTGAGAAGATTAAGGGGGGAGCGGTTACCACCTCTCCACAAGTGTCCGAGCCCCTCCATTTCTGTTCTGGGGCTTAAAGAGCCTAGGACCCTGTTGGGAGGCTGAATAGAGCTTCTGTGACCTGAAAGAGAAAGCTCCAAACCAGGTAGTCCCCTCCCCCAGGGAGGACAAGAAGGCTCCCCTCCCAGGAACCCATCAGCCCCCAGGTCAGGGCTTGTCACTCCTCCAGACCCACCTGGCCCCTTGCCTTCTCTCTTCCCTCTTCCTCCTGGGCTCTGGGCACAGAAAGCCCACTGAGGAAGCACACTCCCACGTGTTGTGGTCTAGACGCAGCCTCACGTGGTGTCTAGTCTGCCAGGGCACATCCCTTGGGAGAAGGGAAAAAGCACTGGAGGAACAATGAAAATAATTAAGTGGGTGGTGAGGGCCTGGGGACAAAGAGTGATGCTCTGACTCCCACTTTTTTAAAATTTCTTTCTTTATTTTGGTAACCTCTACACCCAAAGCGGGCCTTGAACTCACAACTCCAAGACCAAGAGTGGCATGCTTCTCTGACTGAGCCAGGCAGGCGCCTCTAACTCCCACTTTTCAATCGCGCCTGATAGAACCTTGAACTTGGGCCCCCCCTCTGGGACTGCAGCTCAAAACGGCACCAGCAGGTGGCAGGGCAGAATCAAGAATGGAGCGCTTCCTCAGGCTGACGCAGGTGGGATCCCACCGTGGGGGGGCGGGGGGGCAGTGTGAGCCCAGCTTTGCTCTCCGTGAAGTCAACGGGACTTCACAGCTCCCGGCCCTCTCTCTCCATACCGGGAAAATAACCCGGCATTTATGGCGCATCTTCAGTGTTCAGACGCTATGCCAGCCCTGGACACGCGTGAACCATTCACACAGCAGCCCCATGAGATGGCATTTTGAACCCCCATTTTGTAGCCAAGGAAACTGAGGCTCCGTGGAGGCCGTGTCAAGGCTGCTCTGCCACACGGCCAGAATCGAATGCCAGCCGTGGGCATTTAAAGTACTTAAAGCAGGGGCGCCTGGCTGGCTCAGTCCTTGAGCGTCTGCCTTCAGCTCGGGTCGTGATCCCAGGGCCCTGGGATCCAGCCCACATAGGGCTCCCTGCTCGGCGGGAAGCCTGCTCCTCCCTCTCCCACTCCCCCTGCTTGTGCTCCCTCTCTCGCTGTGTCTCTCTCTGTCAAAAAAATAAATAAAATCTTTTTTAAAAAAATAAAGTATTTAAAGCATTTAAAGTCTTCCTGATACATTGTGTCGTCTCCAAAAAGCACAAAATGACAGAGGCTTCTGCCTTCCCCTTCCTGGGCCCCAGGGGATGGAACTGGAGCCTAGCAACAAAAACGTGCCGGAAGTGTGGGGGAACAGCTAAAGCCCATATGAGGAGCACACCCCCAAAGCAGCGACGAAGACTAACAATACAATAAGGTTTATGATGTATCTTACTTGGACACTTCAATTTATCTCTTCTTGATCTAACCATCCCCATGTATCCTCCCACTTTATGAAAGAGCAAATTGAGGTCCAGAGGGGCTGAGTCCCTTGGACAAATGCACAAAGTCTCAAACTTAGGCCATCAGCCACAGGCCCTGATTCATAGCATTGGTGCTTTTTTTTTTTTTTTTAAGATTTTATTTATTTATTTGAGAGAGAGAATGAGAGAGAGAGAGCATGAGAGGGGGGAGGGTCAGAGGGAGAAGCAGACTCCCTGCCGAGCAGGGAGCCCGATGCGGGACTCGATCCAGGGACTCCAGGATCATGACCTGAGCCGAAGGCAGTCGCTTAACCAACTGAGCCACCCAGGTGCCCCAGCATTGGTGCTCTTTTACTACACACTGTATTGCTTCCCTTGGTCGGTTAAGTCAGGGTGGGTATCACTGAGTCTGATTAGAACCTCGGCTCCACGTCCTCCAGTCAGTGAGTTCACACAGCAGGACAGGGGCTGGGCACAGTGAGAGAGATGAGAAGAGACACAAGGAAGGAGAGGGGCTTCCAAGAAGAACTGAAGAAATTTTGATTTTTTTTTTTAAGATTTTATTTATTTATTTGAGAGAGAGAGAGAATGAGAGACAGAGAGCATGAGAGGGAGGAGGGTCAGAGGGAGAAGCAGACTCCCCGCTGAGCAGGGAGCCCGATGCGGGACTCGATCCAGGGACTCCAGGATCATGACCTGAGCCGAAGGCAGTCGCTTAACCAACTGAGCCACCCAGGCGCCCCTATTATGTCTTTTTTTAAGAGAGAGAGAGAACGCATGCATGCACATGAGTGGGGGAAGGGAGAGGTGGGAGGCAGAGGGAAAGACACGGGGCTTGATCCCACCACCCTGAGATCATGACCTGAGTCAAAATCAAGAGTCTGATGCTTAACCAACTAAACCCCACTGAAAGAGACTGGGCATTCGCAGGCCTGGATTTGAATTCTGGCACAATCTCCTACCGGCTTCGCCACTCTATTTAGTTTTCTTTTTTGTAAGACTGAGGATGATAACCATAGTTTGTATCTCAAGAGGTTTTCTCAGGATTAAATGTAAATAAAATGTATTAAATCACTCACACCTATTAAGTTGGCTACTACCAAAAAAGCAGAAAATAACAATGTTGATGAGGATGTGAAGAAATTGGAGAACTTGTGCCCTGTTGGTATGAGTCTAAATTGGCATAGCATTTATGGAAAAGAGTATGGAGGTTTCTCATTATTTCTACATGATCCACCAATTCCACTTCTGGGTATATGCCCCCAAATTAAAAGCAGGGGCTCAAAGAGATATTTGCACACCCATATTCATAGCAGCATTATTCACAGTGGCCAAAACATTGAAGCAACCCAAACTGTCCACCAACAGATGAGTGGATGAAGAAATGTGGGGTATATGTACAATAAAATATTATTCAGCTTTAAAAAGGAAGGAAATTCAGACACCTGCCACAACATGGACGAATCTTGAGGACATGATGCTACTTGAAATGAGCCGCTAACAAAAAGACAAACACTGTATGATTCCACTTACATGAGATATCTAGAGCAGTCAGATTCATAAAGATGAAAACTGGAATGGTGGTTGCCAGGGACTGGGGGAGAGTCAGGGAAGGGGAGTTCATACTTACAGGGGACAGAGTTTCAGTTTTGCAAGATGAAAAGAGCTCTGGAGAAGGATGATGGTGATGGTTGCACACCAGTGTGATTGTGTTTGATGCCATTGAACTGCACAATTAACAACGGTTAAGATGGGGGGTGCCTGGGTGGCTCAGTCGTTAAGTGTCTGCCTTCGGCTCAGGTCATGATCCCAGGGTCCTGGGATCGAGTCCCGTGTGGGGCTCCCTGCTTAGTGGGGAGCCTGCTTCTCCCTCTCCTCCCCACTCCAGCTCTCTGTCACTCTGTCTCTTTCTCTCAAATAAATAAATAAAATCTTAAAGAAAGAGAGAGAGAGAGAGAAATGGTTAAGATGGTAAATTTTATGTTATGTATATTTCACCACAATTTTTAAAAATTAAAAGTTTAAAAATTTGACAACGTGATGAATAAACAATAAGAGAATAAAAATAAGACAATAAAAAATATATATATATTTAATCAGCCTGTGGGGTGACTTGATTCAGAACTGTCTGGTCTCTGGTGTGGCTACTGACTCTTTGAGAGGTAGGGTCTATAACCTTCCCTTGAGCTGGACTCCGAGTGGACTTGTGACTAGCCTGTCACAACAACAGTGTGAGACAGAAGTGACACAGATTAACTTCCCAACCTACGTCGGAAAAGTCCATCCGGCCTCTGCCCTGTCGGCTGGGCCACCTGTGTTTGGATGCTTGAGCTTCCGAGCAGCCCCGAGGTGGCCATGCCGCGAGGAAGCTTCCGGTCCCAGACTATTCATGGGCAGACACTCTGGCCACGTCCTGGTCACAAGTGAGGTTCGGACAGCACGGGTCAGAGACCGGCCATCCCCTGCCGGGCCCTGTCTGAATGCCTGACGGCGTCCATGAGCCTGATCAACCGCTTCTCTCGAGCTGCGAAGTTTCCATGTTTCTGCTACCCTGCAGCAATAGCGACTAGAACACTTGCACTTGGAACACGTTGGGAGTGGGTGTCCCTTTGAAGTAGTTGAGCGGATAGCATACTCTTCCCTCTCCCCACCCATTTCTCCTGGATTCCCCCTCCAGTCTCCCTTTCTGCAGAGATACAGAAGAAGTAAATTTTTCTGAGGGTGACCCCAGATTGGATTACCAAAGAACATTCTAGAATTCTGTTCCGGAAATGTCTTGGAGTTAGTGCTTGAAACTGAAGTTAGACTCACCCAACTTCATGGGAAAAGAGACTTTCTTGGGAAGGTTGTATGTAAATTCAGAGTTCTGTCATCGGAATCTTCTTTTCTCACTGATCTCTGTTCTTGTTGTGGAGATGTGATCTGTTCATTGGGCTTTTTCAGGTAAAACTCAACTGGGCAAGGACTTCTAGAAGCTCAGCTTTAAGCATCTCTCCCCTTGGCCCTCTGGCAAGTTAGGGAAAGGATCCTGGCCCTTCCCAGGAAGTTTGAAATCTCTCCAGGAGACATGGTGAGCTGCCAGACCATGGGTCATTGTGAGGGTCTGTCCTGTAGGGCATAACCAGGAAGCAGTATTGGGAGTCGACACAGGGATTTTACTCCCTGCCCTACCCCACACTGGCCTGGTCATCCCGGGGACAGTCACTGAAGCCCCAGGCTCCCTGCATTTGCCTCTCCCTCTGCTGTGACCCAAACCATGAAGTATGACAAGCACCAACCCACTCAAAACGCCTGACAGTGCCTGACATGCATCATTCACCTGTCAGATCCGACCGTTTATCACTTGGGCTGCTGAAGGGAACAAAATAGGTCCACACCTTGCCTTCTTGAAGTTTAGGTGCTCGTGGGGCAAAGCAGATGATCGAAATCAACCAAATAAATAAGTCAATTTCAGAGGGACTTATGGCTGAGAAGCTTCCCCAGGGAATACAGAGCAGGGAAGGAGGGGCTTGGGCACTCTGGGGTGGCGGTCATGTCAGTAAGTGAGAGAAGGTGGGCTTAGCAAAGATATGAAGGAGGTAGGGAAATTAACTATGCAGAAATCTACAGGTTTCAATATTTATCTGGCATTTTAAAATTATGATGATGGGAGGGGCGCCTGGGTGACTTAGTCGTTAAGCGTCTGCCTTCGGCTCAGGTCATGATCCCCGGGTCCTGGGATCGAGCCCCACATCGGGCTCCCTGCTCCGTGGGAAGCCTGCTTCTCCCTCTCCCACTCCCCCCGCTTGTGTTCCTGCTCTCACTATCTCCCTCTCTGTCAAATAAATAAATTAAATTTAAAAAAAATATATGATGATGGGAACGCCTGGCTGGTTCAGTTGGTAAAGCACGAAACTCTTGATCTCAGGGTTATAAATTTTAAATTTTTAAATTTAAAAAAAAAAATTTTTTTTAAATAAAAACTTAAAAAAAAAGTTATGATTATCAACAGTAATAGAAACAAACTAAGCTGACCAGCCAGCTCTTCTATCAGAATCAAAGTTCTGCCCCGGGATTTAACCCTTATCCTCTCATCAGCATTGATATTTTATTGCAGAGCTCATATATTATGGTAAGAATGAAGTGATCTCTAAATGATCTACATCTTCTCAAACTCTATGCTGTGGGTGGAGCCTAAGAGGGGCTCCCATTTATGTGTCTGCTTTCCTCTGCTCGGTGGGGCCAGAAGGTCATCTCTCCACCCTCTCCCCAGGGTCACAGAAGTGGTGGATCTGGCATGGGCCTCCTTGTAGGGCTCCAGTTTGGGGAACCTTGTAGGTGTCAGCCCTTTCTGCATCTGGCTATCCTTCCCCTGCCCCGTGGGACTGTTCTTCCCCGCCTGGCCCAGGAGTGAGAGCTCCCAAAAGCTCCTGAGGCCTCCTGGAGACAGAGTTGGGGCCAAGCTCTGTAGACAGAGCTTTGCTGGCCTCCGGGTCTGTGTGGTCTCAGGCTGCCACACGCAGACTCCCGGGGCCCAGGACCCCACTTATGCTGCCGGGCTGGTGGCCCTGTCCTCTCTCCGTTTGAACCCCCTCACTCAGAAGGAGGACTAGACTTTTCCCTATCTGCTGTTAGCTGCTCACTGTGAATGAAGCACCCCCCACCCAGCGGGTGTGATACCCCAGAGAGGGGCAGTTTTGAGGACTTTCACACTGCACTTTTCATTAGGGTAGACACTAGCCACCTGTGGCTATTTAACTTTAACTGAAAATTAATTGAAAATAAATAAAATGAAAAATTCAGCCCTCAGTCTTACTCAGTAGGCACATATTAAGTACCCAATAAGTCACATGTGGCTAGTGGCTATCAGACCACAAATATGGAGCATTCCCATCACTACAGAAAGTTCTTTTGGACAGCATTGCTCCCAAAGGAGTCCCTGCTCATCCTGCAGACCTAGAATGGGATGAAAGGATGCAAAGTTCTTCCCCTGCCCTGCCTTCCAGGTCCTTCTTCTCCCAGGCTCACCCTCCCTGAAAGGACAGAAGGCAGCACTTTTTTTTTTTTTTTTTTTTTTAGCCAGGCTGTAATCTGCTCTTTCTAACTCAGGATTTCTCATCCTGGGTGCCACTGGCATTTGGGACCATGTGATTCTTTGTCGGGGGAGGCTTGTGCATTATAGG
This sequence comes from Mirounga leonina, assembly GCF_011800145.1. NCBI lineage: Eukaryota > Metazoa > Chordata > Mammalia > Carnivora > Phocidae > Mirounga > Mirounga leonina. The sequence continues at coordinate 101,122,694 of NW_023270377.1, forward strand.
ATGTGTGGCATCATCCCTGGCTTCTACACACTTGATGCCAATAAACCCCCCTCCCCACTGTTATGATAACCAAAAAGGTCTCCAGATGTTGACAAATGTGCTCGGGGTAGAGTGGGAGGAACCACAACTGCTCTGATTGAGAACCTCTGGTTTAACTACACAGACCTGTGCTAATCCTCAAAATGGAAGCATCTTTGGTGGGGAAGGGTGCAGATTAGGCTGTTTCAGGCATTAGCATCTTCCCGGAATTAACTGCAGAGCCAGCATCGTCCTCCCTGTGCCCCATCAGGCCTTGAGGCAACAGGACCTTGGTCCTGTTGGGGAGCTCTGATGGGGAAGGGATAGCTGCAAGAAGGTTTCCACTGGGGAGGGGCTGCCAGGGAAGGGGAGAAAATGTCGACATCAGAAATAACCCAAGTTACTGACCTGCTTTGGGGGCCCGTGTCCAGCCTTGACATTGACCCGGTCCTAGTGGCTGGAGCCCCTGATGCGTACATTAGAAGGGGAAAGAATGCAGAAGAGCACCAGGCCCCCACTTATTTCCCCCTCAAGGGGTCATGCGCCGAGACACTCAAAGTTTCTGATAAACTCTGAACGCCCACCTCCCTCTGTTCCTTTGCTCAGTGGGCTGGCTCTGTGGCATCACGTATTAGAACAGAGGCAGGAGAGAAACGGTTAAATGTGCACCCACAAATAATTCCCAAGTGTCCACTTTCTGCTCCTGCAGAGCCATCATCGGCTGCCACCACAACAGATGGCCGTAACAGGAGTGCCTGCAGTGACCCGGCCGCCGAGCCACCATTGCCGAGCCGTGGCTGAGTGAGGAATGGCTCCTTTACAGCCTAACAATTCACCGAGTAACGACCTAACATCGCTCCTCTGGGAACTGGGCCCAAGAAATATATTTTTGCAGGTAACGGCAAGTAAGAGCCAACTCGGCAAAGACTGAATAAATCTCCCTGCCCCCCGGGGAATTCACACATTTTGACAAAAGCAATCTATAAGCACTCTACTGAATCTGAAGTACCCGAGGTGGGACTGGGAATGATGATCATTGCCACGCTTAGAAAGCCTAGAGGAGCCCAAGGGAGCCAGAAACCTGTCCCTCCCCACAGAGGACTAAAAAAGGCAGAGGCTGCCCCCAGTCTTCTGCTCCAAGTGGGGTGCTCCAAGCAGGAATTTAGGGGTCTTACTGAAATTTAGGGGTCTCTTAAAGTCCAGTGTGAATTTCCCAGTTGGTGTATGATGGGTGGAGACTGGGGAGAGCAGGAGGAATAACTCCGCTCATCTGCGTCACTGTTGAACTCCTATTCATCCTTCAAAACCCTGCTTCTGAGTCCCCTCCTCTGTGCAGCCCTCCCTGAGCCCTGGCTTTCCTTACTCCTCAGCTGAGTCGCCCCTGATTCCCCAGGTCCTCCAGCCTGAAAGTTCACCCTTCCTTTAATGCTCAAGGAGCAGTGGGCTGAGGCCTTAGGAAGACCAGTCATGCCCATTTTCTCTCCCTGGAGCATTTCTGAGGAGGTCTTTGTCTTCAGGCTCCATGCATCTGGCCACAGGCACAGGATCCTCCCTGATTCCCCAAAATATGGCTGGGACCAGGAACAAACTTTTCCAGAAAGGTTTGGGAATGGCAGGAGGGGATTATATTGCAGAAGAGAAAAGCTTCCTATGGGCCAGGAGCCCTCCTGCACTGTGGGCTGCCTGCTGGACCCCCCTTGCCAGCTCACAGGGCACTCTCTGGTCCGGTCTGCTGCCCTGTGGCTGGGACCAGCCAATCATCCGGTGCCCACCTCCTTGTGAGCAAGATTCTCCACAAAGACCTGGCCCCCAGCCTTCCGTCGGCCCCATGAGGGCAATAAACTGTCTCCCTCCCTCTGATAATTGGCTCTTTTTCCTTATTACCAGGATCACCTTCTGAGAAGCAACTCTGCTCCCAGGAAGAACAACCCTTCACAGTTAGGAACAGGACAATTTAGCTCACAGGCAAAAATTCAGCGCAAAAACAAATTTCTGGCTTTAATTTTGAAGTGGTTTCCCCCAGACAAAGACCAGTTCTTTCCCAATAATGAATGAGAAGCTGTCAGAAGCTTAAAATGGGAACATCCCTGGAACCTCCTCGGCTTCAAAAATGTGGGGTCCAAGCTTATGTAGAGTACTTGGTCCCCTCTCAGGGAGTGTATTATATGCTAGGTACAATTGCCTCTCAGTCCCTCTGCCAAACTCTGAGTCTCTGGAGGGCAGGACAAATGTTTACATTGTTAAAAAACAAGACTCAGGGGTGCCTGGCTGGCTCAGTCTGTGGGGCATAGAGCGTAGAGCACTGGACTCTTGATCTCAGGGTCGTGAGCCCCATTTTGGGTGTAGAGATTACTTTAAAAAATAAAATAGGGGCGCCTGGGTGGCTCAGTTGGTTAAGCGACTGCCTTCGGCTCAGGTCATGATCCTGGAGTCCCGGGATCGAGTCCCGCATCGGGCTCCCTGCTCAGCAGGGGGTCTGCTTCTCCCTCTGCCCTCTTCCCTCTCGTGCTCTCTGTCTCTCATTCTCTCTCTCTCAAATAAATAAATAAAATCTTTTAAAAAATAAAATAAAATAAAATAAAAATAAAAAAAATAAAATCTTAAAAAAAAAAAGGCCCAAAATGGAGTCACTTATGCTAAACGCCAGTCACCAAACCAAGACTGAACTTAATTACAGTGTTGGCTCTCCCAGAAATGGAATCTTAAGCCAGTCAGGAATCACTAGAACCAGCGCTAGTGAGGTAATCTGCACCATAGACCCCTGCCCTCCCCTCAGGGAAAGTGACCTTGCAATACCCAATCTGGTTGTTTGTGTGTTTGTTTGTTCCTAGTAGAACTTCCTCACTGCTGCCCTCTTCTGCCTATAAAAGTCTTTTGTACAGCTCCTCAGTTGCTAGATTTTCTATCTGCTAGATTGGACGGGCAGCTTCCTCTGCTGTTTAATGGGCATGTCACCCTCGGGCTGGGCAGCTTTGAGCATGACGGGAGGCGATGTACGTGGAGAACTAGCTTAGTTCACGGTGTCAGATGGGTTCTGCAATGGGGTTTTGAAAAGCTCTAGCCTAGCAAATTTGGAAAGCCTTGCCATCTTTCTCTGCAGAAAGGTGAGCAGTGTGGGGTGCTAGTGAGGGGCAGCGAGTGTGATGGGTGCTGGTGCCCACTCTCCTGCCTGTCTGGTTGCTCCAGACTCCCCTCCCCTGCTCCCCCTGCTTCTGCAAGGACTAACGGAGCACACAGTCCTTGGCCCTGCATTGCTAGGGGCTGGCTGGGCCTCCTGCCCCCATCATGCCCCCAACCCCACTCCGCACTTGCCCAATTTCAAGGCCACTAGCCCCATCCCAGGAACAAGGGAGGAATTCAAACTATCCCGAGGAACAGAAACCCAGTGATTCTGTTACCCAGGGTTGATGCCTGGCTCCTTCCTCCACGCTGGAGATCAACTGGGGCCTCATGTCCCAGTGTAAATGGAGGGAAGCTTTAATATCGTAAATCAGATCCTGTTACTCATCTATCCTTGCTACAAATTCTTCGGTGGTTTCCCATTGCTCTCAGGGTACACTTCAAAACTTAGGGGATCCAGCCCCTGCCTACCCTCGAGCATCCTCTCTCTCCCCCCACTCTGTGTTCCTTCCTACTTTGGGGCCTTTGCTGGGAACACCCCCCTCCGTGCTGCCCCCTCAAATCTCTATCTGTATAATGACTCTGCACCCCAAAGCCTAGTACAGTGCCTGACATGGAAAGCGCTCGGTCATTATCTTACGAATGAATGGATTGGTGATGGCTGGATATGTGAACGTCGGAAATAAGACTCTGGGCTACAGCCATTGTAACCGCCAGCCACCACCAGGGGCCTCACCTGCTACACCCTGTCACCACCGGCAGATCCACACGCACGTTCTCGGGGCACCTGCCACTTCCAAAGCCACAGGAATAACAAAACGAAACAAAAAGCAAGTCAAAACCCCAGCGGGTCGATCAGCAAAACAAAGGGGTTTTTCATTAACTACTAAAGGCCTCCGGTTCCTGTTCTCCTCCGCATCTCAGATGGGGCCCCGCCCCCAGAGGCTTTCTGGAAGCCGGAAAACCTGCGCGCCTGGGACCAGCAGGTGGGAGGGAGGAGCCCTGGGAGAAGGGCCGCCCCGGGGCTGCCTGCGGGGAGACCCTGCCCAATAGGTCTCTAGAAAGGACGTGCCAGGGCTCAGTTCCACAGGCCTTGAACACTGGTGAGGGCCCTTTCACTGGTGGTAGAAGTGAAAACAGGTACTTAGGTTCTGGAAAACACTTTGGAATTTCTTTTCAAAATTTAAAGTGAATATATACCATCTGACCCAGCAACTCTACCTTCATTTTTCTTTTCTTTTTTTTTTTTAACTTTATTTATTTATTTTAGAAAGAGAGAGGGAATGAGCAGGGGTAGGAGCAGAAGGAGAGGGACAAGCAGACTCCATGCTGAGTGCAAAGCCCATTGGGGTAGCTCGATCCCCCGACCCCGAGATCATGACCTGAGCCTTTGAAATTTAGAGTCTGACGCTTATCAGACTGAGCCACCCAGGTGCCCCTCTGCCTCCGGTTTTGTTTGGTTTTTTTCTTTTTTAAAGATTTTATTTATTTGACACAGAGAGAGAGAGAACACACAAGCAGGGGAAGAGGGAGAGAGAGAAGCAGACACCCTGCTAGGCAGGGAGCCCAACACAGCGCTGGATCCCAGGGTCCTGGGATCATGACCTGAGCCGAAGGCAGACGCTTAACCGCCTGAGCCACCCAGGCACCCCTACCTTCAGATTTTTATCCCAAACAATTCTTCCCCACCTGTGCAGCGATGTGGGCACAAGAATGTTCTTTGCAATACTCTGTAATGGTGAAACTGGGAACAACCTAGTGTCCGTCAGCAGGGGAAGCATCCAATCCCACACCATACACCCTGACAATGGGATAGATAGTAGGAAGGTCTCAGAACAGTGGTCAAGATAAATGTTGAAGAGAAAAAGCAAGTTTCAGAACAATACTTAAAATATCACCCGGTTTATGTCTAAACATATTTTGAAAGGATGGCTGATTCTAGAAAGTAAGGGACAGGGGCGACTGGGTGGCTCAGTTGGTTAAGCGTCTGCCTTCGGTTCAGGTCATGATCCCGGAGTCCTGGGATTGAGTCCTGTGTCGGGCTCCCTGCTCAGCGAGGAGTCTTCTTCTCCCTCTCCCCTACTTGTGCTCTCTCTCTCTCTCTGACAAATAAATAAATAAAATCTTAAAAAAAAAAAAAAAGAAATTTAGCTGTAAAAAAAATTTTTTTTTAAGTGAGGGACAAGCTGATGGGCTGGGGGAGCACATAGAAGGGGACAGCTCCTAGGAGGGACAGGCATCTATCTCAGCTGACACAAAGGAGGGAACAGGGAGAATGGAGAGGAAGGTGCCTAGCCTAGAGGGCAGAGGTGTGAATGCTCGTAGGTGGGAGCCTTGCTGGGGGGAGGGGGGGCCTGCCGAGGCCAGAGAGGAGGGCAGGCAGACAGGCACGCTGGGGTCACCTGGGACCCATGAGTCCTGCGAGCAGGAACGGGCCCCTGGAGACATTGTCAGTGGAGGAAGGACAGGGTAAACAGTGCAGAAGCACTTTCCCTCTGGCTGGCTGGACAGGTGAGCATGAGTTGTTAGGAAGACGGGTCAACTCCAGGTGGGTGCTAAGACCCCCATCCCGCAAGGGGCGCTCGCTTCTGCTGCGGGTACAATGTTTGCAATAACCCGTGGGCCTGTGGTCAGTCTGCTCTGCAGGGGCATCTGTGGGCAGACTTGGCAGTGGAAGAGAAGAAATGCAGGCATTGAGAAAGGCAACTCAAAGGAGCAGAGGTTTGTCACTGAAATGAGGCAGATAGTGCTTTTCTCCGGGAGGCATTTTGCAAGAGAAGCCCTCTCCTCAGGGGGCCCGATTAGCTCTTGTTCCCTGACTAAACCCAGTTCGCCCATCAGCCCTGGCTGGAACCTCTGGGAATAGAAAAGACTTCCCCCAGCACTGACTCAGTATCAGGACATCCTGTTCTCCAGGCGAGTGTGAAGAGCAGACACTTTTTATGCCACAAAAGTCACCAAAACTAATTCATGTCCCTTAGAGTACCTCTCTGAAGACCAAAGCAGGAAATTCTAGATCAGTACAGATGGATACTGAACTGGCCCTAGAGGAAGACAATAAGATGCCACCCCCATACATTTGCACGTCCCTAGGTAGTGGAGAAGGACGCAGAACACATTGTTGGCAAGTGGTCGCCACCAGCCGTCCTGAAGGACAAAGAGGCCTTTAACATATCAGTTTTTCACAATGAGCACGTTACTTTTATAATCGAAACTGCAGTAAAAATTTGACCTTAGCAACTGTTTCAGCACTATCTTTTCTAATTCTTTGTCCATCTCTGGGACGCCCGGCCCCGGGGCCAAGCTGGTATGGCTGAGGGCATGTAGACTCTCCTACCCCCCAGGGCTAAGAACAGTTGTCTTCCCACTCATGGGCTTGAACAGAATGTAGTTCATTCTCAGTTTTGTAAAGATTTTATTTATTTATTCCTTTGAGACAGAGAGCACTAGCGGGGGGGAAGGGCAGAGGGAGAAGGACAAGCAGACTCCGCGCTGAGCACGGAGCCTGACACGAGGCTCGACCCCATGGCCCCCAAGATCACGACCTGAGCCGAAAACCAAGAGTCGGACGCTTTACCAACTCCACCACCCAGGCGCCCCCATTCTTGGTTTTCATATGTGTACTTCATATGGTTTAGGATTCGCAGGAGGACTTATGGACTAATTTCCTAGTCCAACACAAATATGAGATCATAGTCATAATAGGTAATTTCCAGAAAAGATGTAACCATGTGGCAGGCACTGGGCTAGGCGCTCTTTGTGGATTCCCTCATAACAATGGAGGGTAGGTACATGACCTACCCATTTTACAGATGAAGAAGCTAAGATGCAATGAGATATTTCCACTAAATCCTCTGAACTTATTTAAAAAACAAATATATTTTTTAAATCCTCAAAGAGAGGCGCCTGGGTGGCTCAGTCAGGTAAGCATCTGCCTTTGGCTCAGGTCATGATCCCAGGGTCCTGGGGTCGAGCCCAGCAGAGGGCTCCCTGCTCAGTGGGGAGCCTGCTTCTCCCTCTCCCTCTGCCCCTCCCCACCCCTGCTGTGCTCTCTCGCTCTCTCTCTCAAGTAAATAAATAACATCTTTTTAAAAAACCTTCAAAGAGTAGGCTATCAACTATGATACTGATCCAATGCTGAGCATATAGTGTCTGTGCTGGTATCCATCAGACAGGCAAGCATTTATTTTGAAAATTGCTCAGGGCAGTGCAACGGTTCTCGAAGTGTGGTCCCCAGACAAGCATCACATGGTTTTCATCGCTAGGGCCCTTGTTGGAAATGCAGATTCTCAGGCCCCGCCCCAGACTTACTGAATCAGAGACTCTGGGGTGGGGCCCAGCCAGCTGTGTTTTAACAAGCCCTCCAGGGGAGTCCGATGCAGCCAAAATCTAAGAACCCCCCCGGTTTAGGCTTCCATTAATTGTCCCTGCCTGAATTCTCATGGGATCTCTGAGAACTAGTTGATTCCTCCAAACACTTGGAGCTACAGGCTAGTTCAGTGCTTCTCAACCTTGAAGATCCACAGAATCACCTGTGGGGTTTGTTAAGACAGACTGTGGGCCCAGGCCTCAGAGACTGTGAGTCAGGGGGTCTGGGGTGCGGCCTGAGAATCTGCATTTATAACAAGTTCCCAGGCGCCGCTGATGGTACTGGTCCCTACTGGTCCGGGGAGCACATCTGGAGAACCGGTGAAGTCGTAAATGCCGAGGGGAACCTTGGCAAATGCAGAAGGCCTCCTTCACACGAATCCTGTTTTTACTTTTTTTTTTTTTTAAAGATTTTATTTATTTATTTGACAGAGAGAGACACAGCGAGAGAGGGAACACAAGCTGGGGGCGTGGGACAGGGAGGAGCAGGCTTCCCGCGGAGCAGGGAGCCCGATGCGGGGCTAGATCCCAGGACCTGGGATCATGACCTGAGCCAAAGGCAGGTGCTTAACGACTGAGCCACCCAGGCGCCCCCTGTTTTTACTTTTTTAATTAAGAAACTGAAGGGGCTCCTGGCTGACTCGTCGGTAGAGCGTGTGACTTGCTCTCAGGGTCGTGGGTTCAAGCCCCACATTGGGAGTACAGCTTACTTTTAAAAAAAAGAAAGAAAGAAAAGAAACAAACTGATATTTGTAACTGTGAGACTGCCATCTTTGTCTTTTAAAAATATTTATTTATTTATTTTAGAGAGAGAGAGAATGCGCGAGTTAGGGGAGGAGGAGCAGAGGGAGAGAGAGAATCTCCAGCAGACTCCCCACTGAGCGTGGAGCCCCATGCAGGGCTCGATCTCACGACCCTGAGATCATGACCTGAGCTGAAACCAAGAGTCGGACGCTAATAGACTGAGCCACCCCGGCTCCCCGAGACTGCCATCTTTAAACTGAAACTGGAAGGCAATTGCAAAATAGGATTTGATATATACGTGTGCAGCAAGAAGAAATATATCTGGGGCCCAAGTGGAGGGTGGGGAGTGACGCTCCGCAGGCTCCTTTTTCTAAGGGCCCCACATGTCCTCTGAGGTGATATTCCTTGCCCACCTCAGGCTCTCTCTGGGGGAGCAGACAGCGTCCCAGAGAGACTGGTCTCCTGTGCAAAGGGCAGGGGGGCGATGGTTTAGGGGAGTGCTCCTGGCATCTGCAAACAGCCGGGAAATGACAGGTCCACAGGGGCTTTCCTCGTCCGTCATGCCCGCACACAGATGGCAGCAGTAAAATGGATAAAAATGCCCCTGCGGGCCTATGACGCGTCAGCCCCAGAAAGGCTACAAAGTACCCTCCAGCGGGGCTCATGAGCGTGCTGAGGACAGAGCCTGAGTGACTCGCTAAAATCACGCGGCAGGCCCTGTGCTGAGTAGGTCTGCACGTTAAGAGACGAGCCATGGGAAAGACACCAAACGTGTGCTGAAGACTTGGTAGGTGTTAGGTGCTGGGGCCCTGGTCCTGTCTCTGAGGAAGATGCAGGACCACAGGTCCTGCCTGGCTTTGTACCTGACAGAGGGGACTGGCAGGCAGGACTCTTGGGAACAACGGGTTCTTGAGCTGAGCCCAGTTAGGGGAAGAGGGCCAGGAAGGGCGTGATTAACGGGGCGGGTGCCGTGGCAGGAGCCCTGGTCCTGCCAGACGGCCTTTAGCATTTCCCACAGCCCGAGAGGAGTGGGATTGCAGGGGCAACTGGCTTTTTCACTAGTGCCATGGGCTTGGAGTGGCACGGAGCAGGGTGGGCCCGGAGGGGGCTGGCACAAGGAGCCGTGAGGCAGGGAGAGGCTGAAGGACTTGGGAACTAATTGGATGTGATGCAGAAAGGAAGAAAAAGCACAGGATGGCAACAAAGTGCGTGGAACTAGAGAGCATGATGCTAAGTGAAGTAAGTCCGTCAGAGGAAGACAAATGCCATACGATCTCACTCATATGTGGAATTTAAGAAACAAACAAAAAGAAACAAGCAAAGGGAAAAAAGAGAGGCAAACCAAGAAACAGACTCTTCGCCATATAGAACACACTGCTGGTTGCCAGAGGGGAGGGAGTGGGGAAGGGGGGGAAATGGGTGATGGGGAGGAAGGAGGGTGCTTGTCGTGATGAGCACAGGGTGATGTATGGAAGCGTTGAATCACTATATTGTACACCTGAAACTCATATAACATTGAATGTTAACTATACTGGAATTAAAAATAAAAACTTAATATTTATAAATACATACGTACATACATAAATATATGAATAAAAAATAAAATAAAAAATCTTTAAAGCACGGGATAACCCTTGAGTCCACTCATCATTCCATGCCTACCTCCTGAGCTCCTGCTGCACCTCAGACCCTGGGTGGCAGCACGGGGTTTCTATACTGGAAGACTTTGGAACTGCAGTCTGGCCAAGCGGTATGGCTAGGGGACTCATCTTGAAGCAAACACAGTTTTATTTAAATTGCCTGTTTAGGGACACCTGGGTGGCTCAGTCGGTTAGGTGTCCGACTCTTGACTTCAGCTCAGGTCATGATCTCAGGGTCCTGAGATTGAGCCCCGCGTTGGGCTCCCTGCTCAGCGTGGAGTCTGCTTAAGGATTCTCTCTCTCCTTCTCCCTCTGCCCTTCCCTCCACACTCTCACTCTCTCTCTAAAATAAATAAATAAATCTTTAAAAAATAAATACATAAATTGCCTGTTTATAGTGTGCATGATGGAGATAACAGAGATTTAGACTCTCAGAAACCATCCCAAGCAGGTCCTATACCAGGTCTTAGGGATTCTAAGAAGATTAAAATGTCCCTGCCCTGAAGGGCCTCATCATTTAGTGAGAGAGACACACCAAGAGATCATTAAAATATAAGTATGTCAAAGAGACACACACATGATGGCATGGAAGTCTGTTGGAGGGCTATCTAACCCACGGGAGGATGAAAGTGATCAAGGAGGGCTCCCTGGAGGATGTGACACTGGAGTTTTTTTTACAGCTTTCTGCCTTAGGCATCCAAGGGTAGGGCTTGGCTGATGGTGGGCCATTTACTGAGGTGGAGAATGCCAAAAGAAGAGCAGAAGGGGAAGAAAGGTGTCAAGTTCAGTTTTGGACAGCTTGAACCTGAGGTTCCTCTGCAACCCCAAAGATTGATGCCCAGGAGATATCGGATACATGGGTCTGTGATGCTATCATTCCCATTTTCTAAATGGGAAAGTTAAGGCACAGACTGGTAAGTACCCTAGCAACAGTGGCACAGCTGGTTAAGAGCAGGGTTGAGCCTCAAACCCAAGCCAAATGGTGCCCAAGGCTGAGCAGCTGTCCTGTGGCCCCTGCGGGGACAGCACTTGACTTGTACTTACTGGCCTAATTAGCTCTGTACCAATCAGTCCAGAAAGGCCTTTCTGAGTGTCTCTGAAGATGATCAACAGAAAAGAGGATTTAATTGATAGGAACCAGAGGGCAAAAAATTTACTTCTACTAGAATGAGCTCAACACTCTCTCGTCTGATTTCCTTCTGATGATGAGATAAGACGGAAAATGGCAGAATTTCAAGTTACACCCAAACTACCAGGAATCCTTCCTAGTCTCCAGCACCCACAGGCTGCCCATTTAGCCCCAAGCCTGCCTTGGCCCCCCACAGCGTCCCTCCACCCTGCCCTCCCACCAGCACTCCACCCTCAGGGACCTCCCCAGCCTCACCCTCCAGGACTCGAGCCAGCAGGATCTCAGAGAAAGGCCTTCCAAACAGCTACACCCAGAAGTGGCGAGCTGAAAGCTTTGAGCCATCCTGTCGTGCTCCAGCAACATGCGTGTTTTGAGGAGAGGGAGACTGAGGCCTGTGTTAGGGGGAGTTAAGTTTGGCACAGCAAAGCCTCCATGCTATTACGGGCCTTGCTCTTTCTCCGGACATCAGCCCTCTGTATCAAAGCAGGACAGATACATCACATACGCCAATAAACAGAGCCATGTGATCCGGCCAGGAGAAGGAATGAGGGTCCAGGAGGCAGGCAGCAGAACAAGCAAGGACCTTGGACGAGTCAGGCGGATGAACTCCTGTGGACTTAATTATTCCCCTCTTGATGAACATTTAGCTCCCCCAAATTAACATTAAACTTTTAGCAAAACCCCAAATTTCTTTTTCTAATGAGTTTGCTAGAAGATTCTTCTTCTCCATTTTTCGCAGGGATCTCAGGCTTTATTAAACAGTGAGACTTCCAGGGGACCCTGTGTGGGGCTGGCATGGTGACCACTCACCCCTTCTCTTCATCAGGAGGCTGGCTTCTCTGCAGGAAGTTTGCGTGAGCTCTTGCTCGGCACACCTGCAAACCACCAGGCCCCGATCCTGCCCCAGTGAGAGCGTGGGGGCCACCCAGCCCTCTCCCCGTCAGCCAGAAGCGGGGGGTAGGTAAAGGAGGGTGTCGAAGGGGCCATTGCCTTGGCAGCTGGAGCCGATTTCCCACCCCGACAACACACAGAATCACCCTGCGCATCCCCAGATCTTGGTTCAGAGGGTGGGCTCTGGCCTTCGACCTGCCCTTGCCCCCCGCCAGTTTCTATGTGCTCACTCTTAACATTTTCCTGCCTGATGGAACCAGCCTGCCCGCCTTTCCCCTGTCCCCTGGTTTGGGTTCCCAACCCTAGACAAAGACTGAAATGCAAATACTTTATTTGGCCAGTCTAGAAAATACCACCATGGGGAAGAATGTGTTTGTTAGGGTTGCAATAACAGTACCACAAACTGGGGCGGAGGGGAATGGGGGGCTTAAACAACAGAAATTTATCGTCTCACGGTTCTGGAGGCTGGAAGTCCAAAATCAAGGTGTCAGCAAGGTTGGTTCCTTCTGAGGGTGAGCTTCTGGCAATTTCCTGGCCATATGTGGCATCGTTCGGCTTGTAGAAGTCTCTCTCTGGACTCTGCCTTCACCTTCATCTAGCATTCTCCCTGCGTGCATGCGTCTGTGTCCACATTCCCTCTTTTTATAAAGACACAGTCACGTTGGATTAGCGCCCACCCTACTGACCTCATCTTAACTAATTATGTCTGCGGCAACCCTATTTCCAAATAAGGTCCCATTCTGAGGTACTGGGGGTGAAGACTTCAACCTCTGAGTTTTGCGGGGGACACGATACAGCTTCTAACAGGAGTGGAGAAGTGAGACAGGGAGGGAAGGAAACCAGTACGGAGCATATTCTCCAGCAGACTTCCACTATCGACAGCCAGAATCCTATAGGGAGCTCTGGGATTCTACCCGATCCCAACGTGCACGGGCCCTGGGGTTACTTATCTACCAGCTCCTGTTCGTCAGCAGTGGAGGCTGCTCCCGTGGGACGTACTTCCCTGGGACTCCCAGCTGGTGTATGAGCAGGGTAGTCCTAGTGTCCAGACAGACCCCGAGGCCAAAAGACAGAGGTGCTGGTGTCTGGAAATCAGGCCCAGGCTGGATGCACAAAACGGGAAGGGTGAGGGTATGTAGGCGGGGCGCCAACACGTCAACCTCCAACTTTCAAAGCCTTCCTGGTCACTCGAGTCTGGGAGCACAGCTTGGCAGTCTGGACCTTTACACTGGACTTCAGTGATGATGGGTCCTCTTGGTCCTCACTAGCCCTGTCCAGATCTGATCAATATTCAGTCTGCTAAGGCCAGAGCTGGTGCTCCAATCTCTTGAGGGACACTGTGTCCACGGAGCACCCTATGGTGCAGGACAGGGTGGTGGGACCCGGCTGCTGGAGTGTTGGGATTTACAGAAGATAAGGGTGGGGTGGGGGCGGGCACCGTATTGAAGGCTGACCCAGGCTGCATCAGGCCTCAGTCTACATGGTAGCACGACCAAGATGGCTCCCCAGACTTCCCCATTCCTCAGCTGCCATCCTGGCCAAGCCGGCACGGTGCCTCGTGAAGACAGGCAGGGGCAGGCCTAGGAGGGTCTAAAATTCTGCCAGCCCCATCTTTCAGATGAGGGCCCCCAGGCGGCAGGCAACAGACCAGGAACCAGGCCCCTGGGTGCTACCATCTCAGCATCAGCCTGTGCTTGCCATATGCCCACCAGCCTAGGAAGAGGTGGGAAAGCTGAGGCAACTCAGGATCTCAGAGAGAGGCCGCACTCCAGAGATCATCCAGGGCAACCTGTTCGTCCCAGACATGGAAAGGGGCCCAGGGAGAGAAGTGAATTTCTCTCATCCTTACGATGACTTCATAATGATTTTATTAATGCTATAATTAAGAATGAAACACTCAAGGGGCACCTGGGTGGTTCAGTCGGTTAAGCGTCTGCCTTCTGCTCAGGTCGTGATCCCGGGGTCCTGGGATCGAGCCCCGCATCGGGCTCCCTGCTCCGCGGGAAGCCTGTTTCTCCCTCTTCCACTCCCCTGCTTGTGTTCCCTCTCTCGCTGTGTCTGTCAAGAAATAAAAAAAATCTTCCAAAAAAATAATTAAAAAAAAGAAAACAGTCAAGACTTATTGAACACTTACTTATAATATACTAGGCACTGACGTATTAAGGGCTCGTTAGAAAATTTCTGATTTTTATCATCATAACAACCCTTTGAGGTAGGTACTATTTACTATCTCTGTTTGACAGATGGGGAAATTGAGGCTCAGAGAGACACTCGCCCAGGTATGGCTCTGAGCTCGTGAGGGCACTTCGCTCTGAGGAAGGGGCTTGAGCTCCTACCTGGGCCACTTCAGGATGAGGTGCTCAGCTTGGGCAGGTTGGGGAGCCCCAAACCACACAGGCCTCACACATTCCACCTTGGCTCAGCCCCAGCGACAGGAACAGACAGGGAGCACCCCAGGGCCTGTCTGCGCTCCATCAAAGGGTGGGAAGCCGCCCGCACCGGTGCTCAGAAAACAAGCGTGCAGAACAGCAGGGTCCCAGCCAGGGAGGCCCCAAAGGTGCCTCACTGAAAGCCACCTCACCTCCCCAGACCCACCAGGGGCCTACCTACCCTTCCACAAGGTCCCCCAGCAGAGGGGCTGAGAGGCGGGCACAATGAGGCAGGAGGGACTCAGGAGTTCTGCGTGCCCTCCCCAAGTTTCCACGTGCTCCCCCCGCTCCACGTTCAGGCTGCCAGCAAACCGTGGAGCAGTCTGGGAACATCCTGGAGCAAACACTGACCTCTCCTTGAAGGGCAGGTGCAGCGAACGTAACGCACAGCCAGCCGATCCCAGGCAGAGCCTGCTGGCAGCTCTGGGACAAGGAGACCTTGGGCTCGTTCCCATGAATATGCCCTCACCCCCACCCCCACCCCCAGCAGCCCATTGGATGAAGGAGGATGGGGGTCCTGTGCTCTTCAATTATTTATTTCTTTTAGTTTTATCTTTCCCATTTTATTTATTTTTTTTTAAGATTTTATCTATTTATTTGAGAGAGAGAGAGAGAGATTGAGAGAATGAGTGGGAGGAGGGGCAGAAGGAGAAGCAGACTCCCCTCGGAGCAGGGAGCCAGACCTGAGACTCGATCCCAGGACCCTGAGATAGTGACCTGAGACAAAGGCAGATGCCCAACCGACTGAGCCCCCCAGGCACCCATCTTTCCTGTTTCATTGAGATATAATTGATACAGAACATTGTATTAGCTTCAGGCACACAACATGATGAGATTTGTATATATTGTGACATGATCACCACCATGAGTGTAGTTAGCATCCATCACCTCACGGAGTTATAATCTTTTTTCTTGTGATGAGAACTGTTAAGATCCACTCTCTCTCTTTTTTTAAGATTTTATTAATTTATTCATGAGAGACAGAGAGTGGGGGAAGCAGAGGGAGAGGGAGAAGCAGACTCTCTGCTGAGCAGGGAGCCCGATGCGGGGCTCGATCCCAGGACTCTGGGATCATGACCTGAGCCGAAGGCAGATGCTTAACTGACTGAGCCACCCAGGCGCCCCAAGATCCACTCTCTTACCAGCTTTCAAATACATAATACAGAATTGTGAACTCTAGTCACCATACTGTATATCCTCGGCACTTAAAACTGCGAGTTTGTATCTTTGGACCACTTTCACCCACGTTGCCCACCCCCCACCCCTCACGGAAAGCCACCCATCTAGATTCTAGGAGTTTGGTTTTTTCGATCCACATTAAGTGAGATCATACAGTATTTGTATTTTTCTGTCTAACTTATTTCACTTAGCATCATCCCTTCAAGGTCTGTCCATGTTGTTGCAAATGTCAGAATTTGCTTTTTTTATGCCTGAAATGATATTCCATTATATATATATATATTATATATATTGGCTTTATCCTTCATCCATCAATGTATACTTACATTGTTTCTCTGTCTTGGCTATTGTAAATAATGCAGCTGTGAACATGGATGCACAAGTATCTTTTCAAGATAGGGATTTTGTTTCCTTCAGATATATATATCCAGAAGTGGGATTGCGGGATCATACGGTAGTTCTACTTTTAATTTTTTGAGGAAGCTCAGTGGGATCCTGTACTTTGCAGTGGGGAAAAAACTCTTCCCTCTGCAAAATTCAGGGCCAGTGAAGTACACATGTCACACAGAGCTTCCAAGCTGGAAGGGGTTACGAGATCACCGCTGTCCCCCATGGAAGAAGAAGCCCAAGAACCAAGGGCTCGCCAAGGGCACAGAGACCCCCAACGGTAGAGCCAGGCCTAGCCACCCTGATCCCCCCACAGCCTGTGCTCTGTTCTTGCCTGTATTTAGTTTCTACGGCTGCCGTAACAAATCATTACAAATTTAGTGGCTTAAAAATGACACAAATATATTATTTTACCATTCTGTAGGTCAGAAGTCTAGTACGGGTCTCACCAGACTAAAATCAAGGTGTCAACAAGGCTGTGTCTTGCTCCGGAGGCTCTGGGAGAGAAGCTGTTCTCTGCTCACTCAGGTTGTTGGAAGGATTTCGTTCTTTGTGGTTTCAGGACCAAAGTCCCTGTTTTCTTGCTGACCACAAACGGAGAGCAGTCTCTTGCTTCTAGAGGCCACTGTACTCTTTGCCTCAAGGCAAACTTTCTCTGTCTTCCCAGCCAGCAGTGGTGGCCAGAATCCTTCCCCAGATGCATCTCTCTGACCCCATCATCAGCATCCTCTTCCACTTTTAAAGACTCATGTGATTAGGTGGGGCCCACCCGGATAATCCAGGATAATCTCCCCATCTCAAGGTTCTTGACTTAATCACATCTGCAAAGTCTCTTTTGCCATGTGAGGCAATATCATCACTCGTTCCAAGGATTAAGGCGTAGATATCTTTGGGGGCCATTGTTTTGCTTACCGTATTGCCCTGCTCAACTTCCTTCCTTCCTTTCTTTTTTTTTTTTGGAATTTTTTTAATTTGAGTATAGTTGCCACACAATGTTACATTAGTTTCAGGTGTATGACATAGTGATTCAACTTCTCTAGACATTATGCTATCCTCCCACACGTGAGGTTGCCATCTGTCCCCATGCAACCCTATCACAATACCATTGACTATATTCCCTATGCTGTGTCTTTTATTCTGTGACTTTGTCATTCCACAATTGGAAGGCTCTATCTCCCACTCCCCTTTGTGCCCTGCTCACTTCTGAAACGACCGGAACAGAGTCGATGGTCAGCTTTGCCAAGCAGCTTCGTGCAGCCCCAGGGAGACATCGTAGAATTCGTCATGGAAACCGCCACCCTGCTACCCCACCCAGGCTCTGCCTACAGGACGCTCCCTGCCCTCTGCCAGGCTGCTGGCTCTGATCCAGCAAGTGGGCTTTTCCATCCGGAAAGAACCACACGAATGTTAAAGAAAGTTTGGAAAATACAAAAAAGGTACAAGAAGAAAAAGTCCCAGCCCCCACAAAAAAGGCACTGTTACTATGTCAATGGATTTCTTTCACATCTTTCCTTCTCTGCATGCGTTGAGTTTGGAGACTAGCATTATAATCATACTACACAAATAAAATTGCATTTTGCTTTTTTCTTACAGCAATGTGTTAGATGTATCTTTGCCACGCTGAAATAAATTATTTGTTAAACCCATTTTGATGGACATCATTTGCATAAAGCTTTGCCCAGATTGGAGATACATTCCCTAGAAGGACTATTGGATCTAAGATCATGAACCCACTTTAAACTTCTTATACACTACATGGAGGGTGACTGCCTGTCTCCGTTCTTCTGGGACAGTTTCTATTCCCACCTGTTGTCCTGACATCATTATGGAAAGCACTCTCTTCCACTCTGGTTCCAGTGTGGGGAATAAATCATATGGCCACCCCATCCACAGGCTGTCGGGGCAGTGATGGGGGCAGCTGGGGACTGTGGTCCCTTTTAAAGGGCGGGTGCTTCTTTTTTTTTTTTAAGATTTTATTTATTTATTTGACAGAGAGAGGGGGAGGGGGAGCACAAGCTGGGGGAGCAGCAGAGGGAGAGGGAGAAGCAGGGAGCCCGATGCGGGGCTCGATCCCAGGACGCTGGGATCATGACCTGAGCTGACGGCAGACGCTTAACCAGCTGAGACACCCAGGCGCCCCAGGGCAGGCCTAGTGTTGCTAGAACCTCTGGATTTTTCAGGGGAACGCAGAAAACTCCTTATACATATTGCCTCATATCATATTATGTCATATCATATTGAATACCCTCATTTTTAAATATTGTCAAGAAATTAAAATAGAAGACAACTGTTTCAAGTGCCCAGGCCAAGCCAACCCTATCTGTGGCCCAGGTTCAGCCTGTGACCTTCAAACCAGCCCAATCCACTCGTGGTGTCACAGATGGGGAAAACTGAAGCCTGGAGGGGTAGAGGATTCTCTGATCATGGAGGGAATTGGTAGCAGGGCTCTGTTGACCCCACACCCAGTGCTCTCCCCTCAACACCACCCCCCTCTATCAAAGGTACCCAGAGGAAGGGAGGTAGAGAGCTGGACCCGAATGGGGACAGGGGCATGGAGCATAGGTTGCCCATTTTGCTCTGCACAAGGGAGGTCCTACATCCCCGTTTGTCCTGATGAAGAGCCTCCGGTTTGGAAGGATGAAGGGATTGGCTTCTGTTAGCCAAATGATCTGCTCAAGAGCACAGACCTCCCTAGAAGGTGGCTCAGGGCCTCCCCAGGGAGGGAAACCTCCCCTCCGCACACACACTATGTTAGCCCTGCCCCTTGGGACAGCGCTGAGCGCAGGACAGAAGCCCATCAGGGACTTACACGCAGCTCTGGACGTCCCGGAAGTCTTTCTGTTCCAGGCACAATGTCTCTGGTTCCTTCAACTTTTGGCCATGGGTCAGGGTTGGGGGCCTTTCTCTTGCAGGTCAGTCTTGGGACACTTTTGTTACTTTATTCTTGGAATGCAGCCCCTCGCTGAGCGCAAGGACCCTGGCCGCGTGAGAGATGGGGGATGCGCACAAACATTTTATAGTCAGCAGTTCCACGTTTATGTTTGTACGCCTTGTGTTTATGACCAGCACACTAGTCTTATTTATCTAGACTTTCTTTTGTGAGGAATTGAGTTGACCTAAGGGCGACCAAGAGCAAAGGTGGTCTGTAGTCAGGGTGGACACCATGGTGATGGGCCACTGCTCTGGACCACAGCCATCAGCTTTTGTGATAGCATTTAAAAGTTTGGGCTGAATTGAGCACGCTCAGATTTTTCTTTTGTTTCTCTCTCTTTCTTCCACAAGCATTGCTGTTAAGCTATAGCTCTCCATTCTTTCCTTATAAGATGGGTTTTATGGGGGCACCTGGAGGGCTCAGTCAGAAGAGCATGTGAGGGGCTCCTGGGTGGCTCAGTCAGTTAAGCATCTGCCTTCCACTCAGGTCATGATACCAGAGTCCTGGTATCAAGCCCCGCATCGGGCTCCCTGCTCAGGGGGGAGTCTGCTTCTCCCTCTCCCTTTGCCCCTCTCCCCCACCACTTGTGCTCTCCCTCTCTCTCAAATAAATAAATAAAATCTTTAAAAAAAAAAAAGAAGAGCATGTGACTCTTGATGTCAGGGTTGTGAGTTTGAGCCTCCCATTGGGTGTAGAAATGACTAAATGAAATAAATAAACTTAAAAAAATAAACATAAAAAAAGATGGGCGTTGTGAAGCTCAAAATCTTAGATATATTTTGCCAGTTTCTTCTCATGCTTTGAGAGTGATGTCTTTTCTTTTCAAATCTTGATTCTGCATCTCAAACACTAGGTTCCAGCTTTGTGTCGTCCCCACTCCCAGGTTTGATCAGCAGCCTTGATGTGTCTTTGTGTAAATCCCTAACAAAACTGCAGTCAGGCAGGGCTGAGGACAGAGTCGGGTGGCACTCTGCTTGGTTCCCAAAGCAGTAATTCCCGGCCAGCACTCACCACCCACCACTGTCAAAGCACCCCCAGCTACAAATCCGCCAACGAGTCTCCCTGGTCCTGCTCTCTACCAGGTGTGAGAATTCTGCTTACCACCATCTCTCCATCCTGGACTTGCGCCATGCTTTTCACCAAGGTCAGTCACTGTCGGAATCCACTTTTTCCTGGTTTGCTGAAACAGACAGTATTTCCGCCGGACATATATTCCGTTTTCTGGCCCCTTCTCCCCAACTTCACTCCTCCTAGAGAGCTGCATGCAAGTCTGCATTCACCCATGCAGGTTCTTACAATACTTTGTGCTCTAACTTACCTGGACTTGGGAACCAGATCTTCTCCAAAATGGTTCAATTCTCAGCCATGTGGGTCAATTTCCTCTTAACCATATTTTTTCAGGCCCCTTCCGGGTGAAGTTCATCACTGTTCTTTAAAACTCTGTGACATCAGAATCGGATCATTCCACCCATCAGGGAGTAGGCCCTGGGGTCCATCCAGGAAAGAAAGATACAAAGATAAATGATACAATGTCCCTGCCGGCAGGAGCTGCTGGCCCTGGAACTGCCTCTATTCCTTCCTTATTATTATTAATAATTATTATTATTGTTGTCATCCTCAACATACTATAATAAAGCACTATTCCTTGACTTTGGAATTTCAAACTAAGGTCATTGCCTATGAACCCACTACCCCAAACACAGCCCACCTGTGAAGAAATGAAGTTTCCCACATCAGGATGGAGTGAGATGCAACAGGGCTGGATGCATTAAATACTGCAGCCAAAGGAAGTAGAGAGCTGGAGAGGCCTGTGTTCAGGATTGACGGGGCTGGTCAGGGTAGGAGGCCTGTTTATTCACTCAGCATGCATGGAGAGCCTCCGGAGTGGTAAGTGTTGTCTTCCCAGCTAGAGACCTGAGCTGAAGGCTAACTTGCTTTCTGAGAGCAAGTGGGGCAGTGGAGTGGGGGAGGGTGGGAACAGAGCCCCTAGATATCAATAGCAGTGTTGCTATAATCACTACGAAGAGATGGGGACTGCCTCACTTTGTCTAGTGGAGTCAGGGAAGGCATCACAGAGGAAGGGAAGAGCAAGCAGGGTTCTGATGGATGCAGAGGAGCTCTGTACTAGACAAGGTGGTGAAGGGCTTTCCAGAGAAAGGCAGCACATCCTCAAAGGTGTGGGGACAAAGGACCCCCAGTGTGCTGCATGAGAGAGCTTGGACTCCATTCTGAAGTGCTTTGCATGCCCCGCTAGAGAGCTTGGAGGGGGGGGAGTGACACTGGCAGGTGGCCGGTTAGGAGGCTGCAGTGGGGGAGGGGTGGTACCACTGTCAGGGAAGCCAGCAGGGGGCTCGGCAGACCCTCAGCTGTGTGTGTTCTTTACTCAAACCCTGACTCGTTCTCATTGCTTCTTTTTTTTTTCCTGGAATTAAAAAAAAACCTTTTTATTATTGAAAATATCAAACATTTCAAGCATAGGGAGAACAAGAAGAAACCCCGATGAATTCAACAATGATCAATTCCTGGCTGATCTTGTTTTATCTCTATCCCCACCCACTCCCTCCATCCCAGCTCGTTTGGGAGCCAGTCCCAGACATTATATAATTTCACCTATAATGATTTCAATATGTATCTCTAAAAGATAAGGACTCTTAAGAAAATAACCTCAATATATTATCAGATCTAAAGAATCAGTAGTAATTACTTAATATCAACGACTCTCCAGTCAGGGTTCAAACTCCCCATACTGTCTTATGCCTTTTTTTTCCTTTCAATTTGATATTGTCCAAATCAGGATTCCGACAAAATTCCTCACTGCAAGTGGTCGTTACATCTCTTAAATCTTTTATAATTTACAGTTCTCTCTCCAATGTTTTGTCCCCCCTCATAATTTTTTTTAAAGATTTTATTTATTTCATTTGACAGAGAGAAAGAGCACAGAGAGAGAGAGTGGTAGGCAGAAGGAATGGGAGAAGCAGGTTTCCCACTGAGCAGAGAGCCTAATGTGGGGCTCGATCCCAGGACCCTGGGATCGTGGCCTAAGCCGAAGGCAAGCGCTTAACCACTGAGCCACCCAGGCGCCGCCCCCATCCTCATAATTTATTTGTTGAAAGAATTGTGCTGATTCCCCTGTACTGTCTCACTGTCTGGATTGCAACTCTCTGGTGAAGTTTAGCCTAGACCTCTGTCCCCTAAATTTCTGCTAAATCGTAGTTAGATTCAGAAGTTTGATTAGATACAGGTTTGAGGTTTGTTTGGGTTTTTTTAAACAAGAATTATAGTGTCACCCTCTACTTCTATCAGGAGACACACGGCACCTACTATTGGGATGTCTCTTTGTGGCATCAGCTGCCCAAACCATCAATTCATTAAGAAGTGCAAAATGAGATAATTCTGATTCTGTCATTACTTTTCTTTCTTTTTTTTTAAGTAATCTCTATGCTCAACACACGGCTCAAACTCACAACCCAGGAATCAAGAATCCCATGCTCTACCAGCTGAGCCAGCCAGGCACCCCCTGCCATTTCTTTCTTTCTTTCTTTCTTTCTTTTTCTTTCTTTCTTTCTTTCTTTCTTTCTTTCTTTCTTTCTTTCTTTCTTTCTTTCTTTCTTTCTTTCTTTCTTTC